>NC_041384.1:342321134-342326436 GCF_002162155.2 Triticum dicoccoides
CATCAAAACTAAAAAAAACCCTATAAAATAAAATAAAAAACTAAAAATGCCAAAACAAATCTTCACCGTCTAAACAAAATATTTAGAATGAGATGAACATTTTCTTGGCCCTAAAATGCAGCTTTGAAAAACGTGCAGTTTTTCTAATTCAAATAAAATAGCAATAAACTCCGAATAAAATCAAATATTTGATTTTATTATTTTTCCTCCAATATTTCATTTATTTTGTGGAAGGCATATTACTCCTCTCATATATTTTAATATGAAAATATTTTCGGAGAGAAAAATAATTAAAACCAAAAATCCACATTTCAATATTTGATAAAACTCAAATATGAAAACAGGGAAATCCCCAACTCTCTCCGAGGGTCCTTGAGTTGCTTAGGATTTCGAGGATCGTGAAATGAAATGTAATAAAATATGATATGCATGAATGATCTATGTATAACATTCCAAATTGAAAATTTGGGATGTTACAAGAGGTCTTTGAAGAAGACCATGACGACCCCGGCGGTAGGATGCGAGACGGCGAGTGCAAGGAAGCGGCTATAGATTAGGAAGGAAGGAAGGAGGAAACAGGGGAAATCTGACTTGTGGTCGGGAAGAAAGGGGGTGGGGAAGGGGGAGGGGTAGATATTTTGGCGGTAGGCCAAAATTTTGGAAATGTGGAGGGAAACTTTGCGCGCGGTGCCGCCGGTCCATTCAATTTGAACAATTGTGTGCATCGCAAAAGATTCTTCTGCTTTTATGTGCATGGGATGAGTTTGATAATTCAAATTTGGTGGAAATTTCCCCTGGTACATCATTGCATAATTTAACATCGCTTGCTAATTTGGGCACACAAAAGAGCATACAGCAGACATACCACACTTACTGAATCGAGCAATTTTAGTAATTAAACAAAGCCAGTTGACCTAAACATTGCTCTAACAAAAGACCAGCATTAAAAACAAAGCCTAAGTACGCATAATTTTAACAAATCCACAGCCACGCCGTCCTATGCATCACAGGTGTGCGATGAGACGTCGATGACTTGTCCTGGCGACATGCCACCATTGGTGGACGCCGCGTCCCCCATGCTGATGTCGACCGCGTCCTCGTCCTCATCCTCGGCGTCGTCCTCGAGGTTGTAGTACTCGTAGTAGTGGCTGCGCCAGAGCTCGCGTTGGTACTGCACCGTCGATTCCTCGACGGACAGACTTTTCTCTACCTCGACCTCAGCCACGCGCAACTCCTCCTCCCTGCGCTCCTCGATCTCCGCCGCCTCCTGCATCTCCAGCTCCCGCTCGATGACCTCATGAGGAAGCAAGTGCTCCATGGCCACCGCCGCCTTTTCGGACGTGCGTTGCATGCTGGAGTCTGAGGTGGCCTGGAATATCTTGGCATGTGCATCCTCGATCGTGGCGTGGATGGCCTCGACCCGGGCCAGGGCGACATCGGTGGCACGGACAGTAGCTCGAGCGCTCTCGGCGTTTTGCAGCCGCCGTTGCAGCAGCAGCAACTGCAGCCGTCTCGGCTGCTGCAGCTGCCCTATCGGATCCCGCAGACGCCCTCTCAGCAGAAGCGACCGCTCTCAATGCGGATGCGGCGGCACTCTCGGCATAGGTGGCCACGCTCTCGGCGCAGGCGGCGGCGCTCGGGGGGACGCTGCCATCGTACGGGCCTTCACGAAGCATTTCCACGGTGTCATCTTTGCAAGAAGGGGGTGCGGGAATGGGGATCGGGATTCGTTGATTCGGGCGTTGCCGACACTGGAGCAGACGAACCGGCGAAGCTTAAGGAGGGAGACTTAAATAGACCCAGATATTTTCATCGCAAATGGTTCCTAGAAAACTACTGTGTGTGATGTTGTAGATATTTTTTATTAGCTGTGAAAGACGAATTTTGAGTAAAGTGGCAACGGATGGTGTTTTAAATGTATGAGAAATTTTGTAGTACTAATACAACTGTCATGTCAAATTTCGAAAAATTTCAGTGGTCATTTGACCTTAAGACATTTAAGTGATTTTCTACCCATTTAATGACCATAATTGAAATTTGAACTACATGTACATGCAATAGCTAACCATAACGGTTTGAAAACTAATATTTTGTGTACTTCTGTGTGATTTAATTCTATGTGAAGTAAATTGGAAGGAATTTTCAAACATATTGGTCTAACGGCTATGACACAATTAAGCATGGAGTGACATGCATTTTAATTCCAAAAAATTTAAAAAAATCAGAAACACATGAAACCTTGGTTGATGTAATGACATGCCACCAAGATGATGTGGTAAAAATTTTGGCATGTTTGACGAAAGTTTGGACACACACCCCTCACAAACCGGAGCAACTCACTAGAAGGCTCGTGGTTCCGAGAGGGAACAATGCATGTTTGATGATGAACGGGAGATAGCTTCCTCTTATGGACTTTAATTTTTTATGTTTAACATGCACTACTACAACTGTAATGTGAAATTTTGGAAAATTCTAGGGGTCATTTGACCCTTTAAGGACATTTAAGTGATTTTCTAGCCATTTAATGACCGTAATTCAAATTTGAACTACATCTACATGCAACGGCTAACCATAACGGTTTGACAAATCATATTTGTGTACTTGTGTGCGAGTTAATTCCATGTGCAGTAAATTAGAAGGAATTTTCAAACATATTTGTCTCATGACATCGACACATGCATATGTAAGCATGGGGTGACATGGCCTTTAATTCCCAAAAATTAAAAAAATATTAGAAACATATGAAACCTTGATTGATGTAATGTCATGCCACAAAGTGATGTACTAAAAAATTGGCATGTTTGACGAAAGTTTGGACACACACCCCTCACAAAGCGGAGCAACTCACTAGAAGGCTCGTGGTTCTGAGACGAAACAATGCATGTTTGATGATGAACGGGAGATAGCTTCCTCTTACGGCCTTCAATTTTTTATCTGCGTCTAAAATGCACTACTACAACTGTAATGTGAAATTTTGGAAAATTCTAGGGGTCATTTGACCTTTTAAAGACATTTAAGTGATTTTCTAGCCATTTAATGACAGTAATTCAAATTTGAACTAAATCTACATGTAACGCCTAACCATAACGGTTTGAAAAATCATATTTGTGTACTTGTGTGTGAGTTAATTCCATGTGCAGTAAATTAGAAGGAATTTTCAAACATATTTGTCTCTCGACATGGACACATGCATATGTATACATGGAGTGACATGGCATTTTAATTCCAAAAAATTAAAAAAAAATCATAAACACATGAAACCTTGGTTGATGTAATGTCATGCTACCAAGATGATGTGGTAAAAAAATTGGCATGTTTGACGAAAGTTTGGACACACACCCCTCACAAACCGGCGCAACTCACTAGAAGGCTCATCGTTCCGAGAGGGGACAATGCATGTTTGATGACAAACGGGAGATAGCTTCCTCTTATGGCCTTCAATTTTTTTTCTATGTCTAACATGCACTACTACAACTGTAATGTGAAATTTTGGAAAATTCTAGGGTTCGTTTGACCTTTTAAAGACATTTAAGTGATTTCTAGCCATTTAATGACCGTAATTGAAATTTGAACTACATCTTCGTGCAACGCCTAACCATAACGGTTTGAAAAATTATATTTGTGTACTTGTGTGCGAGTTAATTCCATGTGTAGTAAATTAGAAGGAATTTTCAAACATATTTGTCTCACGACATGGACACATGCATATGTATGCATGGAGTGACATGGCATTTTAATTCCAAAAAAATAAAAAAAATCAGAAACACATGAAACCTTGGTTGATGTAATGTCATGCCACCAATATGATGTGGTAAAAAAATTGGCATGTTTGATGAAAGTTTGGGCACACACACACCCCACACAAACTGGAGCAACTCACTAGAAGGCTCGTGGTTCCGAGAGGGAACAATGCATGTTTGATGACGAACGGGAGATAGCTTCCTCTTACGACATTCAATTTTTTTCTACATCTAATGTGAAGTACTACAACTATAATGTGAAATTTTGGAAAAATCTTGGGGTCATTTGACCTTTTAAAGACATTTAAGTGATTTTCTAGCCATTTAATGACCGTAATTCAAATTTGAACTACATCTACATTCAACGCCTAACCATAACGATTTGAAAAATCATATTTGTGTACATGTATGCGGGTTAATTTCTTGTGCAGTAAATTAGAAGGAATTTTCAAGCATATTGGTCTCACAACATAGACACATGCATACGTATGCATGGAGTGTCATGGCATTTTAATTCCAAAAAATTAAAAAATGATCAAAAAAACATGAAACCTTGCTTGATGTATTGTCATGCCACCAAGATGATGTGGTAAAATAATTGGCATGTGTGACGAAAGTTTGGACACACACCCCTCACAAACCGGAGCAACTCACTAGAAGGCTCATGGTTCCGAGAGGGAACAATGCATGTTTGATGACGAACAGGAGATCGCTTCCTCTTACGGCCTTCAAAATTTATTCTACGTTTAACGTGAACTACTACAACTGTAATGTGAAAATTAGGAAAATTCTAGTGGCCATTTGACGTTTTAAAGACATTGGGGGCGGGCGTGTCATCGTGTCGAGGAGGTGTACGAAGACTGGTACTTCGCGAGGAAGGTCATAGGCGCTGGGCACCTCGTCGCTGCGTGGAGGTGGGCCGATAAACTCCAGCGTGCCACCAACGAGGAGCTCCAGTGGGCGCCCAACGAAATGGCAAGATCGTTCGCGCGCGTCCACTAGCAAGAGGTAGATACGTCAAGTGCTGCGAGGCGGAGGAGGCGGAGTACTGCCTCCACACTGGGAAGACGCCGCACACCAGGGAGCTGCTGGCGAGGGGCTACCGAAATACTAGCCCTAGGAGGGATTATTAGTTTTAGTATTATCCATTTTCAATTTTATGCATTGTACCTAGTAGTTAAGTATCATCACGTATATGTGATGATATTATACACACACACACACACATATAGATAGATAGATAGATAGATAGATAGATAGATAGATAGAGTAGCACTATTCTGATCCCACGATCAGAATAGTTATTTGGATCACGGCGCGCCTTATAGGCGCGATGAGGTGTTCCCGGACTCCGGAGAAACAAAAAGAAAAAACACGAACTGCCCACACCTCCCCATCCCCCGATCCAATCGCTGTCGTGACCCACCCCGCCCCAACCCCCCACCCCCGCGCCCCGTGCGACACCGCCCGACCTACCGGAATCCCCGCCGCCGCGCCACCTCCCGAACACCCCCGCTGCCCCTGCCCAACCCATCCCACCCACTTCCCACACCACCCACCCG
>NC_041384.1:342327036-342369903 GCF_002162155.2 Triticum dicoccoides
CGCCCCGCCCCAAACCGGCGACACCGTTGCCCCGCAGCCGTCGCCCCACCCCTAGCCGGCAACGCCGCTGCCGCCCCGCCCCAAGCCGGCGACACTGCAGGAGCCCACCCCAACCAACGACGCGCCGCACCACCTGACAGAGCACCTCGAGGTCGCCGGATCCGACGATGATCCTGCACCACCGTCCACTCTCTGAGACTTCGACGACCACCATCTCACATGCGGATTGGGTGCTATGCTGCAAATGGAGGAGACGTCGAACTTCAGATGGTGGAGGCCACGACCTGCAGCCAGCCGTGCGTAACCGCCGTCCCGTGGCATGAATCGAGCAGCCGCCATCCCCAGCGGGTCCGGACGGCCACTCCAGAGCCATCCCCTCGGGTCTGCACTACCTCCGCCGACCCCCGCCACTCACCGCCCGACGCGCCACCGCCCAGACGGATCCATGCCGCTCCTCCCCCTCCTGGCTCATACCACCAGCGGTGGTAGGCGCTGTCCCATCGCCTCCTCAGCACCCAACACGGTGTGGCCATCGTTCCCAGCTCGATCATTGTCTCTGTTCGCTATCTTTGCAATACCAGAGTTCAGAGTGACTGTTTGTTTAGTTTGCATGGAAGGTGCTCGTCTAAATGTCTGTGAGCATACTTTTTCATTCCTAAGCAAAACACTACTCCATGCAAATATACATTAAGTTAAACTGTCAGATGTTCCTGATAGTTGTTACTCTGAACGTGCATGGTTAACTGATGTGAAACTTTTGGTTTTGGGAATTCTGATCTTCTGTTTGTTTCTATTTGTGGTTAATTCTAGTTTTATGTTCTATACAAATTAGACGGCACCACGTTCACATACATATGAATAAGAGAAGTGTACAAAGATACATTAAGTTAAACTGTCAGATGTTCAGAGGTGAAAAAGAAGGGAAGAAAGTCAAAAACAAAACAATAGAAGTTCAACTTGAGAGACCTCGCTCGTCTGAAAAAAGTAGTTTAGGGTGAGTTCCAGGAGAGCAGCATCCGCACTACTAATGATGTTGTCTAGTGAAGAAGCAAAATTAAGCAGAATGTTCAGAGATTTCACTCGTAAAAGTTTAGAAAAAAAGAGGGACAAAGTTCTTTGTTCGGTGATGTGTGGTGAGTGGATAGGGAAACAGAAATGATGTTGTGGTAGAGAAAAAGGCCACCTCTTCTCACGTGGCACTCTGCTTCTCAATTATGTAATTATTAATGTAACTTATTAAGAAGAATATTCTTCTATATAGAACAAGCCTATGTTGCAAAAAGAAAAACGTGCACGCATTAGTGCATGTTGTTTATTTTGGACTCCAGTACAACCTTGATCAAAATGGAAGTTTTTTCATCCTTTTATTTTGAAATGAAGCTTCTTTGGGTGATGATCTACTAGCAGAAAAAAAGTAACAACTATAGTTTTGAAAATAAAACCAGGAAGTCCAAATTAAAAAGATGGAGAAGTTCGATGATTATAGAAAACTCAGATTTTCCTCGTTATATAAAAAATGGAAACAACAAGTTCAAAAATTAAATAACAAGAACTTCAACTTTAAAAAATAGGGCGCTTCAGAATTTCATAAAAATATTAAGAAAAAACCACGATGTCCATATTAAAAAGATGAAGTTCGATGATTATAGAAAACTCAGATTTCCCTCGTTATTAAAGAATGGAAACGAGAAGTTAAAAAATAAAAAATAAAGAAGTTCAACTTTTAAAAATACAGCTCCTCAAAATTTCATAAAAAATTATTAAGAAATAATACCAGGAAGTCCATAATAAAAAGATGAAGAAGTTCTATGATTATAGAAAACTCAGATTTTCCTCGTTATTAAAGAATGGAAACAAGAAGTTCAAAAATAAAAAACAAGAAGTTCAACTTTTAAAATTAGAGTGCTTCAAAATTTCATAAAAAAGGATTAAGAAAAAAACCAGGAAGTCCATATTAAAAAGATGGAGAAGTTCGATGATTATAGAAAACTCTGATTTTCCTCATTATTAAAGAATGAAAACAAGAAGTTCAAAAATAAAATAACAAGAAGTTCAACTATTAAAAATAGAGCGCTTCAAAATTTCATAAAAAAGGATTAAAAATCAGACTAAAAATTCATAAAAAACTCATATATTTTCATGTAACTGAGAGAAGTTTAGATTGATAACTGCCAGAAGTTCACATACTACACGGTGTGCATTTTGTATTAAAAAGAATAAAAAAAGCAAAGACTAAAAGTTTGTTGATATAAGTTCAAGTCCTCCGTCGTAGAAAATTTAAAAAATATTGTGAGAGAGGTTTATACAAAAGAAATACCATTTGTGTAACACTTGACGAATGGATGCGAAAATTACAAATGAAAAATACGTCACAGAAGTTCAACGTAAAAACAGCAGGAAGTTCACGTACTACACTGAATGAATATTAGATGAAAAACTTTTAAAATTGTCGCGACTATGAAAAAATGATCAACACGGGAAAGTTGCGTGTTTATAGCAGCTTTCCACTGGTATATCACTTGCTTAATTCCGATGAGTGGATGGAGAGTTACGAGCAGTGGATGGAGAGCTACGAGAAAAAAACACGTGAAAAACAGAGTGAAGTTCAAGTAGACATGCCAAGAAGTTCATGTTCTTCACGCGGTGCATTTTCGAAGAATCTGTTTCGCGATAAAGGCAGAACGAACGATCTCGCCATTTTCGAAATTACTTGAAAACGGCCAGGATTCAGAGAAAACCATCAACATGAAAAAGTTTCGTATTTTCCGTAGCTTTTTAGAGGTATATTATTTGCCCCATTCTGATAAAGTTTGTAGAAATTACGGCAAAAATACGTTTTTAACCATTTTCAAAACTGACATAAACCGTAATGAATTAGGAGAAATAATATATACAAAAATGTTTCACATTTCTTCAAGCTTTCCAACGCCATATTATTTGCTGCATTTGGACGTACGGTTAAAAAATTAGCTCGAAAATACGAACTCGGTGGAACTTGTACCGTTTTCTAAATTACTTTTAAACCATTCAAAATTAGAAAACACTTTTAATATTAAAAAGTAGCTCATTTTCATAGGCTTTCCAACGCCATATTATTTTCCTTAATTGGATTAGCTTTTTAGAAATGGCGTCAAAAATACGAACTCGGGTGTTCGGTTTGCAAAATTTTATAATTTTCCGAATTACTCTTTAACTGTAGGGAATTAGAGAAAACTTTCAACATGTGGAAGGAGTGGTTTTGCAGCAGCTTTCCAACGCCATATTATTTGTCTCATTCCGATAAACGGTTTAAAAATGCGATCGAAAATACGATTCACTTTTTTTGTTTGAAGAAAAAATGGTTTTCAAAACTGCTCTTAAACCGCTTACATTTTGCCAAAAATTTAACTTGGGTCATGATACTGATGTCCATAGCTATCCAACGGTATATCGCAAGCCCCATCTGGACACCTTTTAGCTGAAGTTCAACCTAGTACTCGGGGAAGGTCAGACGCGTTACTCAGGAAGTTCATGTTGTGATCAGAATATTATTCTGATCCTGTGATCAGAATAGTGTTTATGTATATATATATATAGGGTGGGTCTATTCTGCTAACACCCCCTAAGAGTTATTCTGCTAACAAAAAATCCTTATTCTAATAACACCCCAACCCGCCTCCCGCACGACCACGACGACAATCCCTCCACCTCTCCACGTCCTCCACCCAAGACCTTTCCCCTCCACCTCCTTCCTTTAGCCGGGGCTGCGCCCACCCCACCCCGCACTACCTCCCACCACCACGCCACAGCACCACCTCCCTCCCCCGCGTCGCCGCGCCACCTCCCTCCCCCTAGCCGCCGTCCTACATCCCTCCCATTGCGCCACGCGCCCACCACCATGGAGCGCGCCAGCAGCCGATCTGCCACGGCCGGCCCACCATAGGCTGCCATCGTGCCCCTGCCGCGAGCATCATGGGCGTTGACCACCTTCTGCACTATGGTGGACGGATCCACAGCCCCCCTGGGTAACCTCCTGCTGCACCACCGCGGCCGGATCCAGTCGACCTCCTGCCGGATCCAGCCTCCACGACGTAGTCCACGACGCCCCCGCCCCCGATCAAGCCTGACGGCACGGCCGCGAGCCTCTGCTCCAACCTCTAGTCCACCGTGACGGCGCGACATAGTACATGTCGGCCACCACCCGCGTCAGGCCACCGTGGAGGTTGGGGGAAACAACCAGGGTCCACCTGGACTGCGGCGAGTGACGGATCTGAGCCCTCGACCGAGCTCTGGATTGGTGCACGGGGAGCTCCCGTTGACTCCTCTGCTCACTGGTGTCCCACCAAATATCAAGGCTTCTTGTTCTCGTTGGTGGCTCCTTACTGTTCGGCTTGTCGCCGGTCTCCTCTAGGAGAGATGAGGAGGACCACCACCCCTAGCCTTCACGCAGTTCATGCAATGTGCTCGTGCGGTGCGTAGGCCATATGTGTGCGGTCTGCCGGCTGTGCTTGTGGTCCACCTCCCCCCGTGCATGCGTGCATTATAGAGCCCCAGCGGCCAAAAACAGAATTTTGCCACATCCATGACTTTGCACGGGCTGCAAATCTTGAAAAAAACAGAATTGGTGGATGAAGTTTACTATTTTTGTGTTTTCAGTATAGAAATCAAAATAGAAAAATGCAATCCACTATTCTTTTTGATATTGGTAATCATTTGATGATTGTTTGCAAGGAAAAATATAGTGGTGCAGTTTTGTTGGATAGCCCGTTGCTCAAAGTTTTTTGTTGAAAGATGCAGTTCAATGTAAAAGAACTTTGAATACCATTTGGTGTAGTTTGTAAAAGAACTCTGAATGTCATTTGTTGCAGTTCATTGCTATAAAAATGTGTGTGGTTAAACTCAAAAATAAACATGCGTTTTAGTGCTCTCAACTCTTGGGGGATCCAGCCCACATGAAGTGCACTACTGTTATATATATCGCACTTCAGATAGATCCCCCTCAAAATACATTGGAGATGTGCAAAAGAACTGTGTCGAGAGGTTCACGTTTGTCCAGAGAGGTTTAGTTTTATTGTGTGGAGAGAAGAGGTTCAGTTTTATTGTGTGGAGAGGTTCTCTCCACTGCACTATGAACGTCTCTTTTGGTTTTTAGAGGTTCACTCCACTTTACTATGCATCTCTTTTTGTTTAAAAAGTAACAAAAAGAATCGTGTGTAGTCCTCTCTCACGACATTGTAGTGTGCTTTCTCATCAAATGTAGCATACTAACATTGATAATATGGCCCACTTGGGCCTATGATCTTTTTTAAAAAAAATCATATGGTTCACTTAGACTCATGTCTCAGTTCATTTTTCACTTGATGTGGTTCACTTAGACCCGATGTGAAGTACACTCCACTTCCTCGTCTAAGAAAATTTTGGTTCAACAACAAAAATGATGCAGCTCATTTGCCCATCTGACGCAGTGCGGTTTTCAGTATGAAGCAGTGCGTTTATCTGTCCAATGCATTTCCCTTCGTCGACTTTGGGTCCGCGAAAAACAGAGTGTCCGCATTTCCGTAAAATCAAAACTGATCTTAAACCGTAAGGAATTAGCAGAAGTGTTTTACATGAAAAAGTTGTGCCTCGTCGATATCTTTCCAACGACGTATAATTTGAATCATTTCGACCAGTCGTTTGTGAAAATTTCACGAAAAACGGCCACTGACTCTCGTCATCAGCTGCATAATTTTATAAAATTAACAAAAAACCGCAAGGAATCTCAAAAAAAATTCAACATATGAAAGTTGTCCCTTGTTCGTAGCTTTCCAACGGTCTATCACATGCCTTGTTTCGACAAACGGTTCAAAAACTAGAGCGAAAGCAGTACGAAAATTGTTAAAAATTCGAAAAAAACAGAATTCCCCGATTTACTAAATTTAAAACTGCTCTTAAACCGTAATGAATTAGAGAAATAATAGGTATGAAAGAGATGCGCCTCGAGGATATCTTTCTAACGGTGTATCATTTGCTTCATTCCGGCGAGTGGTTTAGAAAAAAACGTGAAAAAACGCATCCTGCCACTCGTCATGCGCCGCACCATTTTCAAAACTGCTCTTAAACCGTTAAGAATCTCGAAAATTGTTCAACATGGTGAAGTTGTGCCTAATCCATAGCTTCTCAATGGTATATTACACGTCTTGTTCCAATAAATTGTTAAAAAATTAAAGCGAAAAAGGTACCAAAAAACACCACGTGCAGTTTTTTCCGACACGAAGTTCACTAGTCTCTATTGCAGTAGCCTGCTACTGAAAGAGCAATGCACACACGTTGAGCATGCAGTGCGGAAGTGTTATCGGAATAGTTATTCTGCTAATATTAGCATAATAGATATATATATATATATATATATACACGTATATATATATTATGTGATGAACTAATGAGCAATTAATATATATATATATATTAAGAATTCCATTTTCTATTTGTTTTGTATACTAAATTGAATCTAGTTGTTATCATCCACAGAAACAGAACATATAAGAACAGAAAATGGAGTACACACATTGAAACAGAGCAATACTATGATTGTCGTGAATACATATCTATCCACGTCGAAACGACTCAACAAAATAAAACGTGTCCATGAGACCATGACCAACAGCCCTTGCCTACGGTAGCTCTTGGCTCTACCAGAACTCGTGCATGTGTTCGTCCAAGCGGTCGACACGCTCATGGTACATCTAGAGCATGATCTCGAGCTTCAAGTTGGGTATTTCATTAGAGATCACCAGCTCGAGGATGTGACGACCATGTTCCTCTACTGCGCCCAGGTGGACACCTGGGCCAAGGAGGCGGTCGAGCCTATGGACCAACGCGTTGGCATCCATCAGGCCGCGAATAAGGCGAACGGCGCCACCCATGCGAACGGTGCGGCGGGCGTTCGGTGCAAGTACGGCGTGGCCGGCCTTTGGTGCAAGTACGCCGTTGAGGGCCTCTGCCCATTCCTAGCAAGGAATGGGGGTACTGACGGGATGTGTATTCAACTGCGACGCCGTGTCGACAGCAGGTAAGTGCCGATGGATCCGCTCTTGCTGTGCGGCGCGCCTCTCGCTTTGCGGTGTTCCAACGGTCTCATCGTGCGGCGAGCCGCGGCCTATTGGCGCGGACACTCCTAGCTTGCTCTGCGGCGCGCCATCAATCATGTTGTGCGACGAGTTGCAACATGTCGGCGCTAACATGCCTTTCTTGATCCGCGGTGCCCAAGCGCCATGCACCAAAGGTGTACTCAACCCTGTTGATGACGCGCATCACAGCGTTGTCCATCGCGTTGCCGGGGAGCACCTCAGCCTCAACCACCATGGCGCTTGCTCGTTTTCCACGTCGACGAGGTTGATGGCAGAGGCGGCACTTTGGTGTGTTGGCATGCTTGGAAAAGGTGGATGTGCTACAGGCTGTGCTTGTCGCCTCCGTGTGTCGCGCGCCGCCTAGGTTTATGCGCAGTATCGTTGGGTGGCAAGAAATAGGTTGGAACTCATGGGATGGGTCGTATCAGTCATTTAATTTCACAAATATGACCCATCCTATCAGTTAATTTAACATAAACACAACATCCCATCCAGTCACCCATCTAATGGCTGCTCCAGCCTGAGCACACTTAACTTGAGAGTCCTTGCTGATATAGGATGCCTCTTCGCATCCTTATGGCGTATCCGGATGATCGCTCGTCCCCTAATGGCCAATAGATGTTGTGTAGATAGAGCATATCACATACGTCTTATTAGAAGCAATCGTCTGTGTTATTATCGGTCTTCGCACACATTTCTGATTACATACCTGTTTGTCGTGTATCACACACATCTTGTTATATTAAACCGTTTATGTTCTCTTGTCTCAACACAAACGGTTCATCCGAGTGAACCGCATGCCATATATCGCACACACCTTGATCTGGCTGACCATTTCTTTTGTGTTTCCTAATCAAAAATGGTTCATTCAAGTGAACCGTATGCTGTATATCGCACACACCTTCATCTGGTTGCCCATTTATTTTGTTCCTCCTCATCGCAAACATTTAATTGAACTGAATCGTATGCCCTTCATTGCACACGCAACTAAAATCTGAATCGTGTTTGATGCATCCTCCATCGCAAAAAATTTGCACCTTTTTGACGGGTTTTTTACACCACCGTTTGCGATTATTGCATCGCACACAGTTTCGTCGAAGGGTCTCTGATCATAGTGTCGCGTTAGCAGCATCCTGCAGTAGTGTATCCTTTTTCCACACTTGTGCTTCAAAATAGCACCATGATCTTCATGATAGAGAGTCTCATATGTTGTCACTTTCATATGCTAGTGCGAATTTCTCGTGATAGAACTTGGCCTGTATATTCCAACGATAGGCTTCCTCAAATTGCCCTAGGTCTTCATGAGCAAGCAAGTTGGATTCACACCCACTTAGTTTTATTTTGAGCTTTCATAAACTCATAGCTCTAGTGCATCCGTTGCATGGCAATCCCTACTCACTCACATTGATATCTATTGATGGGCATCTCCATAGCCTGTTAATACGCCTAGTTGATGTGAGACTATCTCCCTCTTTTTTGTCTTCTCCACAACCACCTATAGTGCTACGTCCATGGCTCATGTATTGCGTGAAAGTTGAAAAAGTTTGAGAACACCAAAAGTATGAAACAATTGCTTGGCTTGTCATCATGGTTGTGCATGATTTGAATATTTTGTGTGATGAAGATGGAGCATAGCTAGACTATATGATTTTGTAGGGATAAACTTTCTTTGGCCATGTTATTTTGAGAAGACATAATTGCCTTGTTAGTATGCTTGAAGTATTATTGTTTTTATGTCAATATTAAACTTTTGTTTTGAATCTTATGGATCTGAACATCCATGACACAATAAAGAAAAATTACATGGATAAATATGTTAGGTAGCATTGCACATCAAAAATTTTGTTTTTATCATTTACCTACTCGAGGATGAGCATGAATTAAGCTTGGGGTTGCTTGATACGTCTCCAACGTATCTATAATTTTTTATTGTTCCATGCTATTATATTATTTGTTTTGGATGTTTTATGTGCATTAATATGCTATTTCATATTATTTTTGGGACTAACTTATTAACCTAGAGCCCAGTGCCAGTTTCTGTATTTTCCTTGTTTTTCAGCTTCGCAGAAATAGAGTCCAAACAGAATAAAACCTTTGCGGTAATTTTTCTTGGACCAGAAGACAACCAGGAGACTTGGAGTGCAAGTCGGAAGAGCCACAAGGCGGCCACAAGGGTGGAGGGTGCACCCAGGGGGGTAGGGCGCGTCCCCCTACCTTGCGGGAACCTCGGTGACCCCCTAACCTAGATCTTCCTCCTATATATTCACATATATTCCCAAACCACCAAAAGCATCCACGAAAACACTTTTCCACTGCCGCAACCTTCTGTTCCCGTGAGATCCCATCTTGGGGCCTTTTCTGGCATTCTGCCGGAGGGGGATTCGATCACGGAGGCCTTCTACATCAGCTCTATTGCCCTTCTAATGAAGCGTGAGTAATTTACCTTAGACCTACGGGTCCATAGCTAGTAGCTAGATGGCTTCTTCTCTATCTTTGATTCTCAATACCATGTTCTCCTCGATGTTCTTGGAGATTTATCCGATGTAATCTTATTTTGCGGTATGTTTTTCAAGATCCGATGAATTGTGGATTTATGATCAACTTATCTATGAATATTATTTTAATATTCTCTTAATGCTTTTATGCATGATTTGATATCTTTGTAATTCTCTTCAAACTATCGGTTTAGTTTGGTCAACTAGATTGGTTTTTCTTGCAATGGGAGAAGTGTTTAGCTTTGGGTTCAATCTTGCGGTGTCCTTTCCTAGTGACAGTAGGGGTAGCAAAGCACGTATTGTATTGTTGCCATCGAGGATAAAAAGATGGGGTATACATCATATTGCTTGAGTTTATTCCTCTACATCAATGTCATCTTACTTAATGCGTTACTATGTTCTTCATGAACTTAATACTCTAGATGCATGCAGGAGTCGGTCGATGCGTGGAGTAATAGTAGTAGATGCAGGCAGGAGTCGATCTATTTGACATGGACGTGATGCCTATAATTCATAGTCATTGCCTTAGATATCATCATAACTTTGCGCTTTTCTATTAATTGCTCGATAGTAATTTGTTCACCCACCATATTATTTGTTATATTGAGAGAAGCCTCTAGTGAAACCTATGGCCCCGGGTCTATTTTCCATTATATAAGTTTCTGATCTACTAGTTTGCAATCTTTTACTTTCCGATCTATAAGCCAAAAAAACCCAAAAATATTTGCTTTATCGCTTGTTTAGTTTTATCTATCTCTATCAAATCTCACATTTGCAAGTGACTGTGAAGGAATTGACAACCCCTTTATGGCGTTGGGTGCAAGTTGTTTGGTTGTTTGTGCAGGTATTGGTGATTTGTGCATTGTCTCCTACTGGATTGATACCTTGATTCTCTAACTGGGGGAAATACTTATCTCTAGTTTGCTTCATCACCCTTTCCTCTTCAAGGGAAAAACCAACGCAAGCTCAAGAAGTAGCAGGCCCCGCCGGGCGTAGGCCGAGGATGGGCCATCCGTGATAGTCATCATCTGGATCCGGTCTAGTGCCTCGTTTAATAGGGAGAAACTAGCCAGATTAGCTTGTGAGAATTTTTCAGAGTCGACCTCGGGAGCGATGGTGAGGTGGGGTGTGAGTCCGGCCAGGGCTGACTCCCGGTCTTCGGACGTTGAACTTGCATCAAGGCTTAAGGCCAGGTCCGTCGCAAAGAGGGAGAGTCTGGCCGGGGTTGACTCTAGGTCTTCGGATGCGGTGGTCGCCTCCAAGCTCAAAGTCGGTTGTGTGATAATAGTTGATCCAGAGATCGGATCGGGAAGAGGTCCCAAAGTTGATGCTTCAAGGCATGTGGGTGTCTCAGGTGAGGTTTAGAAGCTAGTAAAGATCATATCGCCCCGAGTATTAGCGACGTACTCTAGGTTACCAAACCTGATCCGGTGATCGGGGGTGGAACTATCGACATGGTCGAGATGACCGGTCGAGTCAGCATGCAGAACGATGCTGTCGAATGCAAAAAGCTAGCCGGGGATGAAGATGTCCCCGGTGTTGATGCTATCTCCGATGATAAGGCGAGCCATCGACCCTTCGACGACCCAACAACGGAACTCTCAACGAAAGAACCAATGTCGGTGTTAAAACCGGCGGATCTCGGGTAGGGGGTCCCGATCTGTGGATCTTGGATCAATGGGGAACAAGGGACGAAGGACACGATGTTTACCCAGGTTTGGACCCTCTCTAAGAGGTAAAATCCTATGTCATGCTTGATTATATTGAAGTGTATAGGATAATTACAGAGTCGATCTACCACGAGATCAGATGAACTAAACCCTAGGCAAGTAGGAGTATGGTTATTGTTCTAGCCTCTATGGACTAAATCCTATGGTTAATATAGACACCATGGGTACTAGGGTTACACATGGCCGGTTACAAGGAAGGGATAAACATGCTGAATCTTCTATCTTGACTTGGAGGACACACCAATACTTCAAGGGTTTCCTATCCGGACATGGAGTCACCTTATTGCTCGGCCTTGTGGCAGTCGTATAGCGGCCACCTATCTGGACCACCAGAGGTAGGCCGTAGCCCGAGGACCCCCTGGTCCAGGACTCCCTCATACGGTCTTCATGATCCAGCAGCGCTCCGCCATATAGAACGAATCACGCCATAGAATTAGATGGAGAAGATTATAAACATATTGGGATTCTAATTATGAGGACTAGAGAGGATAGATCTAGCTCTAATTGGATCAACTAGAACTAGAACTAGAGGAGGCTCTAAAACTTGTATCTACAAAGGGCCAAATCCTTAAGTATATATAGGTTGGAGGAGAGGGGAGGGGAGGGGTGCCACAAGGAGGGAAGGAGCTCCCCTCCTTGCACCGGCATAGGGGCGCCATTGAAAGGATCGAGAAGAGGTGTCTAGAGGGGAGGTGATTAGACCCTCAACAAGCAAAAGTAGCAGTTTTTAAATTCTTCAAGTTGAGGTGGAGTTTTTGCACAAGTTTAAGCATTCACAATACATTTCAAGCAAGCATGGAAAGAGTATATGAGCAGCGGAAAGTAAAGCATGCAAGTTGCAAGAAAGTAAAGGGATGGGATTGGAGTGTGCAAACGCAATTGGAGACACGGAGATTTTTGGCTTGGTTCTGATAGGTGGTGCTATCTTACGTACATGTTGGTGGAGACTTCAACCTACGAAGGGTAACAGTTGCGCGAGTCCATGGAGGGCTCCACCCATGAAGGGTCCACGAAGAAGAAACCTTGTCTATCCCACCATGGCCATCACCCACAAAGTACTTGCCTCACTTGGGTAGATCTTCACGAAGTAGGCGATCTCCTTGCTCTTACAAACTCCTTGGTTCAACTCCACAATCTTGTCGGATGCTCCCAAGTGACACCTAACCAGTCTAGGAGACACCACTCTCCAAAAGGTAATAGATGGTGTGATGATGATGAACTCCTTGCTTTTGTGCTTCAAATGATAGTCTCCCCAACACTCAACTCTCTCTCACATATTTGGCTATGGTGCAAAGATGATTTGAGTGGAAAGCAACTTGGGGAAGGCTAGAGATCAAGATTCTTGTGGTTTGATTGGAATGTCTTGGTCTCAACACACGTGTAGGTGGTTCTCTCTCAGAAAATGAGTAGTGGAAGTGTAGGCACGTTCTGATGGCTCTCTCTTGAATAGAGAAGGGGGTGGAGGGGTATATATAGCCTCCACACAAAATGTAATTGTTACACACATTTCCCCAACTCGGTCAGATTAAATAAATGAACTCGATCAGACCGATTTAGTTCAAAATGTGAACATTAGGATTCTCGATGGGACCGAGATGATCAACTCGGTGGGACCAATGTGCTAGGATTAGGGCAAAGCCTCATCTTGGTGTGACCAATTGCATGAACTCGGTGGGACCGATTTCAGCAATGAGCAAACCAAAGAGTTGGTTAGGCAAACTCGGTGGGGCCATTTGCTTATTTTGGTGAGACCAAAATAATTGCAACAGGCAACAGAGAGTTTGCAAGGCCATCTCGATGAGACCAAGATCCCAATCGGTGAGACTGAATTGATTAGGGTTTCTGGCAGTGGCTATGTCAAGTGAACTCAGTGGCGCTAGATAGATCAAATTGGTGGGGCCAAGTTTGACTTTAGGTTTAGGACATATTTGGATATGAGAAAGTGGTTGAGGGATTTTGGAGCATATCACTAAGCATTTTGAGCAAGTAGACCATTAAGCAACACCTCATCCCCTTTTAATAGTATTGGCTTTTCCTATGGACTCAATGTGATCTTGGATCACTAAAATAGAAATGAAGAGTCTTCAACCTTTTCCAATATTTGTCCTTAGCATTTTGAAGGGGTTCCACATCCTCTTGTCCATGCCACTTCATTGTTGAACTTTCTGAAATATACTAGATGAAAATATTTGTCCAACAAGAGATATGTTGACATTAATTACCAACATCACCCAGGGAGCACTTGTGCTTTCAATCTCCCCCCTTTTGGTAATTGATGACAACATACATCAAAGCTTTAGATAAACATATGAACAGTATCAGGTAAAGCTTTGGAAAGACATGTATCATGCATTGGATCCCCCTACATGTATGCAATCATGTAAAAATAGAGGATGAAAGCATGTGAATGCATAGGCATGTCAGAGCAAGCAATGAGCTACATGTATCTTGGCTATATGCATCAGAGTAAATGATGTTGATAAAATAAGTGTACTTTCATGTTCATGAGTCCTTGCAAACAATATGTACATCAGCAAGAGATCATCATGTACATGAGTGTGATGCATATACTTACTTGTGGTCTTGAGCTGGCTTTGGAAGAGGTGAACTTGAGAAAACAGGGTTAGATAACACAAGGATACTACTAATCAAAGCAAGTTCATAAAAACCACAATAGTACCAAGACTGGAATGACATGTAATGGGTGAGTACTTAGTACTCTATTTGTATATAGACATGCCCCCAAGGATTAAAGATATGCAATGAATTCCAAAGATTTTCTTCCCTTTAGATATGGACTCTTTCTCCCCCTGAATCTGATATTGGATAAGGGGAAAAGGTAGCACTGGTACGCGTCGGTGCTATACAAACTGTTTTTAACCCCTTTCCACGACGGCATTTGGAACCGTCGCCTAGTGAATGACGGCGATAGGGGGTCCTTCCCACATGACCTAGAAACCGTGGGGGATATGCCCTCCTGGCACACACGCTTGGCAAAATGAGTTCGTGTGCGACCGGCGAGCACTCAAATATGGAAATACGTATAGTAGAGCTAAAAAATACAATTATACAGGTGAAATTGTTTCCGACGCAAGTACATCCCACACAGGCAGTCCCCGCTAAGCATTTCTATTCGTACGTACATCCCACACAGTCGCTCCAAGGAAAACATTTCCGTTCACAGGTACAACACACACAAATTTTCCCGTTAAATTGTTTGTGATAGTGTTGCCATTGTAGACGATACTAACAATTTTATCGTTTGCGTTATTGAATGCGTCACACACGGTCCGTAGAAGAAATTGTGTGGCAAAGGTTTTCCATCACACACAGTTTCTATGTGGTAAATGTTTGCACAAGGTGGCCTAAGGGAAACAGTTTTCAGGAAAAAGTCGTGTGTGATTGTTCATTGATCCAACACGGTTTATTCCTAAAAACTATGTGTGTTGCCTGAGGTCATCACACACGGTATTTTTTCAATAACTGTTTGCAATAGCAAAACCCAATTAGCAGGCTAATTGCCCTATTATTAATAATCCATTTATTAATCTAATTGGCAGTAATATTAAGCACATAATATATTTCATTTTCATATTAAGGAAGTAGAATTTCATAATTGAAATACATCAGAGTACAACATGATATAGCTTCAGCACTCAGCTACCCCATTACACAACTGCACCAGCACCAAGTTTCACACGCAACATGTAGAACCTTTCGAAATTAGCATCATAGACGGTATATAGACAGATGCATCTCATCTGGAAAACTACTGAAGCGGAAGGCGAATATTGATCCTTCATTCATGTTGAAGGTCTTTGCAACTTTAGGCTAGTGCCTATGGATGGTTGATCGTCCGTCCTTCATCCTCTCCAGAAACACTTCAATATTGAACCGTGGGTGTTGTATGAAAACCGTCCTCGCCTCCTGACCATAGAGGTGGTCTGAGAGGTAATCATCAGTGAACTTCTTTGGAAAGGCCTGAAAACAATGATGTGCATAAATATCTTCTCTATATTGGAAATGGGACAAAGGAATAAAAAAGACAAGGTATAAGAGTTAGTACCATCTTGTAGTGAACTGATGTCTTCTTCATTGTGCAAACAAAGATCTTGTTGTTTTTTGTCGTTAATTTCATTATCCTAACAATCTTTCTGAGTTTCTTAACTTGATCCATATTCATGGACAACTCATTTCCCCATATGCAAAAAGGGTCGAACAGTGGGTCAAAACCTCTGATAGCAGGACCTACATGTGTAAGAACAAATTGTTAAAAACCTAAATATTAGAATGGTTCCTGCAATTTCACAATAATGTGCTATTAGACAACGGACCATGCACGTGCAGATAACTAAACACCACAACAAATGAACCAAATGTTAACTAAGCACCACATTGCACAATATAACATACTCCTAATAGAAGATCAGACAGTTAACCAAACCAAGCATGCTTAACAACTTGGAAATATAGCAATTGTATTTGTTTATCATGTATTTAGTACAGCCAAATTCGATTTATTTCTCACATGGTATATAATAACAGAATGCAGCCACAACAATTGAATATCGCATTGCAGAATTGAACCAAACAGTTAACTAAACACCACAACAAATGAACCAAATGTTAACTAAGCACCACATTGCACAATATAACATACTCCTAATAGAAGATCAGACAGTTAACCAAACCAAGCATGCTTAACAACTTGGAAATATAGCAATTGTATTTGTTTCTCATGTATTTAGTACAGCCAAATTTGATTTATTTCTCACATGGTATACAATAACAGAATGCACCCACAACAATTGAACATCGCATTGCATAATTGAACCAAACAGTTAACTAAACACCACAACAAATGAACCAAACGTTAACTGAGCACGACAATGCACAATATAACATACCCCTAACAGAAGATCAGACAGTTAACCAAACCAAGCATGCTAGACAACTTGGAAAATTGCACCCTGAAAAATTGAACATCACATTTGCAGAATTGAACCAAACAGTTAACTGAACCACATTGTATGACATATAGAACATATACTCTAGAGCAGAAGATTGCAAGCTAAAAGTAGATAGCACAATTCAATAGAATTTGTTAAGGAAAGGCAGTAGCTAGCAAACTGAACATGGGTCCTTATAGTGAGCTAATAAGACAAGCTACTCCTCATTGTTAGAGATATAGATGACGATTGGCTCCATGGACATGGAAGAGGGCGAGGCCTCTGCTTCGTGGGTGCCCTTGTCGTAGTGGTGAGTTGCCTGAGCCGCTCCGGGAACCAACCTACTGGCTCTCGAGATGAGGTAAGCACGTGCACGCTGATAAAACACCTCGTAGTCTTCGTCGAAGGCACCGACGGTGGCCTCGAGAAAATGCCATGAATTGTCGTTTAAAGCAGCCAACCGCGTCGCGGCGTCGGTGCACAAGGCGTCGACGGTGGCCTCGATGGCGAGGTGCTCCTCCAAGACATGGGTGTCGGCACGAATGGAAGCCATCGCAACCTCATCCACGCGTGCGGCCGCGATTTGCTTCTCCGCTGCCAAATGCTCCTTGAGATCCTGGCTAAACTATGTGCACCATGGCTTAGGGCGACGCTTATTTGGTGGAGGGGTCGGTGATTTGGGTGGAAGGTGTTGCGCTCGCGCCGACGGTCAGGGCATGTGGGATGTGGAAGGAGGAGGAGGAGGATGGGGTTAGGTGTGGATTACCTGCCTGGATAGGCGAAGCTGAGCAGCGTGAAGGAGGGTCGCCGGCGAGAAGGCGGCGCTGCAAGCTAGGAGTGAAGGTTTCAACTTGGAAAGGAAGGCAGAAACAGGGGAAATGTGGCTTTTGGTAAGGGGGAGGGGCGGGGAGGTAGATATTTCTGCGGAAGCCAAAAATTTGGAATCGCTTCAGCAAAAAAAACGGGCGCGCAAAGTGTCATCATACACGGTCCCTTATTCAGAACTGTGTATGATACGTGAACATCACAAATGATTCAGATAGCTTAACCCGTGTGTGATGAGTTTGAACGTCAAAATTTTTTGTATGAATTTCCATGGTTACAATACACCCACACGTCTTAATCGAGCAAGTTCAGCAATTAAATAGAGCTAGCTGACCTAAACATTACTCTAACAAATTAAAGACCGACACTCTTAATTAAAAAAAACAAAGAGTACTACTACGGCTGGTGCTCGTCGATCTCCGCTGCCGCCTCCATGTCCAGCTCGCGCTTGACGGTCTCCTGGGGAAGGGCCTCCATGGCATCCATCGCACCATACTCGGCAAGCATCTCGCCATCCGTGTCCACCATCTCTTTGGAAAAGGCCACCACGAGCTAGGCGTGGGCGGCCGTGATCTGGGTTTGGACGGGCTCCATCGTCGCAAGGTATGTGGCGGAGGAACGGACGGCTGCTCGAACGCTCTTGGCGATTGCCAGCTCTTCGGCTGTGGGTTGCCGACCATTGTCGGAGAAGCTTCATTCGATTTGTGAAGTGACCGCCAGGAGCTGGGCATGGGCGGCCTCGACATGGTCGTGGACGGCCTCCAACAAGGCTAAGGCTGCCGTTGTGAATGGACAGCTGCTGCCTCTCTTGCCAGTTGCTATCCCCGAGGCAGATGTCGTTGCCGCCACCTGAGAAGGAACAGCGGCCGTTTGGGCTGCCTTGGCCGCTCGGTCGTAGATTGTGGCCGCGCTCATGCACCTTGTTAGCACACGCATGGCGGCTACGCCCGCAGTCTCGTCGGAGTGGGCCACCGAAGTTGCCCTCACGACGCGGGTCCACGTGCCCATCTTTCACCGGTGATGATTGAACAGTGAAATGATATTTGGGGAGCAAGCTAGTGTGCTTGACACGCCGGCTGTGGACTATAGCCAATGCACCTTCTCACGTAAGCCATAGGCGTACTATACACCGACGATGCTCCAGGGTATTTTGTGTTGCATCTCACACGGTTGGTGATAATAAACTGTGTGCGATCTACTTGATTTTTCATCTTGATTTGAATTGCATAATGGGGTCACGACGGCAATGGACGGTGTTTGAATTGCTATACCTTTTATCTGCAGTGAACATGCAACTATATGTGTGTCTTAAAAGAATTGGAATTATTCAGGGTTCGTTTGAACATTTTATACATTAAATTGGGTTTCTAGCCATTTCAGGTGCACAATTCAAAATTAAACTACATGCACATGCTCCGGTGCACCAACATGGGTTGTAAAATCATATATGTGTCCATGGGTTTATGCTTATGTCCCATGCAATAAATAGGGATGAAATTCGAACACCACGGCACCGTGGCTCTCCGGCAAACATCGACGTACTTGCTTTTGTAATTCAAGTACATCGAAAATTCGTTCGAAATTCATGAAACTTGGCATGCTATCATGGAGCGGCATCAACATGTCGTGGTAAAGAATTTGTCCCATTTGGGGTAGGTTTGGGTATAAGCTTCTCATAAACCAGAGCTTGTCACAACAAGTGTGATGGTTTCGGTAGGGAACGTTTCGCCTTTCTGGACGAAACGATATTCATTCCCTCTTCTCGATTTTGAAATTTTTTTCCTAGTGTCAACATAGAAAAACAGGAGTGTTGTGTCAATTTTTGGGATTTTTCGGGGTTCGCTTGGACATTTTTATACATTAACTAAGTTTTCAATGCATTTATGTGCATAATTCAAATTTGAACTACATGCACATGCTCCAATGCATATAAATTGGTTGAAAATTCAAATTTGTGCCCTTGGTTGCATGCTTAGGTCCCATGCAAGAAATGGGAATTAATGTCAAACACCCTGTCATGGTCACTTGACCGCAAACATTGAGATACCTGGTTTTTAAATTCTAGTAAATCCAAAGCTCGTCTGAAATTCATGAAACTTGGCATGCTACCATGGAGCGGCATCAACATGCCGTGGTAAATTTTTTTGCCCCATTTGGGGCAGGTTTGGGGATATGCTTCTCACAAACCAGAGCTTCTCACAACAAGCCTGATGGTTTCGGTAGGGAACATCCCACCTTTGGGGACGAAACGATATCCATTGCCTCTTATTGCTTTCAAAAAAATTCTCGTGTCAACATAGAACAACAGGAGTGTTGTGTCAATTTTTTGGATTTTTCGTGGTTCGTTTGGACATTTTATGCATTAATTGAGTTTTCAATGCATTTATGTGCATAATTCAAATTTGAACAACACACACATGCTATAATGCATATAAATTGGTTGAAAATTCAAATTTGTGCTCTTGGTTGCATGCTTAGGTCCCATGCAAGAAATGGGAATGAATGTCAAACACCCTGCCACAGTCACTCGGGCGCAAACATTGAGATACCTGGTTTTTAAATTCTAGTAAATCCAAAGCTCGTCTGGAATCCATGAAACTTGGCATGCTATCATGGAGCGGCATCAACATGCCATGGTAAATTTTTTGGCCCATTTGGGGCAGCGTTGGGGATATGCTTCTCACAAACCAGAGCTTCTCACAACAAGCCTAATGGTTTCGGTAGGGAACGTCCCACCTTTGGGGACGAAACGATAGCCATTGCCTCTTATTGCTTTCAAAAAAATTCTCGTGTCAACATAGAACAATAGGAGTGTTGTGTCAATTTTTGGGATTTTTCGAGGTTCGTTTGGACATTTTTATGCATTAATTGAGTTTTCAATGCATTTATGTGCATAATTCAAATTTGAACTACATTCACATGCTCCAATGCATATAAATTGGTTGAAAATGCAAATTTGTGCCCTTGGTTGCATGCTTAGGTCCCATGCAAGAAATGGGAAAGAACGTCAAACACCCTGCCACGATCACTCGACCGCAAACACTGAGATACCTCGTTTTTAAATTCTAGTAAATCCAAAGCTCGTCCGAAATTCAAGAAACTTGGCATGCTATCATGGAGCGGCATCAACATGTCGTGGTAAATTTTTTGTCCCATTTGGGGCAGGGTTGGGGATATGCTTCTCACAAACCAGAGCTTCTCACAACAAGCCTGATGGTTTCGGTAGGGAATGTCCCACCTTTGGGGATGAAACGATATACATTGCCTATTACTGATTTCAAAAAATTTCTCGTGTCAACATAGAACAACAAGAGTGTTGTGTCAATTTTTGGGATTTTTCGGGGTTTGTTTGGACATTTTTATGCATTAATTAAGTTTTCAATGCATTTATGTGCATAATTCAAATTTGAACTACATGCACATGCTCTAATGCATATAAATTGGTTGAAAATCAAATATGTGTCCTTGGGTGCATGCTTAGGTCCCATGCAAGAAATGGGAATGAATGTCAAACACCCTGGCATGGTCACTCGGCTGCAAACATTGAGATACCTGGTTTTTAAATTCTAGTAAATCCAAAGCTCGTCCGAAATTCATGAAACTTGGCATGCTATCATGGAGCGGCATCAACATGCTGTGGTAATTTTTTTGTCCCATTTGGGGCAGGTTTGGGGATATGCTTCTCACAACAAGCGTGATGGTTTTAGTAGGGAACGTCCCACCTTTGGGGACGAAACGATATCCATTGCCTCTTATTGCTTTAAAAAAATTCTCGTGTCAACATAGAACAACAAGAGTGTTGTGTCAAGTTTTTGGATATTTTGGGGTTCGTTTGCACATTTTCATGCATTAATTGAGTTTTCAATACATTTATGTGCATAATTCAAATTTGAACTACATGCACATGCTCTAATGCATATAAATTGGTTGAAAAATCAAATTTGTGTCCTTGGGAGCATGCTTAGGTCACATGCAAGAAATGCGAATGAATTTCAAACACCAGGGCACCGTTGATTGCCAGCAAAACGTTGAGATACTTTGTTTTTAAATTCTAGTAAATCCAAAACTCGTCTGAAATTCATGGAACTTGGCATGCTTTCATGGAATGGCACCCGACATGTTGTGGTATTTTTCGTGTCCATTCTGAGAGAAGGCGCACTCGAATAACAGCCAACAAAGGCATTTAAAAAAAATAGTTGCCACCTTAATATCTTAAACGGCTGTATAATTCAAATCGTGTGTGTTTTCTTAACCATTCACATGACGCCTCGTTTCTTCGTTTTAATGGCTATAGGAGGTGCCGTGTGGACAGCTGCTTGACCTTGACTGAACGGGAGGCATGCGAGCGGAGTCCGGTGCGCAGGCTGACCGAGAGGCGTGCATGCTGTCCTCCAATCTGCAGGCTCACCGGGAAGCATGCGAGTTGTACGATGCGCAGGCTCACAGGGAAGCGAGCCCTTTGACTTCCATGGTCACCCGCCTTCCTCTCCATTAATGGCGCCCGAGCCGCTGTTTAATACGGGCGGCCATACTGTTCACCTCCCATTCCCCTCCCTCCCGCAGACCTCCACCAACGCCATGGTGCAGAATGATCATCTGCCACTAGTCTTCAAGTTTGGTGAAGTCGACTCCGAGCTAGAGGAGATAGAAAATAAGGAGTAATGGGGCCTCATGGACATGGCCCAGAATGAGCTGGCCGCGGCGGTTGCTTCCCCCACTCCCGTCCTAGCTCCCATCCTCGCGCCCGCGCCAGCGACCATCCCCATAGCATTGATGGGCTGGTCACCGAGCACTATCGTAGAGCTAGAAGCCGCAGGCGTCAGCAAGGTCTTCGCGGACCCGCGCAAGCTCATGTACATGCCAGCGTGACTGCCTGTGCCCGTGCGCGCCCCTCCACCCCCGTGGCACCGGCCCCCGTGCGTTTGGCTGCACCCGCCGCACTCATGCCCCTGCCCATGCACGCCCCTCCACCCACCGCGGCGCCGGCCCCGTGCGTTTGGCTGCACCCGCCGCACCCGTGCACGTGCGCATGCCCCCCTTAGCAGCATGGGACGCTGCCATCGACCGCTACCTCTGAGCGGCGCTAGTTGTCGTCCTCCCGCGCCCCGCCCGTCGATCACTCGACGGCATGATGTTCGATTTACAAGTGAAGAACAGTTTGTGTTGCCTTGAAGACTTCAACAACGGTGTCCCGGAGGACGACAACGAGAACGTTGGCGTGGCACGCCGCCTCCGCCGCTGCCGGAAATAGTTTTTTTGGGTTTAATACTATATCTCGATTTCTCAATCATATTAATATAAATTCGCAGTGTGATTGAATGAAAATATGGTTTGAACGAACTTGCGTTTCTCTCTTAATGTACAGACTTATCAAATGATTTTATTTTGAAAAAAACGTCAATGGTATTTAAATATAAAACACTCATCGCAAGCGTTTTAGTTAGAACACACGTATGCAAACCGACAGCTTCCCCAGGAAGCCAAGGGAAAAATGTGCCGAGCAGAATTTCTGCAGCTCTTGATCGCAAACGTTTTACATAGAACACCTATATGCAAAGTGAGAGCTATGGTCTTCCCTCGCAATGCAGGATTTGTGTATCCCTACAATGCAAACGGTTGTTTTGCATGACCTGTGTGCAACCACGTAGAAACAATTTGGTAAGATTTGCATCTGTCATTTTGGGCATGTTGCCATTTGTCAAACTGGAAACATTGACATTTGTTTATCTAGTAACATTGTCATTTGTCAACCTTGTAACACTGCGATTTGTCAAAATATGCAGCTAAAAATGACTAGCACTATCTAATTTTTGCAACTAAAATCACTAGCACTGTTCGTATGGACACCACTAGCAAGCGTGAGTTGATGGACGCATATGCAAATGTACCATTGATTACATACAACAAGTCATCAACCCACAATGACAATGAGGATACATGTTGGATTATAGATCATTTGCAACAAAACATTCTAGTAAAGTATAGTTTTTCTCACACAACAAATAATAAAGCGATGAAATGAACTTCAGCTCAACCACTCGTCGGCGCTGGAAACACTTGCTTTGAACTAGAAGTGATTCTCTGGGAAGGGCCAGCTACTGTCAATCTTGAGACCAACGCAGGACTGATCATCCACGCTGAAGTGGGCTATGTCAGGACCCATATTGTGATGGTAGGGAAGCATAGCAATGACCGAGGTATAGATACAGTTGCTTCTCATAAATGGTAGTAACGTTGTGTCAACAGCAGCTGGATTGCCTTTCACCATCATTGGATAGTTTTGTCCAAGGAAGAGCGAGTTTCCTCCAAGACTTTCAAT
This sequence comes from Triticum dicoccoides, assembly GCF_002162155.2. Classification (NCBI taxonomy): domain Eukaryota; kingdom Viridiplantae; phylum Streptophyta; class Magnoliopsida; order Poales; family Poaceae; genus Triticum; species Triticum dicoccoides. Next base: position 342,350,443 of record NC_041384.1, read on the forward strand.
ATTGAACCAGGGTGAAGGTGTTGGTTCTGGAACACTAGTATCCATCCCGAATACCCTGCAATGGATGTTGGAATAGGTCTGGAGAGTGCGACCATGCGAGACAACACTTGCTTCCTTAGTAACATCAGCAGTGCCCTGTATACAGACAAGAAGAGGTGATCCATTGGAATAAGTTGACAGGCGCCACTGAGTATATGGGTCCTTCTCGTCCTCATGCTTGTGATCATCAGCATCGTCATCTCCCCCTTGGTTACAAAATTTTCAAGTATAGGTGGTGGAATGTTCACAGGACCTTGGAAACACAAGAAGGTTAATTAGTAAAGGGAAACTATCTAACCCGCGTGCATGTGGATGAAACAATTATAATTACGGTGGAAGACAAACATACCGAAAGCATGATGATTCCATGCAAAATCGGTGCCACAAGTGGTGGCAGAAATCACAAGACCCTCGTATTGAATTGCATCACAGTACTCATCCGTGTACAGAAATTGATTTTTGAGCAATATCCATCGAGGCGTGGAAGTAAGGAAGGCAACAAGCTTGTCGAAGATAGCAACAACTTCGTAGTTCGTGTAATCCCAAGAGCAGCTAGGAACTCGACAAATTGCTATCTTCCGTAGACGACATTCACGATGATCGTATTTGAACTCACGTAGATCATCTATGTGCTCAACCTCTAGGCAGTCTGATATTTTTGGAATTGGAACCTGGTGATGAGTGTACACAATTCACAAGTTCCCACTCGCAGTTGTACCCAATATAAACAACCCAATTTTCATTTGCGCTTGCCCAAGCCTTGCCCTCAAGCAATGGCATCTTAACATCACATGTATCATTATCAAGCGGCATCAACTTGCACAAGGCGAGGCTTCCTTCGTCCCCGCGCCAGTCAGCGGGGTCACGTCGAAGAAGATAGGGGAGATCAAACCGCTCTTGGACGCTTGGGTTGCTTGTAATGATGTTATTAGTTGAGTCGAGAATGGTCTTGAACGAACCTGCCATGCTAGCCAATGTGATGACATCACACCGATCAATAAGTTCCTCCACCACGTCATCTTTCAGATCGGGGCAAGAATAATGGGGTCGTTTCTGGCTTGTACCCTCCATGGAGAAGATGATCAAACAATGGCAGAAGGAAGGGTGAAGGCAAATGGAGGGAGGAAGAGCATGCAACAGCATTTCCAAATCGAGAGGGAAAGGCGAAGAGGTGGTGGACGGTTGCCACGGTACAAGAAGAGGCTAGTGGGAAGCGAACGGTTGCCACACATGTCACACACTGACGACAAGGCCGAGTGAACTGCATGTCATATATCGCACACACCTTGATCTGGCTGACTGTTTTTTTGTGTTGCCTAATCACAAACAGTTCATCCGAGTGAACCGTATGCTATACATCGCACACACCTTCATCTGGCTGCCCGTTTCTTTTGTGTTGCCCAATCACAAACAGTTCATCCGAGTGAACCGTATGTTGTATATCGCACACACCTTCATCTGGCTGCCCGTTTCTTTTGTTCCTCCTCATAGCAAACAGATAATTGAACTGAACCGTATGCCCTACATCGCACACGCAACTGAAGTCCGAACCGTGTTTGATGTACCCGTCATTGCAAACATTTTGCACCTTTTTTGACGGTTTTTTACACCACTGTTTGCAATTATTGCATCGCAAACAATTTCGTCGAAGGGTCTCTCATCGTAGTGTCGCGTTAGTAGCATCCTACAGTAGTGTAGGGTAATAGAAAATCAGAGCAAAGCAAATATAACATACACTAACATGTATTTCCCCTCTTCAAGACATGTGACTTCTCTCCTCTATTGTTAATAAGCATCTGGAGAAGCTAAGATGTGCTTTCTCTCCCATGTGATAAGCTTTGATGTGCTCTCTCTCCCCCTTTGACATCAATTTCCAAGAAGGGATTTTCTGGAGCATGAGTCAAATAGGTTTGGTCCTTGAGTCACAGTACAATGTAGCATGTAGTTTAAGATTCGAGTAGAGGATAAGAATAATCGAGTGGAGTTGGAGAAGGAATGTCAATAGTAATGGCAGAAATATTTTCTCAATAGTGAAATCGGTAAGGCCGATCCATTTTCATCGGTGACACCGAGTTGGCAGTGTCAAAGATGATGCATATCGGTCAGACTGGGTTCGTCCTTCTTGGTTGTACCGATGAACAGTCTACAAGGTACTTTGTAGTTCGTTCTAGCCGATAGGCATAAATCGGTGAGGCCGAGTTCAATACAGAGGAAAATTGGTCACCTCAGCTCACTTGGCAATAAGGATCTCACAAACATTTGCAAGGAATTTGTAGAAGGATTTGCAATGAATTAGATGCAGAGAAAAACAGGAAAAAAATCTAGATGAAGTTTTTTTTGAAAGGGGGAACAAACAAGCAAGAAACCATTGCAAGAACACAAAGAAACACTAGAGAACTTCATCTAGAATGGGTCGGCGACAAAGTCGCCTATGTTAGAGTATATTGACTGAGGAGTCAAGTGATAACACTTGATCGTAGGTCATACTCATCGTTTAAGCTCAAAATGGGGTTACCATTTTTTGTTTAAGTATTTTGATGTATTCACATCTTGGTGAGATGCTTTGACCCATGACTTGGGGTATAGCTTCTCTAATATGGAATAACATACCTGTAACACCCACGATGCGACTATATCTCCCACGTGTCGAGGCACGACTTAGAGGCATAGCCGCATGGTAGGCATGTCGCAAGAGGGGTAATCTTTACACATCCCATGTACTGAATAAGAAAGGGATAAAGAGTCGGCTTACAGTCGCCACTTCACACAATACATAAATATATCATACATCATCCAGAATACAATCAAGGTCCGACTACGGAACCAAAATAAAGAAAGACCACCCCGAATTCTAGATCCCCGATCGCCCCAACTTGGCTCCACTACTGATCAAAAGGAAACGAAACAAAACAACGGCCAAGATCTTCATCGAGCTCCCACTTGAGCTGGGTTGCGTCACCTGCTCAGGTATCATCAGCACCTGCAACTGTTTGGAAGTATCTGTGAGTCACGGGGACTCAGCAATCTCACGCTCGCGAGATCAAGACTATTCAAGCTTATGGGTAGGAAAGGGTAGTGAGGTGGAGCTGCAGCAAGCACTAGCATATATGGTGGCAAACTTACGTAAAAGAGAGCGAGAAGAGAAGCAAAGCACGGTCGAGAAGTTAATGGTGATCAAGAAGTGATCCTGAAGCTACTTACGTTCAAGCATAACACGAGAACGTGTTCTCTTCCTGGACTCCGCCGAAAAGAGACCATCACGGCTACACACGCAGTTGATTCATTTTAATTAAGTTAAGTCTCAAGTTCTCTACAACCGGATATTAACAAATTCCCATCTGCCCATAACCGTGGGCATGGCTTTCGAAAGTTCAAAACCCTGCAAGGGTGTCCCAACTTAGCTCATCACAAGCTCTCACGGTCAACGAAGGATATTCCTTCTCCCGGGAAGACCCGATCAGACTCAGAATCTCGGTTACAAGACATTTCTACAATGGTAAAACAAGACCAGCAAGACCACCCGATGTGCCGACAAATCCCGATAGGAGCCGCACATATCTCGGCACACCGGATAAGCTAAGCGTACAGGTACCAACATAACCCAAGTTGCCAAGGGACGGTCCCGCACGGTGCTCTAGTTTGGACCAACAATCAGAGGAGCACTGGTCCGGGGGTTAAAAATAAAGATAACCCTTGAGTCTGCAGAACCCAAGGGAAAAAGTCTTAGGTGGCAAATGTTAAAACCAAGGTTGGGCCTTGCTGGAGGAGTTTTATTCAAAGCGAACTGTCAAGGGGGTCCCATTCCCCCAACCACGTAAGGAACACAAAATCAAGGAACATAATACCGGTATGACGGAAACTAGGGCGACAAGAGTGAAACAAAACACCAGGCATAAGGCCCAGCCTTCCACCCTTTACCAAGTATATAGATGCATTAATTAAATAAGAGATATGGTGATATCCCAATCATATCCATGTTCCAACAAGGAACAACTTAATCTTCCCCTGCAACTAGCAATGCTATAAGAGGGGCTGAGCAAAAGCGGTAACATAGCCAGACAACGGTTTGCTAGGAAAAGGCGGGTTAGAGGCTGACATGGCAATATGGGAGGCATGATATAGCAAGTGGTAGGTATCGTGGCATAGCAATAGAGCGAGCAACTAGCAAGCAAAGATAGAAGTGATTTTGAGGGTATGGTCATCTTGCCTGAAATCCCGCAAGGAAGAAGAACGAGTCCATGAAGAAGACAAACGGACGAAGTCGAATGGATCCTCACAACTCCGGAACGAAACCGAAGCTAACGAGAGAAGCAACCCGGAAAGAAGCAAGCAACATACGAAACAACCAAGCATAACATGGCATGATGCACAACCAAGTATGATGCATGTCCGGTTTAAATATGCATGACATGGCAAAGTGCAACAACCAAAACTACAAATTAAGTGGAGCTCAATATGCAACGGGTTGCATATTGACGGAACACCACATCAATTATTTAGTTCTCTCCCGTTTAGGTACCCAACAATATTAAATGTTGTTAAACATGGCAAGAGAAGAAGCAAAAGTAAAACCTCTATCTAAACAAGTTTAAATGAGGCCGGAACAAACAACAATTCCGGTAAATCCCCATACGCATTTAGCAATTTAATGCAAACAACAATTTTAGACATTTTAATTATTGTTATCATGATGCGGATGACATGTGCAAGTTTATGCAATTTTTATTAAAAGTTGACAAGAGCATTATGAAGCATTTGTCACCGTGGTGGAAGGAAAATGGGTGCCACGGCAACGATAATGAAAACGGTGCCACCGCAATGTTCCGGTTCCGGTAACTCGATTGCGATACCGATGCAAAGGAGAAGTGTGCAGATGCGTGTAAAAGATGGTGGGGCGCTCCCGGATACCGGGTGTCCCATGAGTCGATGGCAAGGAAGCGAGAGACACTGCGGACACGGTGCAGACAAAGGGTACATCTCATACAACACAATCAATTGTTCTCGGACGGCCGTCTCGGGGTTATACCTTCCAAAGGAGCATTCTCAGAGCGGTTCGAGTTCGTAGAGGAAGTAGTGGTTCACGTTCGTTCGAAGAGGTACTTGATGACTCCAAGCCCTTCAGGATCGATGGTAGTGGTACTTGGTGAAATGCATGTCGATGGTAGTTGTACTCACTTCATCTTGGAAGTAGTGATACACGGGTCGTAGTCGTACACACTCCGTAGAGGATCAGGGTCGCGCGCGAGGAAGTTGACATCCACGGGGTCGACGGTAGGGGCACACACGTTCGGAGAGGAACTCGGCGTTTTGTTGCGGTGTAGGGGTACACGTTTCAAAGTTGAACTTGACAAATTCGAATCCCTTCGGGGTTGTCATGGTACTTGGGGTCTTCGGACCCGCCGGTCTCGTTCTTGCGACATAGTTGAACTTGAAGTTTTTGGTTTATGGGTCTTCGGCGACGGTAGTCGCTCTAGGCATCGGGCGTCGAGGTACTTGGCATTCTTGGTGATTCCAAAGACGAAGGTAGAGGTACATGAAGCGTCACCATATTGTCGTACACTTGTCGGAAAGGCTGGCACATCCAAAATGAAGCAAAACCAAAAAAAGGCCTCGGGTCTTGGTGGACGATGCAGAAGCAAGGTAGCAGCGGCACTGCTCCTGCGGCTTGGCGGGTGGACTGTGGTGGAGGTCAACTCCGACGGGGATGGGCCACCGGGGTCAGAACCGGCCGGAAATAGGCAAGGGCAGCGGAGGCCAGCCGGATCTGGACGGGGTTGACCTGCATCTTGACGATCCTGTGACAGCAGGCAATGGGGCTCGTGCATAAGAACCGATGGAGCGAGGCACGCTCGAGGGAGAGCTTGGGCGACTACCGCTCCGGCAACTCGACAAGGAGGCAGGGCCGGCCGAGGTGGTCGGCAGGCGCTAGGAGGAGGTTGAGGATGGTGCGTCCTTGGGCGCGAGGTGGTAGACGGCGAGCTTGCTCCATCAAGGATGGGGAGGTAGACCGGCGACGCAGGAGGCCGACGCCGAAGGAGACCCAGGGCGGCGCAGCGGACGTGGAGCAGAGGGAGGAGGTACAGTGCGGGGCAGGGGTGGTGCTGGGAGGATGTCAGCGGGAGGAAGAGCATTTCCGGCGCTCGGGGTCGAACTCGCACGCGAGGCCCTCGGGCACGAGGAGCTGGGGAATCGGGCGCGGGGATCCTCCTGGTGCATTGCGTGTGTGGTGGCGGCGCTGAGGGAAACGAACAGGAGGAGGGGACGAGAGATGGGGGACGAGGGAAGGAGACGCTAGGGTTAGCGCGGGGCGCGGTTGGGCCTTGGAGGCCGGCCCAGTAGAGAACGGGGCTGCCCCTAGGCGCAGATGGGCCTAGATCTTGGCTGGGCTCTCTCTCTCTCTCTTACTCCCTGTAGGAGAAGAAAAAAAATAGAGAGAGAGGTAAAAACAAATAAGAGAAGAAGGCCATGAACAAGAATTAGATGGTGGGACATATTTTGTAGGGCTTAATGGATTATTTCCAACCCAGCAAAAGTGGTTCCGACAAAATCGGGGAAGTTAAGTCCAAAATTATTAAACTTGCCTCAAAGGAGTTGAATGTAGACTAGGATTTAGGAGTGGCCAAAAATGTTGAGAAATTAGACAGGGCCTCGATAAATGGAGAAACAATTATCGGCAAGGTTTGGAGGTGAAACTTGAAGCAGAAGAGGCATGGAACTGAAATGCAAGTGTGTTATGGATAATTCCAAATTAATGTAATATTTTATAATAGCTCCCTAAATATCGGGAGGGTATGTTATAAAGAGAACTCACCATGTGAATTCCCTCGATTTAAATGGATCAAAGATCCATGCCATTTATTTAGTTGAGTTAAAAATGACATGATGGCATGATGACATGATGCAATGCACATGATGCAAAGATGAATGCAACAGACAAAACAAATTACCCGACGAAACTCGGAAAACCAAGGAAGGCATCTGAAGCTCCGGTCTAGGGGCGTCACAACACTCCACCACTACAAGAGGATCTCGTCCCAAGATCTAGGATGGCACCGGAGAGAAGCGGAAGAGGAAGAGAAGAGGTAAACTAAGTTGCTTCTTTGACAAACGAGTGAAACCAAAGAACCTTGAGAGGTTAAACAATTTTGAGAAAAGAATACAACGGAGATGGTCGAAGTTGAAAACACTCCGTTAGAAAAGAGGAACAAGGAACATCACGAGAACCCTGTGGTTGAAATACATGAGAAAAGGGTTGCAATTGGCAAGAAGTACATGCAAGCACTCCGGATGAAACGAGATGTATAAGGAATGATAAGGATCAATTACGACAACACTTCGGTTGGAAAAAGGAAGGTAAAGAATATGAGCTTGGTAAAATGAAAGCGCTTGGATGAGAGTCCGGTTAGAAGAGGAATGATAGCCACAACACTCCAGTTAAAACAAGATAGAGAAGGAATAAGACTAATATAATTTGGGCAGCACTCCGACTGTAAATGGAAGGAATTGAGCATGAGCTTGACAAGATAAGAGTATACTTGATGAAATGAACAACACACTATGCCTCCGGAAGAAATGATGGAATGGAATGGAATTAACAGAGGGAAACAAGATCTTGAGAGAGCACGCTTTCAAAAAATTCTAGAACGGAGTTGTTGGATTATCAACAACGAAAGGATAAGCTTGATGTGGGCTTATGGAAAACACGTCGAAATCTTGAGGTGAAATTCTGTCACTAACAAAAACAATAGATTGGATTGATATCAACAAGGAGATGAAAACTCCTTCATCTAGATGAGAAGCGGAAATTGGATCATAGGTAAGCACCATAATGGAACATTCCCAATGGAAGGCTTAAGGTGAAATCTATACCAAGATAACTCCAAAGAAGAGATTGATGGATAGCAAAGGATCTCATGAACGAATAGAAAATGATGGGTGTAACGCCCTCGATGCGGCTATATCTCCCACGTGTCGAAGCACGACTTAGAGGCATAACCGCATTGAAAGCAATGTCGCAAGTGAGGTAATCTTCACAACAACCCATGTAATACATTAAGGGAAAAGGATACATAGTTGTCTTACACTCGCCACTTCACACAATACATGAATAAAGCATTACATCATCCAGATACAATTAAGGTCCGACTACGGAACCCAAAATAAAAGAAGACTACCCCAAATGCTACATAGATCCCCGATCATCCCAACTGGGCTCCACTACTGATCAACTGGAAATGGAACAACATAGCAAACACAAACTTCAACGAGCTCCTCCTTGAGCTTGGTTGCGACACCTGCACGATATAATCGGCACCTACAAGCTGGTTTTGGAAGTATCTGTGAGTCATGGGGACTCAGCAATCTCACACCATCGCGATCAAGACTATTTAAGCTTATAGGAAGGGTAAAAGGTATGAGGTGGAGCTGCAGCAAGCGACTAGCATATATAGTGGCTAAAATACGCAAATGAGAGCGAGAAGAGAAGGCAAAGCACGATCGGTGAACTATGATCAAGAGGTGATCCTATAACAACCTACGCCAAGCATAACTCCAACACCGTGTTCACTTCCCGGACCCCGCCGAGAAGAGACCATCACGGTTACACACGCGGTTGATGTATTTTAATTAAGATAAACTTCAGGTTTTCTACAATCGGACATTAACAAGTTCCCATCTGCCCATTACCGCGGGCACGGCTTTCGAAAGTTCAAATCCTTGTACGGGAGTCCCAACTTAGCCCATCACAAGCTCTCACGGTCAACGAAGGATATTCCTTCTCCCAAGACAATCCGATCAGACTCGGCATCCCGGTTACAAGACATCCTCGACAATGGTAAACAAGTCCAGCAACACCGCCCGAATGTGCCGACAAATCCCGATAGGAGCTGCACATATCTCGTTCTCAGGGCACACTCAGATGAGCGCTCCATACAACTAAAATCAAACCTCGAGTTTCCCCGAGGGGGCGCTGCACAGGGCTCTAGTTTGGACCAACACTCAGAGGAGCACTGGCCCGGGGGGTTTTAATAAAGATGACCCTTGAGTCCGCGGAACCCAAGGGAAAAAGAGGCTAGGTGGCGAATGGTAAAACCAATGTTGGCATTGCTGGAGGAGTTTTATTCAAGGCGAACTGTCAAGGGGTTCCCATTATAACCCAACCGTGTAAGGAACGCAAAATCCGGGAACATAACATCGATATGACGGAAACTAGGGCGGCAAGAGTGGAACAAATTATCAGGCATAAGGCCGAGCCTTCCACCCTTTACCAAGTATATAGATGCATTAATTAAATAATAAATATTGTCATATCCCAACAAAATATCCATGTTCCAACAAGGAACAAACTCCAATCTTCACCTGCAACTAACAACGCTATAAGAGGGGCTGAGCAAAGCGGTAACATAGCCAAACAACGGTTTGCTAGGACAAGGTGGGTTATAGGTTTGGCTTAACAATATGGGAGGCATGATATAGCAAGTGGTAGGTATCGCAGCATAGGCATAGCAAAAGAGCGAGCAACTAGCAAGCAAAGATAGAAGTGATTTCGAGGGTATGGTCATCTTGCCTGCAAAGTTCTTGGAGTTGCCTTGACCCTCGTAACCATACTCAACGGGTCCTCGAACATGAACTCGTCTCACGGCTCTACCCAAAGCAAGACAACAAGCAAAAGGTAGCACAATCAACCACGTGCAATGCTCAAAGAACATGATGCAAATATGGTATGATATGCGGGATGCGATATGTGATGCATATGCATGATTTGGAAAGGAAATGATTGAACTTGGCCTCAACTTGGAAATCCAAGAGTGCCACTGGAAATACGAGTTGATTTCGGTCGAAATCCATATAAAGATCACCGGAATCGGATGCACGGTTTGGAAATGGCAAGCAAAACAAATATGGCACTGGTCTGCGATTAACAACAAGTAGCCTTCTAAATGCATCAAGAACAACATGCTACAGCACTCCAACATGACAACAAAATACATGGAAGGGATCCACTCATGATGCTTGACAATAGATGAACACTGAGCTATGGCTAATTCACTCAATAGCAAGCTCAAACAAGCATGGAAAAAATGGAAAAGATAACAGGTTTCAGACTTTATGAAATTAACAGCATGTCAGGAATTTATCATCAAGAAGCAATGTTTAGAGCACGAAAACTACATGCTAAAGGAACATATCATAGCAAAGCAAGGCATGGCATGAAGCTACTCAAAGCATACAACAAAAGTCCCTTAGTGACCATGAGCCAAAAGGGATCAGAAAATACAAATGCAAGCATGTGAACATAGCAAAAACATAAACAGAATCAGACTTAGTGAAAAACTGGAGCATGGCAAAACAGATAACGAGTAGGCATGTTTACGAGCTCGATGCACTCACTACGAGGCATTGCATGACAAACTAAGCATACACCCAGCAAGTAGACATGGCATAGAAGCTAAACATGGCAAGAACAACAACATAGCATGCACGGATCAACAACAACAAGCTTGGCAAAATTGCTAAACATGTTAACAATCTGCCAGGAACATTTTATAGCAAAAGTAGAGCTTGATTGACTAAAGCTGGGGTGCTCCATAAATGCAAACAAAGACATGGATGGATAGAGCACCACAATATCTACAAAACATCCTTACTGATCATGCTCAAAAGAGGCACAGATCACTAGGAAACAACATGAACATATGGCATAAAATTACAGCAGGACAAGGACTTGGTGAAATTCTAAGTCCCTGAAATCAGCATCATTGAATAAGCTACTTTGCATGCTTGTGCTAGTCACCACAAATATCACAAAAATACAAGGCATACACCCCTATAAAGATGGCATGGCATACTTCAAAACACATGTAGAGCTCAGGATCATAGCATGCACACGTTAATCATGGCAAAAATGACAAAAGTGCATTTGCTGAAACAGATCTGAAACTAACATCACATAGCCCTCTTCCAATAGCATCTCGGGCAACAAGATGAGCTCAAATGAGAATGATGCAATGAGATGAAATGACGTACTCGCCGAGACGAACATTTTGATATGCTACACGCATGAATCGGAGCAACGGTGATGAAGTTATGATGCGATGAAAAGTGCATAAAATTACTGGGACTTAGGCGAAATTTAGACCTCTCCAAGAAAGTCAACGGGATCGGACGGAGCGGGATGACGAGATCCGGATCGGGAGATGCGCATTTGGATGGATGAAGGGGTGGATCTGATCCACCTTGCCCAGATCCGGTGAGGGGCGGTTCCGGCGAGGTTGCAACTCCGGCGAGGGTCGGTACCGGCGTGGTGACGGCGGGGCGGCGGCAGCGCTCGGCGGCGCATGGCGGTGGCGGCGCTGGAGGCGTGGAGGTGCGGGGCGGCGCCGTACGGACGGCGAGGCGGCGAAGAGCGGCGGAGGCGGCGGCGCCGGTGAGCCGGACTGCGGCGGTGGCGATGAGAGCGAGGCGGCAGGGCTGGAGCTCGGTGGCGGCGCGGGGTGAGGCGCAACCTTGGGCGGCTGCGCGGCTTCAGGCCCGTGCGGGCCTCGGATGGGCTCCGCGGGCCGCCGGGCGCGTGGGCGAAGTGGGGCGCGGGCGCCGGCTAGGTGGCGCGCGCTGAGTGGAAGGAGGCGGTGGTGATGCTAAGGTGTCGTGCTCCCATTGGTCGGGTGAGGTGGCCGGGCGAGCGGACACGTCCGGTGCCGGGACGGACATGTCCGGCGGCGAACGGGGAAATTCTTAGGGTTTCAACTGCGCGAGATTTTTGGAGGGGATCACATATATATATGTAGAGGGAGCTAGGAGAGTCCAAAAGAGGTGCGGTTTGCGGGCACGCGATCGTGATCGAATGGCCTAGAAGATGGAGGAGGTTTAGGTGGGTTTTGGGCCACTTTGGAGGGGTGTTGGCTGCAACACACACGAGGCCTTTTCGGTCCCTCGGTACCAAACGAAGTCCAAATGGCACGAAACTTGACAGGCAGTCTACCGGTAGTAAACCAAGGCCGCACGACAAGTCTCGGTACAATCCGGAAATGTTTAACACCCACACACAAAAAGATGTAGGAAGGGGCACCGGGGAACATAGGAGCGCCGGATTGCAAAACGGACAACGGGGAAAGTGCTCGGATGCATGAGACGAACATGTATGCAAATGCGATGCACATGATGGCATGATATGAGATGCATGACACGCAAGCAATGACAAGGCAACAACAACAAATAACTAGAAGACACCTGGCACATCGGTCTCGGGGCGTTACAACACTCCACCACTACGAGAGGATCTCGTCCTAAGATCTAGAATGGCACCGGAGGGAAAAACGGAAGAGAAAAAGAAGAGGTAAAACTAAGTTGCTTCTTTGACAAATGAGTGAAACCAAAGAACCTAGAAAAGGTTAAGCCATTTCGAGAAAATAATACAACGGAGATGAACGAAGTTGAAAACACCCCGTTAGAAAAGAGGAACAAGGAAGAACAACTTCGGGCAGCACTCCGATTGAAAAGAAAAGGAATTGAATAAGAACTTTATAAGATGAGAAGATACTTGATGAAATCACAACACTTTTCCTCCGGAACTATTGATTGAATGGAACAAGGGGTAAGAAAGATTTCAGATGGCACTCCGATTGAGAAGAGATGCAAGGCTTGATCAGGCAAAAGGAACTTGAGCAAAAGGGCACAACACTCCAGTTAAATGGATAGGCATGGAAAGAACATGATCTTTGACAAAATGAAATGATGGGTGAAAAGAACAACATCGCAATGCCTCCGGCACGACTGTAAGAATGGATTCAAAAGAACGGAGAGGAAAGCAACGTCTTTAGGAGAAGGGTCGAACGGAGTTGTTGGAACACCAACAACGGAAGGACAAGCTTGAAGTGGGCTTATAGAAGGCATCTCAGCATTATGAGGTGACAACTTGCCACTCACGGAAAAGATTTGATTGGATTTATATGACAAGGAGACGAGAAACTATCTCACTGGGTGGATAAATGAAGAATTTGGGTCATTTATAAGCACCATAATAGCAACAATCCTTCGGGAAAGCTTTAGGTGAAAATACAACCCAAGATAACTCCAATGATGCGATTGATGGATTTAAAATACCTCATTCTTAACAATATGTGAATCATAAAACATGAGCTCAAATTATCAATAATGACATAATACCATCTCAAAAGATAAGGTAGGAAGAATTGCACTTCGAAATGCAAGATAAAGAATACTTGATCTCCTCTGAAAAGAATTTTAATGAACACTTCAAGAAAGAATTAAATCCTTGATGAACCATCATGTAGAACCTTCATGAGGAACTCCGTTAAACAAAAGAATGATCAAACGGAAGGAAAGAGAAGTTGAAAACACAAGGTGAATCCTTGCAATGATTTAGATGTACCTCCGTGATGATATAATTGCGAGAGCTTGGAACTCCGGAAAAGAAAGATGAGCTATTGAAACCAAGAATTTGATGAACCTCCGGAATAAGGAATTGAATTTACTCGATGAAATAAGAATAAGAATTACATTATGCTTATCCTTCACCAATTTAGATTGATGACAAGCAACGGATTTGGCACACTACTTATTCTCGTAGAAAGGATTAAGATAGATATAGCATAACTTGAGAAAGTCTTCAACAAGTCACCGATAGGATTGAGAATAATGAATGAATATATACGATAACGAATAAGGAGAACTCTTGCATGAACCACCGTTAGGATTGACAACGAATAAATAGATATGATAGCAAGGAAGAAAAATCCTGAATGGCCACCGTAAGAATTGGGAATGAACGAAGTAAAGGGATGAATCACCGGTAAGAATTAGAGAAACGAGTGAGGATACTTGAGGGGATTTAGATACCACTGAAACAAAGAGATCACGAGCTAATTAGAGAATATTGAATGATGCACCGGTACGATTTGGAGAATGATAGTTGAAGGCGGAGAATGAATAAGTCTTCTGAAATGATGGGCTCCGGAGGAAGGAAAAGAGAAAACAACTCATGAAATGCTCCGGATGGATGAAATGAATTCTCACAATGAAAATAATTATGAGAGGATGGCAACAAGCTAGAATCACGAATCTTGAAGATAATGGAGCGAGATTGAGAGAAAAATCTTCTTCGGTCTTCCAATCTGAGAATGACGACGAGAAACACCACCATGAATTATTTAGACGCTCCGAAAGAATCAAAAGCGAAGAGATTGAGCCAACGATGAAAAGAATTTAACCGATCTTGGAGAAAGGCATTTGACTGATGATAATTCATTCTTACGTCAAACTTCGAAAAGAAATTTGAGGATAGCTCCGGGAAAATAAGAAGAGTCAGGTAAGATCCTGGGAAATGTCCTGTGGGTTAGGCCCACTCAAAAGATACACCGTTGAAAAGATTTAAAAGAGAGGTTGCACCGGTTGAATTAAATGACTTGAATGAGATAACATCCTCGAAAGATCTTGAACGACTGCAGAGTGGAAACATGAATCTTTAGGATATCTTGAGCACTTCAGAACAATTGAACAGCGAGAAGTGGATGATTAAGAATTGCACTGGCATGAGAAAACATTGAAAAATGGGAAAGAATGTGATCAAACACCGAAAACTTGAATTGAAACCACCGAAGAAGAAAGAGAACAAAGAATGATGAACTAGTAGAGCATCTTCATGAAAACCGCCGGGTAAGGACATTGACGGAAAAGAATGGAGAGACTTCATAATCGTACGATAGATACTTGATAAAGAAATCTTAGTCCTTGAAGAAAAAGGGTGGGTGGGTGGGAAAAACAAAGGCAACTTGGAGACAGATGAAACAAACACCATTGAGAAGAACTGATACTTGATTTTGCGGATGTTGAAAAGATCAGATCCACTTGAAGAGAAACACAGCGGTGAAAAGGATTGACCTGACAATCTCGATTATCATGAGGATTGGTATCCACATAGGAATGTGAGGACACCATTAGGGAAGGTATGCAATCAACACTTGACATTGAAGCAACTTGAATACCACAACTCAAAACAAAACAAAGGATTGGCTTGCAGAATAAGCCGGAACAAACATATGATAGAGATTTCATCCGAAGTTTTCGTGGTGGGGCCTACACGGGCTCGATCGTACAGCACCATCATGTACAAGGTAGTGCACATGACATACGAAGTGTCCCCGAGTCGGCATAGCCAAGGACTCTTTAAGACACAATGAGACCACTGTAAAACCAACCGTGGATAGGCGGACCACTAGACGTCGAACCCCAATCTCATATCATGCATCTGTAGGAAAGATATTCTAAGAGCTACTTGAATTCCCACTTATAAACTCCCAAAACTTTCCGGTTATGCAATCAGGTGTTGGGGATACAGGGGAAGCATAATATCTCACCCAAAACTAACAAATCCTACATCCAGCTGTATCCATCCTTCAACACATAACCAAGAAACCTTCGAAAATCATTTAACTCAACCTTTGAAAAGCATCCGTTATACGAGTTATGGCAATACTCCCAAACTCCCTCCCCAGTACTGGGTGGCCTTGAGGTTATCTCACCAACAACTGCATACAAGAGATTTTCGTTGTCGACGAAACTCAGGTTCCAGAATCTCAACGACAAAATTGTGACGACAACACCTCGGAGCTCAACTCCCAGGGACACTGCCACAACCCTAAATGTTAGGAGGCACCAAGAACAATGTTCTCGTCACAAAACCATCAGAACGATTCCAAGATACCCGCGTGATCCTAAAAAAAATTAGTGAAATTTGAGAAGAGAAGAGTCAAAACTCTACGTCAGGATGCCTCACCAGAGCGACGAAGGGACTGAGGAGTAAAAAGAATTCCTTACTCTCCGATATATATAATCCTAAATGACTCAAAACATTTTTCTAGACTCAACAACGCCAGCGATTCGATCAAGCAGGGGGCTCCTAAGTCGGGGAAGGCTCTGATTACCAACTTGTAACGCCCTCGATGCGGCTATATCTCCCACGTGTTGAAGCACGACTTAGAGGCATAACCGCATTGAAAGCAATGTCACAAGTGAGGTAATCTTCACAACAACCCATGTAATACATTAAGGGAAAAGGATACATAGTTGGCTTACACTCGCCACTTCACACAATACACGAATAAAGCATTACATCATCCAGATACAATTAAGGTCTGACTACTAAACCCAAAATAAAAGAAGACTACCCCAAATTCTACACAGATCCCCGATCATCCCAACTGGGCTCCACAACTGATCAACTGGAAACGGAACAACATAGCGAACACAAACTTCAACGAGCTCCTCCTTGAGCTTGGTTGCGACACCTGCACGATATCATCGGCACCTGCAAGCTGGTTTTGGAAGTATCTGTGAGTCACGGGGACTCAGCAATCTCACACCCTCGTGATCAATACTATGTAAGCTTATAGGAAGGGTAAAAGGTATGAGGTGGAGCTGCAGCAAGCGACTAGCATAGATAGTGGCTAAACATACGCAAATGAGAGCGAGAAGAGAAGGAAAAGCACGATCGATGAACTATGATCAAGATGTGATCCTAGAACAAACTACGTCAAGCATAACTCCAAAACCGTGTTCACTTCCCGGACCCCGCCGAGAAGAGACCATCACGGTTACACACGCGGTTGATGTATTTTAATTAAGATAAACTTCAGGTTTTCTACAACCGGACATTAACAAATTCCCATCCGCCCATAACCGTGGGCACGGCTTTCGAACGTTCAAATCCTTGCAGGGGAGTCCCAACTTATCCCATCACAAGCTCTCACGGTCAACGAAGGATATTCCTTCTCCCAAGACAATCCGATCAGACTCGGCATCCCGGTTACAAGACATCCTCGACAATGGTAAAACAAGTCCAGCAAAACAGCCCGAATGTGCCGACAAATCTCGATAGGAGCTGCACATAGCTTGTTCTCAGGGCACACTCAGATGAGCGCTCCGTACAAGTAAAACCAAAACTCGAGTTTCCCCGAGGGGGCGCTGCACATGGCTCTAGTTTGGACCAACACGCAGAGGAGCACTGGCCCGGGGGGTTTAATAAAGATGACCCTTGAGTCCACGGAACCCAAGGGAAAAAGAGGCTAGGTGGCAAATGGTAAAACCAATGTTGGGCATTGCTGGAGGAGTTTTATTCAAGGCGAACTGTCAAGGGGTTCCCATTATAACCCAACCGTGTAAGGAACGCAAAATCCGGGAACATAACACCGATATGACGGAAACTAGGGTGGCAAGAGTGGAACAAATTACCAGGCATAAGGACGAGCCTTCCAGCCTTTACCAAGTATATAGACGCATTAATTAAATAAGAGATATTGTGATATCCCAACAAAATATCCATGTTCCAACAAGGAACAAACTCCAATCTTCACCTGCAACTAACAACGCTATAAGAGGGGCTGAACAAAGCGATAACATAGCCAAACAATGGTTTGCTAGGACAAGGTGTGCTAGAGGTTTGTCTTAACAATATGGGAGGCATGATATATCAAGTGGTAGGTATCGCAGCATAGGCATAGCAAAAAAGCGAGCAACTAGCAAGCAAAGATAGAAGTGATTTCGAGGGTATGGTCATCTTGCCTGCAAAGTTCTCGGAGTTGCCTTGATCGTCGTAAGCATACTCAACGGGTCCTCGAACATGAACTCGTCTCCCGGCTCTACCCAAAGCAAGACAACAAGCAAAAGGTAGCACAATCAACCACGTGCAATGCTCAAACAACATGATGCAAATATGGTATGATATGCGGGATGCGATATGTGATGCATATGCATGATTTGGAAAGGAAATGATTGAACCTGGCCTCAACTTGGAAATCCAAGAGTGCCACTGGAAATACGAGTTGATTTCGGTCGAAATCAATATAAAGATCACCGGAATCGGATGCACGGTTTGGAAATGGCAAGCAAAACAAATATGGCACCGGTCTGCGATTAACAGCAAGTAGCCTTCTAAATGCATCAAGAACAACATGCTACAGCACTCCAACATGACAATAAAATACATGGAAGGGATCCACTCATGATGCTTGACAATAGATGAACACTGAGCTATGGCTAATTCACTCAATAGCAAGCTCAAACAAGCATGGAAAAAATGGAAAAGATAACAGGTTTCAGACTTTATGAAATTAACAGCATGTCAGGAATTTATCATCAAGAAGCAATGTTTAGAGCACGAAAACTACATGCTAAAGGAACATATCATAGCAAAGCAAGGCATGGCATGAAGCTACTCAAAGCATACAACAAAAGTCCCTCAGTGACCATGAGCCAAAAGGGATCAGAAAATACAAATGCAAGCATGTGAACATAGCAGAAACATAAACAGAATCAGACTTAGTGAAAAACTGGAGCATGGCAAAACAGATAACGAGTAGGCATGTTTACGAGCTCGATGCACTCACTACAAGGCATTGCATGACAAACTAAGCATACACCCAACAATTAAACATGGCATAGAAGCTAAACATGGCAAGAACAACAACATAGCATGCACGGATCAACAACAATAAGCTTAGCAAAATTGCTAAACATGTTAACAATCTGCTAGGAACATTTTATAGCAAAAGTAGAGCTCGATTTACTAAAGCTAGGGTGCTCCATAAATGCAAACAAAGAGACGGATGGAGATAGCACCACAATATCTACAAAACATCCTTACTGATCATGCTCAAAAGAGGAACAGATCACTAGGAAACAACATAAACATATGGCATAAAAATTACAGCAGGACAAGGACTTAGTGAAATTCTAAGTCCCTGAAATCAGCATCATTGAGTAAGCTACTTTGCATACTTGTGCTAGTCACCACAAAGATCACAAAAATACATGGCATATACCCCTGTAAAGATGGCATGGCATACTTCAAAACACATGTAGAGATCAGGATCATAGCATGCACATATTAATCATGGCAAAAATGACAAAACTGCATTTGCTGAAACAGATCTGAAACTAACATCACATAGCCCTCTTCCAACAGCATTTTGGGCAATAAGATGAGCTCAGTTGAGAATGATGCAGTGAGATGTAATGATGTACTCGTCGAGATGAACATTTTGATATGCTACACGCACGAATCGGAGCAACGGTGATGAAGTTATGATGCGATGAAAAGTGCATAAAATTATTGGGACTTGGGCAAAATTTAGAACTCTCCGAGAAAGTCAACGGGATCAGACGGAGCGGGATGACGAGATCCGGATCGGGAGATGCGCGTTTGGATGGATGAAGGGGTGGATCTGATCCACCTTGCCCAGATCCGACGAGGGGCGGTTCCGGCGAGGTTGCAACTCCGGCGAGGGGCGGTACCGGCGTGGTGACGGCGGGGCGGAGCTGGCGCGAGGCGGCGCATGGCGGCGGCGGCGCTCGGCAGGGAGGCATGGAGGCGCGGGGTGGCGAAGAGCGGCGGAGGCGGCGGCGCTG
>NC_041384.1:342370166-342417464 GCF_002162155.2 Triticum dicoccoides
CGCAACCTCGGGCGGCGGCGCGGCTTCAGGCCCGTGCGGGCCCTGGATGGGCTCCGCGGGCCGGCGGGCGCGGGGGCGAAGTGGGGCGCTGGCGCCGGCCAGGTTGCGCGCGTTGAGTGGAAGGAGGCGGCGGTGATGCTGAGGTGTCGTGCTCCCATTGGTCGGGTGAGGTGGCCGGGCAAGCGGACACGTCCGGCGGCGAACGGGAAAATTCTTAGGGTTTCAATTGCGTGAGATTTTTGGAGGGGATCACATATATATAGGTGGAGGGAGCTAGGAGAGTCCAAAAGAGGTGCGGTTTGCGGCCACGCGATCGTGATGGAACGGCCTAGAAGATGGAGGAGGTTTAGGTGGGTTTTGGGACACTTTGGAGGGGTGTTGGGCTGCAACACACACGAGGCCTGGGAGCAACGATTAATAATTTCAACCAACATCTATAGTCAGAGGCAAAATTTAAGATGGCTCCCACCTCTCCACCGCCTTCCTAACCCTAGCCACACACCACCGCTGGCGATCTCCACACCTCTCCGTGGGTTTCGCCATCTGATCGGCTCATCATCCCCAGCGTCTCCTCCTCTCTCTTCTGGTTGTCATCTTCATGGCGGTCCATGCAGCAATCTCCCTGGGATTGGATTTCTCCCCGGGGATGAAGTTCGCGTCTGAGATCCAACGTAGCTTCAACAGATCGGTGCATCCCACGTCTGACATGGGCCATTTCATCATGGTGGTCTCTTTTGCATGGCACACATTCCGCTGGATGAGGAGAATGTGGAATTCGCTCTTGAGGCAGCCATCGGAGGATATTGTTCACATCTCAAGGTATCTTTCCTCCATCATGGAGTTTTTTCATTCAACGTCTCTTGCAAGGAAGTGGGTTTTTTCATTCTGCACCAGAGGAGTTTTGTTTGTGATCAGTTCAAGTGTTTCTTCCATCTTTGGGGTCATGGCGGCCCAGATTGGAAGAAAGAATTCAGCCTTTGGCAATCTGAATGCCAAGAGGAATGGGTTTTAGTTAGTACTTCTAAGAGAAGAGCTCGGCTTGGTTTAGAGGCCATGAAACATGCTCCGGCTAAATCCTCCCTTCGTGCTCGCGCGACCAAATCTATTCCTAAAAAGCATGCTACGTTCGCCTTTGCAATACCCGGCACGTAAGGGATATAGCTATGGCCCATCCGCCGATGAGGTGACCATAGTGCGAGCAGTTGGTTATCATGTTTCGTCCCATGAGGCTGCAGATGTGTCTTCTCCGGTGATGACCTCGCCGCCGGCAAGGGTGGCGGTACAGTTTGGAACAGTCCCGCCTTCCCCGGAGGTCTTATCTCCTGCCCGTTTAAACCCTGGATCTTAGGGTGGTCGATTAGTTTTTTCCTTGGAAGGTTTGGACTCCCCACTTCTGCTGGGCTCGAGGGTCCAACCCATCTGCCTGTCTGATGACGAAAGTAGCAGCCCATCACCCATGGCCTCAAGAGCTCCTTCCCCTCAGGATATTATCATGGATCTGCATAGTTTTGACGATATAATTGAAGATATGGCTGCGAGTTACTGGGATTGTCAGAACTGTTTGGGTATGCGCCACACGTCAGAGACATGCACGAATCAGGTCCGCTGCCGCAATTGTTTTCGTTCGGGACACGTTAAAAAAACTGCACTGGCCAGCCGCCTGACTTGTCCATCTGGGTGCCCAAAGTCCCATCACCGGGTTTTGGGAAGCAAGACAGAAAATAGGACTTCCTTTCCTCCCCCGTCTCTCCAGTTTCCCGAGGCCAAACGACTCCAGAGAAAACCCCATCCTCTACTTCTCCGCCGCCACCATCGCCGCCTATCCACCCTGCCTCACATACCCAAGCTTCCACCAGCTCGGGTCCAGCTCCTACTCCGCAACCTCCAATGGCGGTGTACGCGATTGACCCGCATCGCTTCATCCCTGCGGGCTTTGATATTGAAGATGGCGGTGTGGATCGTCTGCCCCGCACCTTCTACACACCGGCCGTTCCTCCGCCCCGGGCGCATGAGCAATTCATGGTGGCCATTGTGGAGCCGATCCCACCTCCTAAGCTGGTTGGTGTCTGTCGTCAGCAAGTTCTTGACTTCCTAGTTCAGGTGATGCATGTTCCAGTTATTTCTGCTCAAACTTGGTTTCAAGGGGTCGGTCTATTCGAGATGGAAGATCAAGTTGTCAGGGGTTCTTTTACTCTGCACCCGCCGTTTCCTTTAGGAGGTGAGGAAGAAGGCAATGAGTTCTTTGTCCGTTTTATCCCACATAATCAGGGTGAGGGTTTCCGTGCTATTCATGGCCAATGGACGGTGTGGCTGATGTTCATCGGCATCGCACTAGATTATAGAAACACTCAATGCATTGCTGATATGGTTGGCACCTTCCGGCAGTTTCATTACTGGAATAGCACTGATAGACGTAAGGTTAGAACTTTGGTCCGTGCCTTGTTCCCTGATAATGCGCTCATCCCTCGCTCGGTGACCTTTAGGGAATTTGCCAATTGGGGCGATGTTATGGTGTCATGGTCTGCTGGCTGTTATATTTTATCTGGAGAATTTGCTGGTGCCATGATCCCAGCGGATGAAGATCCCATGCCTCTGAATGGGAATCCCCACCTGATGCCCGGAGCCGAGGTGCCGCAACCATTTTGGGCAATGCCTCCATACCCAGCTCTCGGCTGGAATGCAGT
The DNA here is from genome assembly GCF_002162155.2 of Triticum dicoccoides. NCBI lineage: Eukaryota > Viridiplantae > Streptophyta > Magnoliopsida > Poales > Poaceae > Triticum > Triticum dicoccoides. Next base: position 342,372,851 of record NC_041384.1, read on the forward strand.
TCCTCGGGGCCCAAATCAAGGTCAGAATGATGTGCCTGGGTGGGCTGATAATGTGCAGCACAATGAGGGATGGGGCCCATGGGAAGAACAGGTCCAGCCTATTCAGCAACAGCAGGAAGAGATTCAGCCAGCCCAGGACCATAATTCCATGATTTTGCACCCGTCTGTGGATTCTTCCGACGATGAGGACATGCTTGAAGTTCACCAGCCTCTGCAAGCTCCACCTGTAGTGCATGTGGACCCCATTCATCTTGGCATGGTTCGGGTCTTTTATGGGCCAGTTCTACCACCGGCAATGATCTGGGAGAGGTCGTTCAAGTCTTTACTGCCTGAGTTTGTCATCAGAGATATACCAACTCCTCTGTCTGGGTTTTCTGCCAGGATGCTGCAAGTTAAATTTGGCTCTGTTGATCTGCATTAGAAGTATCTGCTATGGTCTGATGAGCAATGTGTCCCCAGTCGTGGAATCAACTCTTCGGTGGTCATTGAAGAGTTGCCATCTGATGATCTATCTTGCTCTAGTTCCCAGGTTCCACCCACTCCTTCATAGGTTTCTCAGGAGGAATTTCAATTTACTTCGGCCACTCCAACTACGTTGGGCAAACGACCCTGCACCAGGCATCCTGTCACACTTGTGGAGCCAGTTCTGGACTTCTCCACCAGAAGGATGACGCACAGTTCTGCCAAAAGGACGGGCATGAAACCAGTTTCTGCGATCCCTCCAAGGTCTGCCCCCCTGCGTCGCCCGAAGGCAAAGAAGCTTCGTCTGGATGATGATCAGAGTCAGCTTCCTCTCCCACCCCCGACGCCTATACCTACAATGCAGGCAATTGGAGTGGCCCTGGGTATCAACCCATCTGAGCTATCGGTCGAGAAGCTTATGGCTTCTCCTCGCCCTACTGAAGAAGACGATGGTCCACATGATGATTGACGTCCCAAGAAGCTTCATGGACAGTTGGGCACTTTTGTTTTTGTGCCCGTTTTATGTTAGTACTTACTGCTTCTGTGTCTGTCTGAACTACTTGGTCATTTCTATTGGCACTTTTGTTATGATCTTGTCCATGTTGTTAAGCAGCTAGATCTGCTAGTATTCCCCAGCGCTCTTTTTTTATGGATAATTGCTATTATCGAAATTGGAATGTTCTCTGCTGGAACGTGCGTGGGCTGAATTCAAGGCTAGGCAACGTGACTTACGTGCTAAGATTGAGGAGAGCAGATGTTCTGTACTTTGTCTACAGGAACCTAAATGCGAGAACTTTGATATTCGAATGATTAGATCCTTTTGTCCTAGGAGGTTTGATCAATTCACGTTCTCGCCTTCTGTTGGAGCGTCTGGTGGGATTTTAGTCATTTGGAACTCCTCGATCTTTCATGGCCAGCTTATTGACATCCAACGATTTGGTGTTGTGGTTTCCTTCCAATCGTTGCAGAACTCTGAAAAATGGACCTTAGCCTCGGTATATGGGCTTTGTGAGGGTCAGCCTAGGGACGATTTTGTTAGCTGGCTTTATCGTCTAGACATCCCTCCCGATGAAAATTGGCTGTTGTTGGGAGACTTTAATTTTATTAGGTCTTTGGATAACAGAAACCTCCTGGGTGGTGACGTTAATGATATTTTTCTCTTCAATGAAATAATTGGTCACCTGGGTCTCTTGGAACTGCCATTCAAAGGTCGTAGCTACACATGGTCTAATATGCAACAAAACCCCCTCCTTGAACAGCTTGATTGGTTCTTCACTAGTGCTGATTGGATTTCACATTACTCGAACACGGTGGTCAACCCACTGGCCAGAACTACATCGGATCATGTGCCTTGTGTGGTGTCCATTAACACCACCATTCCTGTGGCCAGGACTTTTCGATTTGAAAACTTCTGGCTTGATATGCCTGGATTCATGGATTGCGTCACCAAGTCCTGGAATGCACCGGTATTCTCTGATCTATCTGCTTCTGCGGTTATCACAAAGAAATTTAAGAGGCTGCGGTATGATTTGAAAATTTGGAGCAAAAAGTTATCATACATCAAAAAGCTTACTGTTGATTGCTCGAAGGTGATTCTGCACTTTTATCAGCTAGAGGAAGTGAGACCTTTAACTAGGCCAGAATTCAATTTCAGGAAAATAGTGAATATTCACTATGAGTATCTGTTAAAAAATCACTATATTTATTGGAAGCAGAGGTGCCCCATTCGATACATAATGGTTGGCGAGGAGAATTCAAAATTCTTTCATGCAATGGCGTCTGAGCGAATGAGAAGGAATTCAATTTCCAACCTGAAGAAAAATTCCATGAGTGATCCTGTGACTGACCATGCACAGATGGCGGGAATTCTTTGGGCCTCATTCAAATCTAGGATGGCCTAGGCCCAAGGGGTCAATATGAGCTTTGATTTAAACTAGTTAATTCAGCCCATCCCGGGGCTGGAGGAGCTCTCTTTGCCGTTTTCTGACGAAGAAATCAACAAAGTTTTGAAGGAATTACCGGTGGATCGGGCACCTGGTCCGGATGGCTTTAATGGGATGTTTGTCAAGCGTTGTTGTCCTATAATTGAGAAGGACTTCTTGCGGATGATTCGGTATTTTTATGAAGGGAAGCTTTCGTTGGAAAACATCAATGGTTCCCTCATTACGCTCATCCCCAAGATCATTTCACCTGAAGGGCCTGATGACTTCCGGCCAATATCTCTCACCAACACTTGTCTTAAATTTCTTACAAAGTTGTTGGCCAACTGGTTGCAGAAGGTGATCCTTTGGTGTATCCACAAAAATTAGTATGGGTTCCTTAAGGGTAGGTCAATTCAAGATTGCCTGGCCTGGAGTTTTGAATATATTCATCAATGTAAGCAGTCTAAGCGTCCAATCATAATCCTCAAGCTGGATTTTGCCAAGGCATTTGACACAGTTGAGCATGAAGTTATTCTCCAGATGTTGCAGCATAAAGGGTTTGATGCCAAATCGATTTCTTGGGTAAAGCAGTTGTTGTCCACAGGTTCTTCGTCTGTGTTGTTAAATGGCGTTCCTGGCAAACAATTTAGGTGCAAGTGTGGTGTCAGGCAGGGTGATCCTCTGTCACCTCTGTTGTTCGTCATTGCAGCGGATTTGCTGCAGTCAGTGGTCAACCAAATGCTTGAGCATGGCACACTCTCTTTGCCTATTAAAACCCAGGACAGAGAGTTTCCCATCATCCAATACGTGGATGACACAATTCTGTTTCTTGCACCTAAGGATGAGGAGCTTGTTGCATTAAAGAACATGCTACTGACCTTCTAACAGTCCACAGGTTTAAATGTTAACTTTGCTAAATCCTCAATGATCCCTTTGAATATGACTGACGAGGAGGCTTCTAGACTTGCTGCAATTCTTGGTTGTAAAATTGGACAGCTCCCATTTACTTATCTGGGATTGCCTTTGGGAACTACAAGGCCAAGGATCATTGACCTAATGCCCATGGTTGACAGCCTTGAGAGGAGGCTAACTGCAAGCTCTTCCATGCTGAATCAAGGCTCTCGCTTGCAACTTCTCACCTCTGTCCTGACATCTCTGCCAATATACTTTCTCTGCAGCCTACAGATTCCACCAGGGATCATCAAACAACTTGACAGAATCTTTAGGCAGTGTCTTTGGAGGGGCAATAGTGATGCTCCCAAACAGTCTCTGGCTGCATGGGATCTAGTTTGCAGGCCAAAAGATAAAGGGGGTTTAGGAGTAATTAACTAGAACATCCAGAACAAAGGACTCCTTATCAAGCATCTCCACAAGTTCTACAACAAGGTAGATATTCCTTGGGTGACCCTCATATGGAACAGTTACTATGATCATGTGTTCCATAGGCAACAGCTGAAGCTGGATCTTTCTGGTGGAGGGATGTTTTGAAGCTGCATGAGGCTTATACTGCTATTGCCTCGGTTACCATCAACATGGGAGATTCTGCTTTGTTCTGGACAGATTCTTGGCACATTGGGGGTTCTACTAGACCACTATGTTGGAGATTGCCTAGGTTGTTTTCATTTGCCAATAATGATAAGATCTCCGTGCAGGAATTCCTTCAATCCCAGGATCTCTTCTCCATGTTTTATCTACCTATTTCTCATGAGGCTGCTGCTGAGTTACATATATTGGAAGGTTGGATCATGCAGTTAGAAAGAGACCCAACTATACCTGATGTTTGGATATGGCCTGGCAAATCAGGGGATTACACTGCCAAGAGCTTCTACATGATCATGCACTCTCATCTACCTACAATACAACCTTGCAAATGGTTGTGGCAGAGTAGGTGTACCATGAAGATCAAGGTGTTTGGGTGGCTCCTTTTCTTTGACAGACTAAACACCAAGGACATGCTGGTTAGAAGACACTGGCGCTCTAGCCAAGATGACAATTTTTGTCTCATTTGCAGTGAGCTGGTGTATGAGGATAGAATCCATATGTTCTTTAACTACACCTTCAGCTCTAGAGTCTGGAATTACCTGGGCATTGATTGGACTGGGGGCTCAGATATCTTGCAATGTATCATGCATGCTAGGACTAGCTTCAGGCATCCTTTCTTCTTTGAAGTCATGCTAATAGCAACTTGGAACATTTGGATTTTAAGAAATGGCAGAACCTTCAGAGCTGAGAGAGCCACCTTCAGTGCTTGGAAGTGTAAATTCATCCATGACATCTCTCTGCTTGCTCATAGGGTGAAGGATGGTATTAAACCAAAACTATTGGCTTGGGTTAATTCTCTATTGTAAAATAGGTAGGGATGTTTAGCCTTAGGTAAATTTTACCTTTATTTGTTTGTATAGCCTGTATTTTGTTTGTACAGTTTGACTTTCTTCAATAAAGGGTTGTGGGGCTTTGCCTCACAGTAAATATTAAAAAAAACACGAGGCCTTTTCGGTCCCTTGGTTAACTGTTGGAGTATCAAACGAAGTCCAAATGGCACGAAACTTGACAGGCGGTCTACCGGTAGTAAACCAAGGCCGCATGACAAGTCTCGGTCCAATCCGGAAATATTTAACACCCACACACAAAATATGTAGAAAGGGGCACCGGGGAACATAGGAGCGCCGGATTGCAAAACAGACAACGGGGAAAATGCTCGGATGCATGAGATGAACATGTATGCAAATGTGATGCACATGATGACATGATATGAGATGCATGACACGCAAGCAATGACAAGGCAACAACAGCAAATAACTGGAAGACACCTGGCACATTGCTCTCGGGGCGTTACAATGGGTTTAAAATATGTCATTCCGGACAACTTGTGAATCATGAAACACGAATGGGAAATTGTCGAGAAAGACATATCACCACCTGAAAAGCATCAGATAGAAAGAATGCACTTTGGAATGCAAGATCAAGAATACTTTTGCTCCTTTAAAAAGAATCTCGATGAACACTTCGAGAAGGAATTAAATCCTTGATGAACCATCATGTAGAGCCTCCATGAAGTACTCCGGTAATAAAAGAATGATCAAACAAAAGGAAAGAGAAGTTGAAAACACAAGGTGAAGCCTTGCGATGATTTAGGTGGAGCTTCATGAAGAGATAATGCGGAAAAACTTGGAACTCCGGAAAAGAAAGATGAACAAAAGAAATCAAGAATTTTGATGAACCTCCGGAATAAGGAATTAATCCCTTGGATGAAGCAATAATAAGAATTACGTTATGCGTATCCTTCACCACTTTAGATTGATGACAAGCAACGGATTTGGCATACTACTTATTCTTGTAGAAAGCATTAAGATAGATATAGCGCCAACTTGGGAAGGTCTTCAACGAACCACTGGTAGAATTGAAACAACGAATAAATTGATATGATAAACGAAGGAAGAAGAATCTTGGAAGAACCATCGTAAGAATTGAAAACAATTGAAGAAAAGATAAAGAAACACCGGGAAGAATTAGAGAACGAATGAACATACTTGAGGGGATTTAGATACATGAAAACGAAGAGATCACGAGCTGATAAGAGAATACTTGAATGATGCACCGGTATGATTTGGAGAACGAGAGCTGAAAGCTGAAATGAATAATTCTGAGATGATGGGCTCCGGAGAATCAAACTGAAAAGACTCCTTAATAGCTCCGGATGGATGAAAAGAATTCTCACAATCGAAAACAATGATGAGAGGATGGCATAAAGCTAGCACCATGAATCTTTGGAAGAACGGGTAAGGATTTAAGAGGAACTCCTCTTCGGTCTTCGAATCCGAGAATGACGACGGAAAACACCACCATGATAATAGATGAGACACCCTGGGAGAATGAAAAGCGAAGAGGTTGAGCCAACTATGAAAAGAGTTTGAAAGATTTTGGGGAAAGACATTTGACTGATGATGATTCATTCTTACGTCAAACTTTGAAAAGAATTTAGGATAGCTCCGGGAAAAATAGAAGAGTCAGGTAAGATCCTGGGAAAAGACCTGTGGGTTAGGGCCCACTGAAAAGAAACACTATTGAACAGTTTAAAAGAGAGATTGTGCCGGTTGAATTAAATGGCTTGAATGAGATAACAACCTCGAAATAACTTGAACGGATCGAGAATGTAGTCGTGAGTGTAACACCCCGGTGTAATGTTGCTACAGTAACCCCTCGGGTTAAGTTAATCATTTTGCTAAACAAGTGTTCGATCATCCTTGGTTCTCTCTCATTTCAAATTCCAGTTGAATTCAATTTCAAATTCTAAGTGAATTTCAAATATGCTCAAACATGAAAACTAAAATGTTCATCATGTGTAAAATATTCTCCTGGTAATATTGTTGGTGAACCAACATTTTTGCAAAATGCCTATGTGGCCTAAAATAGCTAAAATAGAAAAGCTTTAAAAAAGAAAAAGAAAAAAGAGAAAAGGGAGAGGAAAGAGGAACCCCCACCCTGGACCAAACCCACCTGGGCCGGCCCACCTACCTCTCCCCTGTTCCCCCTCCCCCCTGTTCGTCCGACCGGGCGCTCCCGCTCGTCCCCGCCGGACCGGGCGCGTCACCCCGTACTCCACGTCGCCGATGAGAGGGGTTAAGGCCCCGACGCCTCGGGCTCCCTCGCCACTCGCCCACTTGCCCCCTCTCTCCCTTGTCGCTCTCTCCCTCGCTCTCCAGATCCCCTCCCCTCCTCAACCGAGCGCCGCCGTCGCCATGGCTGCGTCGCCACCGCGGCCACCGCCACTGCCTCGCCTCGCCACCGTGCCCAACGTCTTCGCCGCCGTCTTCCACATCGTCTCATGCCTTCCTTTGGAGCCGAGGGACCCTGCAGCGCCGAGCCCTTCGTTTGCATCTCCGGTCGCCGTCGATCCCCTCTGAGTCCGGCGACGCTCACTGCTGCTACTAACCTGTCGTCGGCTTTTCGTAGCCACTAGGTGAGCTCCTCCCTCCCTCCTTTCCTTTCCACGTGCCTTGTGCATCACAGTAGCTAGCTCACCGCCGCGCCATTTTTTCTATCCGCCGCCCGACCTCATCGCTGCCGTCGCTTCCGGCCACCGTAGCCCGCGCCGTTGGGTTAGATCGACACGGTGATGTTCCCGCGTTCGAATGAGCCCAAACGTGCGCGCAAATTCGCACCACAGCTGCCTCTCCGTAGCACACCCGCGAGCTCCGCCGCCGACATGCGCGCCGCCATCGCCGTAGAGCCTCCCTGGTCGCGAGACCACCACAGATTGATGCGGTCGCCGTAGAGCCTCCCTGGTCGCGAGACCGCCACAGATCAATGCGGTTTGGTCTCCGCCCTAGAACGCGCCCAAATACACGCAAAACGATGGCCGGAGCATGTTTTCCAACCACCTCCCGAGCCGCATCGCCGCGATTTGCCTCGCCGGCATTGCTCTGGCGCCATACGCCGGCGTGGCTAGGCGGGCCCCACCCCTGGGTCTCTGCCCGTGGGCCCCTGACCCCAGTTGACCACGTTGACCAGGGTCAACTGTGCTGACTGGGCACGCAGTGTCATTGACACGTGGCCCCACCTCATATTTTGTTAAATAAACATTTTTATAAATAAAAATAATTAGTTAACCTAATCAGTCACTGACATGTGGGGCCCTACTGCTAATTAACTCTGTTTAATTAAAATAACCCACTGTTAGCCCTCTGTGTATGACATGTGGGACCCACTGGTTAGTTTGACCTGGTCAGCAGTCCTGTTGACTGCTGACGTCATCAACATGTCATGCTGATGTCATATTTCCTTTTCTGTCAATTTAAATAATTTCTGAAGATGCTTTAATCTTTGAAAAAGCATAGCAATTAAACCGTAGCTCGGATGAAAATGTTTTCTATATGAAAGTTGCTCATAAAAATCCAACGAATCCGAATACGTGGTCCATTCACCTGTCACATGCCCCTAGCATGCTGAACATGGAACCATCCCCTCTCTTTCATATGTCGGAATTCGTCTAATGCCGGGGATTCATCCTCGGATGTTTATCCCCTCTGTCTGCAACGTGTAGTACTACGTTAGGACAACCCTAGCTCTGCCTATCAACTTGTTGTCCTGTTATGCACTTGCTTGCTATGTACTTACTGTTTCTTCCCCCTCTTCTCTCCGGTAGACCCCCGAGACCGATGCCGCCCCTGTGATCGACTACGTCGACGACACTTCTTCCTTTACAGCAGAGCTTCCAGGCAAGCAAACCCTCCTTGAGCATTCCGATATCGCACATTTATTTCCCTCTCATGCTTGCATTAGAACTGCTACTGCTTTCTGTATGATCCTACTCTGATGCATAGCCTGTTTTTGTTACCTGCTTTCATACCTTACATGCTTCTCCTAAACTGCTTAGTATAGGTTGGTTAGAGATCCATCAGTGACCCCACCGTGTCCCAGTTGCCCCGCTTTATGTTTGATGACTCGATCAACATGATCGATGTCCAGGCCCCGACACCGCACATCACCCCCTAGTTGTAAGGCTCTGCAGAATTACCATCGAGTGCCAAGGGTGGAACCTCTTACATCACTCTTGATGAGATCTCTATAGTGTAGCTATACGGTCGAGGTCATCGAGGGTGATTTCCTCATTAACCACTTCCGTTACAGCTCCGTCGTGCAACCCCTCAAGTGTGAACCTCGAGGGTGGATCCTCTTACGTTCACCTTGATGATAACATCGAGTGGAATTCACTGGTGGTGATTCCTCGGGTTTTCCCCTTGGTGTTAGACACACAGTTACTATGGTTACTATGAATTTACACTGAGCCATGTTACTAAAGACGGGCCGGCCCTGAGGGGTACCCGCGCGAGCTTAATAGCGAGTGATGTGGAGTCGAGTTGACATGGAAGGTGCCCGCGAGATACTTACGAGGCGTGGCCCGGCATTCTTAGCCCTTGCCGCAAGTACTCGAGATGGGGCGATGGGGTCACATCTTTCGTGAGTCTCTGCTTGTTACCGCGCATTACTAATCCACTATGATTTGGATATTTGATCCGAGGGTCCTCTGGCCTGATAGCACTAACCATCACGTGGCATAGTATGGGCGTTCTGCGTCGTATACATCGGCCGAAGCTTAATAGACGTTAGTGACTGAGCGGCGCACGCCGGGTTGGACTGCTTAAGCACCTGCCTTTTTGAAGGAGGTAGCTAGGTCTGCTCACCGGTCGCCCACGCAACGTGCAGTAGTTCCCGGGGCGATGGCCCATGACCCCTGGGGCATAGGTTTAGTCCGGCGTGCTGACCTCTCTATTAAGCCTAGGTCGGGTTGCGGCGTATTGTTTGGCCGAGGCCGGGCATGACCCAGGAAAGTGTGTCCGGCCGGAGTTAATCGAGTGTGGTGGGTAAGTTGGTGCACCCCTGCAGGGAAGAAAACATCTATCGATAGCCTGTCCTACAGTAACGGACGCTTGGAGTTTTATCCCGATCGATACAACTAGAACTGGATACTTGTGAAGAGAAATGAATGGATATGAGAAATGGATAGTATGGCTCTGGGATTGCTTTCTCGCTAGGAGTCGAGAAAGGATCTCTGGCCGAGGTTGATAACACTACTACTACTTTACGTTATGTTGATCTGTACTCTTCTAAATGCTGCAAGATGCTTGAAGATACTTGAAGATGCTAGTCTTCGATAGGCTAGGCTTTCCCCTTCTCTTCTGGCATTCTGCAGTTTAGTCCACAGATACAACCCATTCGTTTGATACAGATGCATACTTAGTTTAGATCTGATGTAAGTCTTGCGAGTACTTTGGATGAGTACTCACGGTTGCTTTGCTACCTCTGTTCCCCCATACCCGATTGTTGTGACCAGCTGACGGATTCCAGGAGCGAGACTACACCACTGAAGACTACTGCTACCCCGAGCGTGCCTACTACTACGTGACGGCCGCTGACGACTTGGAGTAGTTAGGAGTCTCTCAGGCAGGAGGCCTTGCCTTTTCGATTGTTGTTGTTTTTGTGCTAGCCTTCGTAAGGCAAACTTATTTAACTCATGTTTGTTCTCAGATATTGTTGCTTCCGCTGACTCTTGTGTATTCGAGCTTATGTATTCGAGCCCTCGAGGCCCCTGGCTTGTAATATAAAGCTTGTATTATTTAATCTATGTCTAGAGTTGTGTTGTGATATCTTCCCGTGAGTCCCTGATCTTGACCATACACATTTGCGTGTATGATTAGTGTACGATTGAATCGGGGGCGTCACAAGTTGGTATCAGAACCGACTGCCTGTAGGTAGCCCCCTTTCCAACTCCTTGGCCGAAGTTGAGTCTAGTCACTACAAAAACTTTTACTAACATGGATGTGTGTCTTACGGGCCCACGTCGCCATTTGGGTGGTATTAGGATCTTTTACCCCTTTGATCTTCACTCTGGGATTCTGATCTCTCTTCCATTCGGGTTAAATGAATTTACTAACTCTAACATTAGGATCCCATGACCACATTCACCCCAAAGTTGGATAAGCCATAGTTCTTAGATTAGTATTCTGAATAGTACACACACTGTCGTGTTGACTACGAAGTGGTATCCATCGTACCTCTTTCATTATGCATGTTTTATCATGAATGATCCTTGTCTTTGCAAATGCTCAATGCTGAACTACCCCCTGTTACATGTTAGCAGGATGGTTAGGCCCGATGGTCGTGGTTGTGGTGCCAACAATCCACCACCGTCCGAATTCTTTGCTGGAATGATACAACAATTTGAGCTAAACCGCCAGTTCATGGAAGGAATGATGGCTCAGTTTCCTCGTCCGAACATGAATCAACAGCCAACCCCAGTAACTCTGCAGGACTTCATGCGTCTCAACCCAACTATTTACCCCAGCTCAACTCAACCCCTTGATGCTGATGACTGGCTCCGCGACATCACATATGAAATGGAGTTTGCTAGTGTGGCACCTGCTAGCTATGTCACCTTTGCATCTTTCTTTCTGAAGGGTCCCACTACTCAATGGTGGGACAGCCATAGGCGTACCCTGCCTACTGGAATGGTCATCACTTGGCCGGATTTCCAAGCTGCTTTCCGTGCCCGCTTCATTCCTCAGGGAATCATGGACAGGAAGAAGCGAGATTTCCGCAACCTCACCCAAGGAAACAAGACTGTAGATGCTTATCAGCAGGAATTTCTGGACTTGGCACGTTATGCTGAAGAAGACATTTCTACTGATGCTCGTAAGCAAGAGAAGTTTTGTGATGGACTTCACCCTGATATTAAGCTAGCACTGCTCGCTCATGACTTTGCCGACTTCGCCACCTTGGTGAACAAGGCTATTCAGGTTGAGACTGGTCTTCAGGAACACCAGGGATCCCTTAGGCATAGCCGTGACGCTGGCTCGTCTTCGGGCCCGTCAGTGCAGAAGCGTCAGATATGGATTCCCCATAGCATGTATTGTCCAGCTGCACCTGCACTAAGACAGTCTTATGCTGCACCTCGTCTTCCCCCTCCACCACAGAGGCTGCCCCTTCGGGCTGTACCACCCCAAGCTTCTGCTCCCAATCCCAATGATGGTATGTCCTTCAAGTGTGGCCTTTCGGGCCACCACTCCAGGAACTGCGCTCAGAATAAGAATTAGCTGGCTCTGCCTTCTAATGCTCGTGGTATCAATCAACCCCGCAACCACAATGCCAGACCATATGGTCGTGGGCAGGCTAACAACATTGATCTGAATGAAGCTCAAGACCAGCCTGCTACTGTGATGGGTACTCTCCTTGTTAATTCAATACCAGCATCTGTTTTATTTGATTCAGGAGCATCACATTCATTCATGTCAGAAAATTTTGCATATGCACACGACATTCGATGCGAGCCCATGAACACTCCGATAGTGGTACACACCCCTACGGGTCAGTGTCAAACTACCATGATTGGTCGCGATGTCCCCGTTGAAATTGAAGGGTTGGAATTTCATGTTTCTCCCATTATTCTAGAGTCTTCCAACATTGACCTCATTCTGGGAATGGAATGGTTGAAAGCACATACTTCCTCTATCGTTTGTGCCACCAAAGTCATTCATCTCCTACATCCTTCCGATGAGATAGTAAGCTACCATGCTCAGATTGTACAAAATGCCGAAGCATGACTTTATGCTTTGAATGCGTTGAATGCAGCACCTCTTGAGGGAATTGAAAAGATTCTAGTTGTTTGCAACTTCCTAGATGTCTTTCCAGAAGACCTTCCAGGAATACCCCCTACCCGGGCTGTTGAGTTCGTCATTGATTTGAAACCAGGCACCGTTCCTATCGCCAAACGACCCTACAAGATGCCACCTCATGAACTCCTTGAACTTAAGGAGGAAATCGGCAAATCTCTTCGCAGTGGTTTCATTCGTCCAAGTTTCTCTGCTTGGGGAGCACCTTCTCTCTTTGTGAAGAAGAAGGATGGAACAAACTGTTTGGTCCAAGACTATCGTCCTATCAACCAAGCTACAATTCAGAACAAATATCCCCTTCCTCGGATCAATGATCTGTATGATCAACTTGCTGGTTCATCAATATTCTCTAAACTCGACATGAGGTTGGGTTACCACCAGATCTGTGTTCATGAAGAGGATATTCCAAAGACCGCATTTGTCACTCATTATGGTTCTTACGAGTACACCGTCATGTCTTTTGGCTTGACCAATGCTCCAGCCACATTCTCTCGTCTGATGAACTACATATTCATGGATTACCTCGACAAGTTCGTCGTAGTCTACTTGGATGATATCCTAATATATTCAAAGAACAAAGAAGAACATGCTAAACAACTTCGGCTTGTTCTAGAGAAGCTTCGAGACATCAACTTTATGCCAAGTATTCCAAGTGCGAATTCTGGTTACCCGAAGTCACCTACCTTGGTCACGTCATCTCCAAGGACGATATTGCCGTCAACCCAGAGCACGTTCAGGCTATTCTTGATTGGAACCCTCCGAAGACTGTCAAGCAAGTCAGAAGCTTTCTCGGTCTAGCTAGCTATTGTCGCCGCTTTGTCGACAACTTCTCCAAGATCGCCAAGCCACTAACCAATCTACTTCACAAAGGCGTTAAGTTCGATTGGACAGACAAATGTCAGGAAAGTTTCCAGGCACTCAAAGACAAGCTGACATCTGCCCCAGTGCTTGCTCCCCCTGATTATCGCAAGGACTTTGTCATCTATTGCGACGCTTCACGTTAAGGATTAGGCTGTGTCCTAATGCAAGAGCGCAGAGTGATTGCTTATGCCTCTCGTCAAGTATGTCCTCATGAAGAGAACTACCAAGTTCATGACCTCGAGCTTGTTGCGGTTATCTATGCATTAAAGCTATGGCGACAGTACCTTCTCGATAATCGTTGCGAGATCTTCAGCGATCATCAGAGTCTGAAGTACCTGTTTACTCAGCCAGATCTGAACCTCCGTCAGCAGCGATGGATGGAAGCTATTGCTGACTACAACTGCGGTATATCCTATACCCCTGGTAAGGCTAATGTAATGGCCGATGCCCTGAGTCGTAAGTCTTATTGCAATAACCACATGGTTCATAAAGCTCAGCCTCGCCTTTATGAAGAACTTTGCAAGTTGAACCTTCAACTATTTCCACAGGGTTCTCTGAACAACCTTGTCCTGGAACCAACTCTTCTCAAAGCAATTAAGTCTGCTCAAGCCAAAGATGCTCATGTTGATCTGATGAAAAAGGATCTTGCCTTAGAGAAATCCAGAGATTTTTCACTTGGTGAAGATGGAACCTTATACTTTAGAGATCGCATTGTGGTACCCCGATTCGAGCTTATGATAGAGAAGGTGATGAAAGAAGCGCATGACACCCCTCTCTCTATTCATCCGGGAAGTACCAAGATGTACTTAGACATTCGTCAGAAATATTGGTGGTCCAAGATGAAGCAAGATATTGCTCGATATATCGAAGAATGTGATGTTTGTCGTCGCGTCAAAGCAGAACATCAGAAACCGGCTGGACTTCTACAACCGCTTACGATTCCTGAATGGAAGTGGGATAAGATTCAGATGGACTTCGTCACTGGCCTTCCCAAGTCTCAGAAAGGTAACGATGCTATCTTTGTCGTCATCGACCAATTCTCGAAGGTTGCTCACTTTTTGCCAGTCAAGGAGACTATCACTGCTAGTCAATTAGCAAACTTGTATATATCCCGAATTGTGTCACTCCATGACATTCCGAAGGAGATCAGTTCAGATGGTGGAAGTTTATTCACTTCGACGTTCTGGGATAGTTTTCAAGAGGCAATGGGAACTCATATTACCTGGAGCACTGCTTATCATCCCGAATCCCAAGGCCAAGTCGAGTGAGTCAATCAAATTCTTGAAGACATGCTTCGAGCTTGTGTTATTTCTTTCGGCAAGAATTGGGAAGAATCTCTCCCTTATGCGGAGTTCTCTTATAACAACAGCTATCAAGCCAGCGTGAAGATGGCACCCTTTGAAGTGCTTTATGGACGTAAGTGCTGAACCCCTCTGAATTGGTCAGAAACTAGGGAACGGACGCTCATTGGTCCAGACATTATTCAACAAGCTGAAGAGCAGGTTCGCATTGTCCGGGATAATCTCAAGGCGGCCTAGTCCCGCCAGAAGAGCAAATATGACCGAAAACACTGGGTTTCAACTTATTAACCTGGCGAACAAGCTTATCTGCGTGTCACTCCTTTGAGAGGCACTCATCGGTTCAGAGTCAATGGCAAGCTAGCTCCGCGCTACATTGGTCCTTTCCGCATTCTGGCCCGTCGTGGACTGGTGGCTTATCAACTGGAGTTTCCACCTCAGTTCTCTCACGTTCATGATGTCTTCCACGTGTCGCAAGTGCGTCGATGCTTCAAGGATCCGGAACGTGAAGTGGATCCGGAAGTGATTGAAGTGCAAGATGATCCCACATACAAAGAGCATCCGATCTGCATTCTTGAAGAAGCTGAATGTCAAACACGCCAGAAGGTTACCTAGTTCCTCAAGATGCAATGGTCAAATCATTATAAAGATGAAGCCACTTGGGAACGAGAGGATAACCTCCGTGCTGAGTACCCCGATATTTTCCCTTCTACCTCTTAATTCTCGGGACGAGAATTTCTTTTAGAGGAGGAGAGTTGTAACACCCCGGTGTAATGTTTCTACAGTAACCCCTCGGGTTAAGTTAATCATTTTGCTAAACAAGTGTTTGATCATCCTTGGTTCTCTCTCATTTCAAATTCCAATTGAATTCAATTTCAAATTCTGAGTGAATTTCAAAAATTCTCAAACATGAAAACTAAAAAGTTCATCATGTGTAAAATATTCTCCTGGTAATATTGGTGGTGAACCAACATTTTTGCAAAATGCCTATGTGGCCTAAAATAGCTAAAATAGAAAAGCTTTAAAAAAGAAAAAGGAAAAAAGAGAAAAGGGAGAGGAAAGAGGAACCCCCTCCCTGGACCGAACCCACCTGGGTCGGCCCACCTAACCCACCTAGGCCAGCCCACCAACCTCTCCCATGTTCGTCCGACCGGGCGTGTCCCGCTCGTCCCTGCCGGACTGGGCGCGTCGCCCCGTACTCCACGTCGCCGGGGAGAGGGGATAAGGCCCCGACGCCTCGGGCTCCCTCCCCACTCGCCCACTTGCCCCCTCTCTCCATCGTCGCTCTCTCCCTCGCTCTCCAGATCCCCTCCCCTCCTCAACCGAGAGCCGCTGTTGCCATGGCTGCATCGCCACCGCGGCCACCGCCACTGCCTCGCCTCGCCACCATGCCCAACATCTTCGCCGCCGTCTTCCATGTCGTCTGATGCCTTCCGTTGGAGCCGAGGGACCCTGCAGCGCCGAGCCCTTCATCTGCATCTCCGGTCGCCATCGATCCCCTCTGACTCTGGCGACGCTCACTGCTGCTACTTGCCTGTCGCCGGCTTTTCGTAGGCACTAGGTGAGCTCCTCCCTCCCACCTTTCCTTTCCTCGCGCCTTGTGCATCGCAGTAGCTAGCTCACTGTTGCGCCATTTTTTCTATCCGTCGCCCGACCTCGTCGCTGCTGTCGCTTCCGGCCACTATAGCCCGCGCCGTTGGGTTAGATCGACGCGGTGATGTTCCCGCGTTCGAATGAGCCCAAACGCGCATGCAAATTCGCGCCGCAGCCGCCACTCCGTAGCACACCCGCGAGCTCCGCCACTGACGTGGTCGCCGCCATCGCCGTAGAGCCTCCGTGGCCGCGAGATCACCACAGATCTACGCAGTTTGGTCTCCGCTCTAGAACGCCCCCAAATACGTGCAAAACGATGGCCGGAGCATGTTTCCCGACCACCTCCCGAGCCGCATCGCCGCGATTTGCCTCGCTGGCATTGCTCCGGCGCCGTCCGCCGATGTGGCTACGCAGGCCCCACCCCTGGGTCTCTGCCCGTGGGCCCCCTGGCCCTTGTTGACCACGTTGACCATGGTCAACTATGGTGATTGGGCAGGCAGTGTCATTGACATCTGGGCCCCACCTCATATTTTGTTAAATATATGTTTTTATAAATAAAAACAATTAGTTAACCTAATCAGTCACTGGCATGTGGGGCCCTACTGCTAATTAACTTTGTTTAATTAAAATAACCCACTGTTAGCCCTCTGTGTATGACATGTGCGACACACTGGTCAGTTTGACCTGGTCAGCAGTCCTGTTGACTGCTGACGTCATCAACATATCATGCTAACACCATATTTCCATTTCTGTCAATTTAAATAATTTCTAAAAATGCTTTAATCTTTGAAAAATCATAGCAATTAAACCGTAGCTCAGATGAAAATGTTTTCTATATGAAAGTTGGTCAGAAAAATCCAACGAATCCGAATACGTGGTCCATTCACCTGTCACATGCACCTAGCATGTTGAACGTGGAACCGTCCCCTCTCTTTCATCTGTCAGAATTCGTCTAACGCCGGGGATTCATCCTCGGATGTTTATCCCCTCCATCTGCAACGTGTAGTACTATATTAGGACAACCCTAGCTCTGCCTATCGACTTGTTGTCATGTTATGCACTTGCTTGCTATGTACTTACTGTTTCTTCCCCCTTTTCTCTCCGGTAGACCCCAAGACCGGTGCCGCCATTGTGATCGACTACGTCGACGACACTTCTTCCTTTACAGCAGAGCTTCCAGGCAAGCAAACCCTCCTGGAGCATTCCGAGATCGCCCATTTCTTTCCCTCTCATGCTTGCATTAGAACTGCTACTGCTTTCTGTATGATCCTACTCTGATGCATAGCATGTTTTTGTTACCTGCTTTCATACCTTACCTGCTTCTCCTAAACTGCTTAGTATAGGTTGGTTAGAGATCCATCAGTGACCCCCACCGTGTCCCAGTTGCCCCGCTTTATGTTCGATGACTCGATCCACGTGATCGACGTCCAGGCCCCGACACCGCACATCACCCCCTAGTTGTACGGCTCTACAGAGTTACCATCGAGTGCCGAGGGTGGAACCTCTTACATCACTCCTGATGAGATCTCTGTAGTGTAGCTATATGGTCGAGGTCATCGAGGGTGATTTCCTCCTTAACCACTTCCGTTACAGCTCCGTCGTGCAACCCCTCAAGTGTGAACCTCGAGGGTGGATCCTCTTACGTTCACCTTGATGATAACATCGAGTGGAATTCACCGGGGGTGATTCCTCGGGTTTTTCCCTTGGTGTTAGACACACAGTTACTATGGTTACTATGAATTTACACCGAGCCATGTTACTAAAGACGGGTCGGCCCTGAGGGGTACCTACGCGAGCTTAATAGCGAGTGATGTGGAGTCGGGTTGACCTGGAAGGTGCCCGCGAGATACTTACGAGGCGTGGTCGGGCATTCTTAGCCCTTGCCGCAAGTACTCGAGACGGGGCGATGGGGTCACATCTTTCGTGAGTCTCTGCTTGTTACCGCGCGTTACTAATCCACTACGAGTTGGATATTTAATCCGAGGGGCCTCTGGCCTGATAGCACTAACCATCATATGGGCATAGTATGGGCGTTCTGCGTCATATACATCGGTCGAAGCTTAATAGACGTCAGCGGCTGAGCGGCGCGCGCCGGGTTGGACTGCGTAAGCACCTGCCTTTTTGAAGGAGGTAGCTAGGTCTGCTCACTGGCCGCCCACGCAACGTGCAGTAGTTCCCGGGGCGATGGCACATGACCCCTGGGGCATAGGTTTAGTCTGGTGTGCTGACCTCTCTATTAAGCCTAGGTCGGGTTGCAGTGTATTGTTTGTCGAGGACGGGCATGACCCAGGAAAGTGTGTCCGGTCGGAGTTAATCGAGCGTGGTGGGTAAGTTGGTGCACCCCTGCAGGGAAGAAAACATCTATAGATAGCATGTCCTACGGTAACGAACACTTGGAGTTGTATCCCGATCGTTACAACTAGAACTTGATACTTGTGATTAGAAATGAATGGATATGAGAAATGGATAGTATGGCTCTGGGATTGCTTTCTCGCTGGGAGTCGAGAAAGGATCTCTGGCCGAGGTTGATAACACTACTACTACTTTACATTATGTTGATCTGTACTCTTCTAAATGCTGCAAGATGCTTGAAGATACTTGAAGATGCTAGTCATCGATAGGCTAGGCTTTCCCCTTCTCTTCTGGCATTCTGAAGTTTAGTACACAGATACAACCCATTCGTTTGATACAGATGCATACTTAGTTTAGATCTGATGTAAGTCTTGCAAGTACTTTGGATGAGTACTCACGGTTGCTTTGCTACCTCTTTTCGCCCATACCCGATTGTTGCGACCATATGACGGGTCCCAGGAGCCAGACGACACCACTGAAGACTACTACTACCCCAAGGGTGCCTACTACTATGTGATGGCCGCTGATGACTTGGAGTAGTTAGGAAGCTCCTAGGCAGGAGGCCTTGCCTTTTCGATCGTTGTTGTTTTTGTGATAGCCTTCTTAAGGCAAACTTGTTTAACTCATGTCTGTTCTCAGACATTGTTGCTTCCGCTGACTCTTGTGTATTGGAGCTTATGTATTCGAGCCCTCGAGGCCCCTGGCTTGTAATATAAAGCTTGTATTATTTAATTTGTGTCTAGAGTTGTGTTGTGATATCTTCTCGTGAGTCCCTGATCTTGACCGTACACATTTACGTGTATGATTAGTGTACGATTGAATCGGGGGCGTCACAAGAAGTGCACCAGCATGGAAAAGCATTTGAAACGAGGAAAAGGATATGATCGACAAAGCTTGAATTGAATGCACCGAAGAAGAAAGAGAACGAAGAATAATGAACTAGTAGAGCATCTTCAAGAGAACCACCGGGTAAGAACATTGAAGCCAAAATAATGAAGAGACCTCACATGAATAAAAGGATACTTGGTTAAGAAATCCGAGTCCTTGAAGAAAAAGGGTGGGAGGGTGGGAAAAACAAAGACAACTTGGGAACGGATGAAACGAACAACGTTGTGAATAACTGAGCATTGATCTTACAAATGTTGAAAATGATCGGATCCGCTTGAAGAGAAACACGCCGGTTGAAAGTGATTGACATGACAATCTTGATTATCATGAAGGATTGGTATTCACATGGGAGTATGAGAACACCGCTTGGGAAAGGTATGGAATCAACACTTGACTTCGAAGCAACTCGAATACCAAAACTCAAAACAAAACAAAGGATTAGCTTGCAAAACAAGCCGGAAACAAACATATGATAGATCCCATATCGTATCATGTGTCTGTTGGAAAGATATTCTAGGAGCTACTAGAATTCCCACTTATAAACTCCCGAGATTTTCCGGTTATGCAATCAGGTGTTGGGGATACAGGGGAAGCATAATATCTCACCCAAAACTAGCAAATCCTACATCCAGCAGTATCCATCCTTCAACACATAACCAAGAAACCTTTGGAAATCATTTACCTCAACCTTCGAAAAGCATCCGTTATACGAGTTATGGCAATACTCCCAAACTCCCGGCCCAGTACTGGGTGGCGTCGAGGTTATCTCACCAACAACTGCATAAAAAAGATTTTCGATGTCGGCGAACTCAGGTATTCCAGAACTGCAATGATAGAATTGTGACGACAACACCTCGGAGCTCAACTCCCCGGGACACTGCCACAACCCCTAAATGTCAGGAGGCACCAAGAACAATGTTCTCGTCACAAAACCATCGGAACGATTCCAACATACCCGCGATCCTAAAAAAATTCGTGAAATTTGAGGAGAGAAGATTCAAAACTCTACGTCATGAGGCCTCACCATAGCGACGAAGGGACTGAGGAGTAAAAGAATCCTACTCTCCGATGTATATAATCCTAAGACTCAAAACATTTTGTTCTAGACTCAACAACGTCAGCGATTCGATCAAGCAGGGGGCTCCTAAGTCGGGGAAGGCTCTGATTACCAACTTGTAACACCCATGATGCGGCTATATCTCCCACGTGTCGGGGCACGACTTAGAGGCATAGCCGCATGGTAGGCATGTAGCAAGAGGGGTAATCTTTACACATCCCATGTACTGACCTAAGAAAGGGATAAAGAGTCGGCTTACAATCGCCACTTCACACAATACATATATATATCATACATCATCCAGAATACAATCAAGGTCCAACTACGGAACCAAGATAAAGAAAGACCACCCCAAATGCTAGATCCCTGATCGCCCCAACTGGGCTCCACTACTGATCAAAAGGAAATGAAACAAAACAACAGACAAGATCTTCATCGAGCTCCCACTTGAGCTAGGTGATACGTCTCCGTCGTATCTACTTTTCCAAACACTTTTGCCCTTGTTTTGGACTCTAACTTGTATGATTTGAATGGAACTAACCCGGACTGACGCTGTTTTCAGCAGAATTGCCATGGTGTTGTTTTATGTGCAGAAAACAAATATTCTCGGAATGACCTAAAACTCCACAGAACATCTTAGAAAAAATAATAAAAAATTCTCCCCAAAGATGAAGACCAGGGGGCCCACACCCTGTCCATGAGGGTGGGGGCGCCACCCCCCTCTAGGGTGCGCCCCCCTACCTCGTGGGCCCCCTGGATGCCCTCCGACGCCAACTCCAACTCTATATATTTGCTTTCGGAGATAAAAAATCAGAGAGAAGAAATCATTGCGTTTTACAATACGGAGCCGCCACCAAGCCCTAAAACCTCTCGGGAGGGCTGATCTGGAGTCCGTTCGGGGCTCCGGAGAGGGGGATTCGTCGCCGTCATCATCATCAACCATCCTCCATCACCAATTTCATGATGCTCACCACCGTGCGTGAGTAATTCTATCGTAGGCTTGCTGGACGGTGATGGGTTGGATGAGATTTATCATGTAATCGAGTTAGTTTTGTTAGGGTTTGATCCCTAGTATCCATTATGTCCTGACATTGATGTTGCTATGACTTTGCTATGCTTAATGCTTGTCACTAGGGCCCGAGTGTCATGATTTCAGATCTGAACCTATTATGTTTTCATGAATATATATGAGTTCTTGATCCTATCTTGCAAGTCTATAGTCACCTACTATGTGTTATGATCCAGCAACCCCGAAGTGACAATAATCGGGACCACTCCCGGTGATGACCATAGTTTGAGGAGTTCATGTATTCACTATGTGCTAATGCTTTGTTCCGGTTCTCTATTAAAAGGAGGCCTTAATATCCCTTAGTTTCATAGGACCCCGCTGCCACGGGAGGGTAGGACAAAAGATGTCATGCAAGTTCTTTTCCATAAGCACGTATGACTATATATGGAATACATGCGTACATTACATTGATGAATTGGAGCTAGTTCTGTGTCACCCTATGTTATGACTATTACATGATGAACCGCATCCGGCATAATTATCCATCACTGATCCGGTGCCTACGAGTTTTCCATATACTGGTTTACGCTTATTTACTTTCCCGCTGCTACTGTTACAATCACTACAAAATACCAAAAACATTACTTTTGCTATCTTTACTTTTGTTGCCGCTACCACCACTATCATATTACTTTGCTACTAAACACTTTGCTGCAGATACTAAGTTTCCAGGTGTGGCTGAATTGACAACTCAGCTGCTAATACTTGAGAATACTCTTTGGCTCCCCTTGTGTCGAATCAATAAATTTGGGTTGAATACTCTACCCTCAAAAGCTGTTGCGATCCCCTATAATTGTGGGTCATCACTAGGTTGCGTCACCTGCTCTAGTATCATCGGCACCTGCAACTGTTTGGAAGTATCTGTGAGTCACGGGGACTCAGCAATCTCACACCCGCGAGATCAAGACTATTTAAGCTTATGGGTAGGAAAGGGTAGTGAGGTGGAGCTGCAGCAAGCACTAGCATATATGGTGGCTAAATTACATAAAAGAGAGCGAGAAGAGAAGCAAAGCACGGTCGAGAAGCTAATGGTGATCAAGAAGTGATCTTGAAGCTACTTACGTTCAAGCATAACACGAGACTGTGTTTTCTTCCCAGACTCCGCCGAAAACAGACCATCACGGCTACACACGCAGTTGATTCATTTTAATTAAGTTAAGTGTCAAGTTCTCTACAACCAGATATAAACAAATTCCCATCTGCCCATAACCGCGGGCACGGCTTTCGAAAGTTCAAAACCCTGCAGGGGTGTCCCAACTTAGCCCGTCACAAGCTCTCCCGGTCAACGAAGGATATTCCTTCTCCCAGGAAGACCCGATCAGACTCGGAATCTCGGTTACAAGACATTTCAACAATGGTAAAACAAGACCAGCAAGACCACCCGCTGTGCCGACAAATCCCGATAGGAGCTGCACATATCTCGTTCTCAGGGCACACCGGATAAGCTAAGCATACAGGTACCAACATAACCCAAGTTGCCAAGGGATGGTTGAGGGAGTCCTGGATTAGGGGGTGTCCGGATAGCCGGACTATACCTTCGGCCGGACTCCTAGACTATGAAGATACAAGATTGAAGACTTCGTCCCGTGTCCGGAAGGGACTTTCCTTGGCGTGGAAGGCAAGCTTGGCGATACGGATATGTAGATCTCCTACCATTGTAACCGACTCTGTGTAACCCTAGCCCTCTCCGGTGTCTATATAAACTGGAGGGTTTTAGTCCGTAGGACGAACAACAATCATACCATAGGCTAGCTTCTAGGGTTTAGCCTCCTTGATCTCGTGGTAGATCTACTCTTGTACTACCCATATCATCAATATTAATCAAGCAGGACGTAGGGTTTTACCTCCATCAAGAGGGCCCGAACCTGGGTAAAACATCATGTCCTCTGCCTCCTGTTACCATCCACCTTAGACGCACAGTTCGGGACCCCCTACCCGAGATCCGCCGGTTTTGACACCGACATTGGTGCTTTCATTGAGAGTTCCTCTGTGTCGTCACTTTTAGGCCCGATGGCTTCTCCGATCATTAACAACGATGCGATCCAGGGTGAGACCTTTTTCCCCGGACAGATCTTCGTATTTGGCGGCTTTGCACTGCGGGCCAATTTGCTTGGCCATCTGGAGCAGATCGAAAGCTATGCCCCTGGCCATCAGGTCAGATTTGGAAGCTTGAGCTACACGGCCGACCTCCGCGGAGACTTGATCTTCGACGGATTCGAGCCGCAGCCGAGCGCGCCACACTGTCACGATGGGCATGATCTAGCTCTGCCGCCAAACAGTGCCCTAGAGGCTGCACCCGCATCAGCCCCGACCCTTAATTCGGAGCCAACTATGCCAATCGAGGATGGGTAGTTGGACACCGCCTCGAGGGCTGCAATCTCTACGGCGATAGAGCCGAACACCAGCCCTATTCTCTGCGAAGCCCGTGACTCCAAGGAGCCAGACTCCTCTCCAGACTCGGAGCCCTCCGCGCCCCTACCGATCGAACCCGATTGGGCGCCGATCATGGAGTTCACCGCCGCGAACATCTTTCAGCACTCGCCCTTCGGCGATATTCTGAATTCACTAAAGTCTCTCTCTTTATCAGGAGAGCCCTGGCCGGACTATGGTCAGCAAGGTTGGGATGCGGATGATGAAGAAATTCAAAGCCCACCCACCACCCACTTCATAGCCACTGTCGATGATTTAACCGACATGCTCGACTTCGACTCTGAAGACATCGACGGTATGGACGCCGATGCAGGAGACGATCAAGAACCAGCACCTATAGGGCACAGGAAAGCCACCTCGTCGTATAATATATACATGGTGGACACCCCAAAAGAAGACAATGGCGATGGAACAGCGGAGGATGACCCCTCCAAGAAGTAGCCTAAGCGCCGGCATCAGCGGCACCGCTCTAAATCCCACCGAAGCAAAAATGGTGATTCCGGCACGGGAGATAATAACACCCCGGACAGTGCCGAAGACAACCACCTCCAGCACAATTCAACACAGGAGGATGGAGAAGCCAGCCCTCATGAGAGAGCGGCAGACAGAGAGGTTGAGGACGATAATTATATGCCTCCCTCCGAAGACGAGGCAAGCCTCGACGACGACGAATTTGTTGTGCCGGAGGATCCCGTCGAACAAGAGCGTTTCAAACGCAGGCTTATGGCCACGGCGAGCAGCCTCAAGAAAAAACAGCAACAGCTTAGAGCTGATCAAGATTTGCTAGCCGACAGATGGACTGAAGTCCTTGCGGCCGAAGAGTATGAACTCGAACGCCCCTCCAAGAGCTACCCAAAGCGCAGGTTGCTACCCCGATTAGAAGAGGAAGCACCTAAACCTACATCACCAGTGCATGATGCGGCCGACCGGCCACCCCGTGGCCGCGACAGAGAGGCCTCTTGGTCCTCCACTCAAGCCGCACCCCAGTGCCGCTCAAAAAATACCAAGGCACGGGAAAATGCACCAGACCTGCGAGATATATTGGAGGACAAGGCAAGGCAAACAAGGTCGATCTATGGATCGCGTGGGCGCCCCACGGCACGAGACGGTAATCATCACTCCGGATATAGTAAATCCGACCGGGCCGAACACAGTAGACAAAGCTCGTTTGAGCTGCGTCGTGATATAGCCCAATATAGAGGCGTCGAACACACACTATGCTTCACAGATGAAGTAATGGATCATCACATTCCCGAGGGTTTCAAACCCGTGAACATCGAATCATACGATGGCACAACAGATCCTGCGGTATGGATCGAGGACTATCTCCTTCATATCCACATGCCTCGCGGTGATGACCCACACGCCATCAAATACCTCCCACTCAAGCTTAAGGCACCAGCTCGGCATTGGCTTAACAGCTTGCCAGTAGAATCAATTGGTTGTTGGGAGGACCTAGAAACCGCATTCCTCGACAATTTCCAGGGCACTTATGTGCGACCACCAGACGCCGATGACCTTAGCCACATAATTCAGCAACCAGAGGAATCGGCCAGACAATTCTGGACACGGTTCCTAACCAAGAAAAATCAAATCATCGACTGTCCAGACGCAGAGGCCCTAGCAGCCTTCAAGTATAACATCCACGACGAGTGGCTTGCACGGCACCTAGGACAGGAAAAGCCTATGGCAGCCCTCACGACACTTATGACCCACTTTTGCGCGGGAGAAGACAGTTGGCTAGCTCGCAACAATAACATGACCAAGAGCCCTGGTAATTCGGATACCAAGGACAGCAGTGGTAGGTCGCGTCACAACAAGCAAAAGCGCCGCATTAACGGCGACAATGCTGAGGATACGTCAGTTAATGCCGGATTCAGAGGCTCTAAACCCGGTCAGCGGAAAAACCCTTTCAAAAGAAATACTCCGGGCCCGTCCAGTTTGGACCGAATACTCGACCGCTCATGCCAGATACATGGCACCCCCGAAAAACCAGCCAATCACACCAACAGGGATTGTTGGGTGTTCAAGCAGGCAGGCAAGTTAAATGCCGAAAGCAGAGACAAGGGGCTGCATAGTGATGACGAGGAGGAGCCCCGCCCGCCGAACAACAGTGGACAGAAAGGTTTTCCCCCACAAGTGCGGACGGTGAACATGATATACGCAACCCACGTCCCCAAGAGGGAGCGGAAGCGTGCGCTAAGGGACGTATACGCGATGGAGCCAGTCGCCCCAAAGTTCAACCCATGGTCTTCCTGCCCGATCACTTTTGATCGAAGGGACCAACCCACTAGCATCCGTCATGGCAGATTCGCCTCATTGGTTCTAGACCCAATTATTGACGGATTTCACCTCACTAGAGTCCTTATGGACGGCGGCAGCAGCCTGAACCTGCTTTACCAGGATACAGTGCAGAAAATGGGCATCGATCCCTCGAGGATTAAACCCACTAAAACGACCTTTAAAGGCGTCATACCAGGTGTAGAGGCCAACTGTACAGGCTCAGTTACACTTGAAGTGGTCTTCGGATCTCCGGATTATTTCCGAAGTGAGGAGTTAATCTTTGACATAGTCCCGTTCCGCAGTGGTTATCACGCACTGCTCGGGCGAACTACATTTGCCAAGTTCAATGTGGTGCCGCACTATGCATACCTCAAGCTCAAGATGCCAGGCCCTCGAGGAGTCATCATGGTCAATGGAAACACCGAACGCTCTCACCGAACAGAGGAGCATACGGCGGCTATCGCAGCGGAAGTACAAAGCAGCCTCTCAAGGCAATTCTCTAGTCCGGCCATTAAACGTCTGGACACCGTCAAGCGCGCCCGGAGTAACCTACAACAAGACCGCCTGGCACGTTCCGAGCAAGCGTAGCAATGCGGCCCCAACCCCAGCCCTCGCGAACTTGCGAAACCAGTGTTGCGCGTACATAACTACGTTCTGGAAATACCATGGGCACAAGGGAAGGGGCACCATCACGGCACGCCCGAAACGCGGCTTAAACTGCACTAGGGGCTGCCGATTTCTTACTTTTCTCTTATTTTCAGGACTCCATTCTTCGGAAGGCTTGTCCGGCAGTACAATTGCCGCACAAACGATACAACCAGGGAAGCAGAAAGCTACGCCGCACTATGGAACTCTAAGGTGGTCTCTATAACGAGCAGTATACCTGTTACACATAACATTCCGTAGCTCGCCCCTGGAAAGGACATGTTAAATAGTCCCATCTTTTGCTTATTACACTATTTGTATCGTTCTTCTTTGATCGCAGCTTTTTTAAATAAACAATGCATAGCTTCCGTCTATTATTGCATTACTCTTTTTTACGAATATATGTTCATTAATGACATGTCGCACCCGTACACTTTGGTACGGCCAATACGCCAGGGGCTTAAGTACCCCACAATACGGTGTGAGAAGTCCGAACACTTTCACAAGTGCGGCACCCCGAACTTATAGCATTATATGCATCGGCTCCGAATCATGTCTTGGGTCAATAGTTGGGTTTGCCCGGCTCCTATGTTTTGGTACCTTACGTTCCATTATATCGGCTAAGGTAGCACTAGGAGAACTACTGCGATTGTGCCCTAGTTGAGCTAGGCTAAGCACCTCAGTAGAGAAAGCTAAAACTGACCGTCATGATGAGGTGAGAGCTGGTCGCTGTTCGAGAGGTTTTTGAGTCCCTAAAGACTTATGCCGCTTAGAGAGAGGAGTCGGCTTTGTCCGGCCTAGGCGTGGATAACACCCCGAACTCGGTCTTCTGAACACTAGGGGCTTTGCCGAAATTTAAAATTATAGAATTCTATGGCTAAGTGAGAGTGTTCAAGCATTATAGTCTGATTGCCTTGTTCGTTGTGTTGAGCGCCTCCCTCGAAGGACCCAAGAATGGGAAAAGGAGCGCTCATGTTTATCCCGAACACCCCAGCACTCGTGGCATGGGGGCAGAAGCCGACGACTCGCCATCTCTCAAATTTGATAAACGGCCGCACAGAAGGTAATCTTTTAAATTCAAAAGCGTTTCTTAGTGCATATGAACAAGTTTTCAGCATACAGGATCACAAATGCGAGTTTACTCAAAAATTACATCTTTGGAGCATTCATCCACTATAAGGCGGGCACCCTTCAGGACGCCCTCATAATATGCTTCCGGGACGCGATGCTCCTTGCCCGGCGGCGGCCCGTCCTTCACCAGCTTCTCCGCATCCATCTTGCCCTAGTGCACTTTAGCACGGGCAAGCGCCCTACGGGCACCTTCGATGCAGATGGAGCGCTTGATTACTTCAAGCCGTGGACAGGCATCCACAAGCCGCCTCACCTGCCTGAAGTAGCTCCCAGGCAAAGCCTCTCTAGGCCAAAGCCGAACTACGAGGCCCTTTATGGCCTGTTCGGCCACCTTGTGGAGCTCGACCATTTGCTTCAGCTGGTCACTCAAAGGCACCAGGTGTCCGGCCTCAGCATACTGAGACCAGAACACCTTCTCCATCGAGATCCCCTCCTCGGATCGGTAGTAGGCGGCGGCATCAGACTCACCACGGGGCAAATCTGCGAATGCTCCTGGAGAGCTCCGGACTCGGGTAAGTAACAAGTAATTCACTTTCACATGCTTGCTTTGCATAATGAATGCCTTACCCACCGCTATCTTATTCATCACTTCAATTTCTTGGAGGGCTTTCTGGGCTTCGGCCTTGGCAGACTTCGCGCTTTCGAGGGCTGCCGCAAGCTCGGACGCTTGCGTCTTTGAGTCAAGCTCCAAACTCTCGTGTTTTTTCACGAGAGCCTGGAGCTCTTTCTGCACCTCCTCCACCTGCGCCTCCTGCTTCCCTCTCTCTGTGCGCTCCGCGGCCGCTCTGTTTTTGGCCTCGAACAGCGCTTTCTTAAGGGTTGCCACCTCGGTCGTGGCCCCTATAATAGCACATTGATCCTGTCATTTTTTGCAACCACATCTTCTCCATATACTTGCGCAAGGTATTACTTACCTTCCTTCTCCTCAAGTTGCCTCTTGGTATGGCGGAGCTCGTTCTCGGACCGCACAAGGTTTTGCTTCAGCGTATCCACCTCCACAGTCAGTGCGGCGGAGGCCAGCAGTGAAGCCTGCATACGCATATTGACTTGATTATGTTAGACTCTTGCGAATGTTATTAGATCCTCTATTCGGCTTTTCTTTCCGAACACCGAACAGAGCATCAGGGGCTACTGTCTATGCGGTAATATTTTTACATATTCTTTACTTACCTCAAAGCCTGTTAGAAGGCTGGCACAGGCTTCAGTCAGTCCGCTCTTGGTGGACTGAACCTTCTGGATCACCGCACTCATAATAGTGCAGTGCTCCTCGTCGATGGAAGCGCCTTTAAGCACCTCCAGCAAATTGTCCGGTGCCTCCGGTTGGACGGAGGTCACCGGCTCGGTAGGCTTGCTCCTCTTGGAAGGAGGCTGCCTACCGGAGTCCGGAACCGTTGAAGGTTCCGGCGCGGTGTCCGGCTCAAGGCCGGACTTGGGGCTCTTGGGGGTTTTATCCCCTTTGCGCCTGGAATCTGGGAGGTCACCTTGCGGCGCCTCCAGGACCACCTCCTCCTGGCTTGGAACCTGTTGGGACAGCACCTCGACGTCATCCGTAGGGTGGGGGGAGGTAGCGGGCAGAAGTGAATTCATGTCCGACGAATCCAGGGAGCCGCTCGATGACTCGTCGAGCCCGGCCTTGGGCGGACTGCATTGTCATATTCGGCGTAAGGAGGAGTTGTACAAGAAAGGAACACTATGAATTGCTCTGGTGTCCGAATACTTACGATCTCGCCAGGGGCTTGGCCCTGTGCGGCCACTCCTCTTCGCCGTCGTCGGTGTTGGTGGAGTAGTCCGGAGGAAGGGTCTTCCCCTTCTTGGACCCTTCGGCCTCCCCAGTAGGGGCGGCCTTCCTTTTCTTCCCTCCTCCCGCTAGAGGGGGAGAGGTCTCTTCTTCCTCCTCCTCGTCTTCATGGGAGGAGTGCGCCTTGGAGTCGTCGGATGATGAATCCGACACCTCCTGGTGCCGGGCACTCTTTCGAGTCCCCGTGGCCTTCTTCTTGGCCTTCTTCTCCGGTACCACATAGGGTGCCGGAACCAGCAGCTTCGCCAAGCGAGCGTCCGCTGGGCCTTCGGGCAAAGGAGCCGGATAGTTGATCTGTTCGGACGTCTCCTGCCAATCCTGTCAAAGGTAAGGGAGCTTAGATCCCACATGGAGTCAAACTATGAAAAACTAATGCCCTATAAAAGGTAAAAATAGCTTACCGCACGAGCGTGACGCTGCGTGCTGAATCCGTGATCCTCGGTAGCGGATGCGGGGGCCTCGGTGCCCTTGAAAAGCACCTTCCAGGCATCTTCATACGTCCTGTCGAAGAGCCTGCTCAGAGTTTGGTGCCGCGCCGGGTCGAACTCCCACAGGTTGAAAGCCCGTTGTTGACACGGGAGGATCCGGTGGATGAGCATAACCTGGACTACGTTGACAAGTTTGAGCTTCTTGTCCATCGGGGTTTGGACGCATGTTTGGAGTCCGGTCAGCTCTCCTTTTTTACCCCACGACAGGCCCGTCTCTTTCTAAAAGGTGAGCCGCGTAGGGGGTCCGGATCGGAACTCGGGGGCTGCGACCCATTCAGGGTCGCGCGGCTCGGTGATGTAAAACCACCCTGATTGCCACCCCTTTAGGGTCTCCACGAAGGAGCCCTTGAGCCATAGGATGTTGGGTATCTTGCCCACCATGGCGCCTCCGCACTCCGCCTGGGTGCCGTGCACCACCTTCGGCTTGACATTGAAAGTCTTGAGCCATAGGCCGAAATGGGGGCGGATGCAGAAGAAAGCCTCGCACACGACGATTAACGTCGAGATGTTGAGGACAAAGTTCGGGGCCAGATCATGGAAATCCAGGCCATAGTAGAACATGAGCCCCTGGACAAATGGGTGGAGAGGGAAGCCCAGTCCGCGGAGGAAATGGGGGAGGAACACCACCCTCTCATGGGGCCTAGGGGTGGGGATGACCTGCCCCTCTTCTGGAAGACGGTGCGCAATGTCGTTAGACAAGTATCCGGCCTTCCTCAGTTTTTTGATGTGTCCCTCCGTGATGGAGGAGACCATCCACTTGCCTCCCGCTCCGGACATGGCTGGAGAAGGTTGAGGTGGGGTGTGCGGACTTGGGCGCTGGAGCTCGAGTGCGCGGAAATGGATAGGCAAAGGAGGAAGAAGGCGTGGATGAAAAGGTGGATCCTTATCCCCTTATATGGGTGGACGCGACTATGCGTCCCCACCAGCCTGGTAAAACTCGCTTATCTCCCAAGCGCCGTAATCAATGGCACGATTGGGTTACCAACGCCCGTATTGATGATAATCCCGGAATAAGGGGACACGATCTCTGCTTTGACAAGACGTGCCAAGGAAACCACCTCGCTAAACGCTCTGAGGTGGGACAGTAAAGCGATTCAAATAAAGACTTGGCCGTGGTGTGATGTCGTGCTACGGAATACGTCAGCAGATTAGATTTGTGTAAATATTATTCTCTCTATGGCAATATGTGGAAACTTATTTTGCAGAGCCGGACACTACCTTTGTGTTCAAAATCTTCTATGAAGTACTTGGAGGAGGAACCCGCATTGCAATGCCGAAGACAATCTGCGCGCCGGACTCGTCGTCATTAAAGCCTGGTTCAGGGGCTACTGAGGGAGTCCTGGATTAGGGGGTGTCCGGATAGCCGGACTATACCTTTGACCGGAATCCTGGACTATGAAGATACAAGATTGAAGACTTCGTCCCGTGTCCGGAAGGGACTTTCCTTGGTGTGGAAGGCAAGCTTGGCGATACGGATATGTAGATCTCCTACCATTGTAACCGACTCTGTGTAACCCTAGCCCTCTCCGGTGTCTATATAAACCGGAGGCTTTTATTCCGTAGGACGAACAACAATCATACCATAGGCTAGCTTCTAGGGTTTAGCCTCCTTGATCTCGTGGTAGATCTACTCTTGTACTAACCATATCATCAATATTAATCAAGCAGGACGTAGGGTTTTACCTCCATCAAGAGGGCCCGAACCTGGGTTAAATATCGTGTCCCCTGCCTCCTGTTACCATCCGCCTTAGACGCACAGTTCGGGACCCCCTACCTGAGATCCGCCGGTTTTGACACCGACAATGGTCCCGCACGGTGCTCTAGTTTGGACCAACACTCAGAGGAGCACTAGCCCGGGGGTTTAAAATAAAGATGACCCTTGAGTCTGCAGAACCCAAGGGAAAAAGGCTTAGGTGGAAAATGTTAAAACCAAGGTTGGGCCTTGCTGGAGGAGTTTTATTCAAAGCGAAATGTCAAGGGGGTCCCAATTCCCCCAATCGCATAAGGAACGCAAAATCAAGGAACATAGTACCGGTATGACGGAAACTAGGGCGGCAAGAGTGGAACAAAACACCAGGCATAAGGCCGAGGCTTCCACACTTTACCAAGTACATAGATGCATTAATTAAATAAGAGATATGGTGATATCCCAATCATATCCATGTTCCAACAAGGAACAACTTAATCTTCACCTGCAACTAGCAACGATATAAGAGGGGCTGAGCAAAAGCGGTAACATAGCCAGACAACGGTTTGCTAGGAAAAGATGGGTTAGAGGCTGACACGGCAATATGGGAGGCATGATATAGCAAGTGGTAGGTATCGCGGCATAGCAATAGAGAGAGCGACTAGCAAGCAAAGATAGAAGTGATTTCGAGGGTATGGTCATCTTGCCTGAAATCCCGCAAGGAATAAGAACGAGTCCATGAAGAAGACAAACGGACGGAGTCGAACGGATCCTCCCAACTCCGGAAC
This sequence comes from Triticum dicoccoides, assembly GCF_002162155.2. Taxonomy (NCBI): domain Eukaryota; kingdom Viridiplantae; phylum Streptophyta; class Magnoliopsida; order Poales; family Poaceae; genus Triticum; species Triticum dicoccoides. The sequence continues at coordinate 342,405,772 of NC_041384.1, forward strand.
GAAACCGAAGCTAATGAGAGAAGCAACCCGGAAAGAAGCAAGCAACATAGTAAACAACCAAGCATAACATGGCATGATGCACAACCAAGTACGATGCATGTCCGGTTTAAATATGCATGACATGGCAAAGTGCAACAACCAAAACTACAAATTAAGTGGAGCTCAATATGCAACGGGTTGCATATTGATGGAACACCACATCAATTATTTAGTTCTCTCCCGTTTAGGTACCCAACAATATTAAATGTTGTTAAACATGGCAATAGAAGAAGCAAAAGTAAAACCTCTATCTAAACAAGTTTAAATGAGGCCGGAACAAACAACAATTCCGGTAAATCCCCATATGCATTTAGCAATTTAATGCAAACAACAATTTTAAAGATTTTATTTGTTGTTATCATGACGCGGATGACATGTGCAAGTTTATGCAATTTTTATTAAAAGTTGACAAGAGCATTATGAAGCATTTTTCACCGTGGTGGAAAGAAAAGGGGTGCCACGGCAACGATAACAAAAATGGTGCAACATCAACGTTCCGGTTCCGGTAACTCGATTGCGATACCGATGCAAAGGAGAAGTGTGCGGATGCGTGCAAAAGATGGTGGGGTGCTCCCGGATACCGGGTGTCCCATGAGTCGATGGCAAGGAAGCGGGGGACACTACAGACACGGTGCAGACAAAGGGTACATCTCATACAACACAAGCAATCGTTCTCGGACGGTCATCTCGGGGTTATACCTTCCAAAGGAGAATTCTCAGAGCGGTTCGAGTTCGTAGAGGAAGTAGTGGTTCACGTTCATTCGGAGAGGTACTTGATGACTCCAAGCCCTTTGGGGTCGACGGTAGTGGTACTTGGTGAAATGCATGTCAACGGTAGTTGTACTCACTTCATCGTGGAAGTAGTGATACACGGGCCGTAGTCGTACACACTCCATAGAGGATCGGGGTCGCGGCGAGGAAGTTGACATCCACGGGGTCGACGGTAGGGGCACACACGTTCGGAGAGGAACTCGGCATTTCGTTGCAGTGTAGGGGTACACGTTTCAAAGGTGAACTTGACGAATTCGAATCCCTTTGGGGTTGTCGTGGTACTTGGGGTCTTCGGACCCGTCGGTCTCGTTCTTGCGACATAGTTGAACTTGAAGTTTTTGGTTCATGGGTCTTCGGCGAAGGTAGTCGTTCTAGGCATCGGGCGTCGAGGTACTTGGCACTCTTGGCGATTCCAAAGACGAAGGTAGAGGTACATTACGAGTCACCGTGTTGTCGTACACTTGTCGGAAAGGCCGGGACATCCAAAACGAAGCAACACCAAAAAAAGGCCTCGGGTCTTGGTGGACGATGCAGAAGCAAGGTAGCAGTGGCACTACTCCTGCGGCTTGGCGGGTGGCCTATGGTGGAGGTCAACTCCGACGGGAATGGGCCACCGGGGTCAGAACCGGCCGAGAACGGGCAAGGGTAGAAGAGGCCAGCCGGATCTGGACGGGGTTGACCTGCATCTTGGCGATCCCGTGACAGCAGGCAATGGGGCTCGGGCAGAAGAATTGATGGAGCAAGGCACGCTCGAGGGAGAGCTCGGGTGACTACCGCTCTGGCAGCTCGACAAGGAGGCAGGGCCGGCCGCGGTGCAGTGGAGGGAATGGATCAGAGGTGGTCGGCGGGCGCTAGGAGGAGGTCGAGGATGGTGCGTCTTTGGGCGCGAGGTGGCGGACGGCGAGCTTGCTCCGGCAAGGATGGGGAGGCAGACCAGCGATGCAGGAGGCAGACGCTGAAGGAGACCCAGGGCGGCGCAGCGGACGTGGAGCAGAGGGATGAGGTATAGCGCGGGGCAGGGGTGGCGCTGGGAGGACGTCAGCTGGAGGAAGAGCATCTCCGGTGCTCGGGGTCGAACTCGCACGCGAGGCCCTCAGGCACGAGGAGCTGGGGAATCGGGCGCGGGGATCCTCCTGGTGCGTTGCGTATGTGGTGGCGGCGTTGAGGAAAACGAACGGGAGGAGGGAACAAGAGATGGGGGACGAGGGAAGGAGACACTAGGGTTAGCGTGGGGCGCGGTTGGGCCTTGGAGGCCGGCCCAGATGGGCCTAGATCTTGGCTGGGCTCTCTCTCTCTTATTCCCTTTAGAAGAAGAAACAAATAGAGAGAGGTCAAAATAAGTAAGAGAAAAAGGCCATGAACAAGAATTAGATGGTGGGACATATTTTGTATGGCATAATGGATTATTTCCAACCTAGCAAAAGTGGTTCTGACAAAATTGGGGAAGTTAAGTCCAAAATTATTAAACTTGCCTCAAAGGAGTTGAATGTAGACTAGGATTTAGGAGTGGCCAAAAATGTTGAGAAATTAGACAGGGCCTCGATAAATGGAACTTGAAGCAGAAGAGGCATGGAACTGAAATGCAAGTGTGTATGGATAATTCCAAATTAATGGAATATTTTATAATAGCTCCCTAAATATCAGGAGGGTATGTTATAAAGAGAACTCACCATGTGAATTCCCTCGATTTAAATGGATCAAAGATCCATGCCATTTATTTATTGAGTTAAAAAAATGACATGATGGCATGATGACATGATGCAATGCACATGATACAAAGATGAATGCAACAGACAAAACAAATTACCCGACAAAACTCAGAAAACCAAGAAGGCATCTAAAGCTCCGGTCTACGGGCATCACAACACTCCACCACTACAAGAGGATCTCGTCCCGAGATCTAGGATGGCACCGGAGAGAAGCGGGAGAGGAAGAGAAGAGGTAAACTAAGTTGCTTCTTTGACAAACGAGTGAAACCAAAGAACCTTGAGAGGTTAAACAATTTCGAGAAAAGAATACAATGGAGATGATCGAAGTTGAAAACACTCCGTTAGAAAAGAGGAACAAGGAACATCACGAGAACCCTGTGGTTGAAAGACATGAGAAAAGGGTTGCAATGGGCAAGAAGTACATGCAAGCACTCCGGATGAAACGAGATGTACAAGGAATGATAAGGATCAATTACAACAACACTTCGGTTGGAAAAAGGAAGGTAAAGAATATGAGCTTGGTAAAATGAAAGCACTTGGATGAGAGTCCGGTTAGAAGAGGAATGATAGCCACAACACTCCGGTTAAAACAAGATAGAGAAGGAACAAGACTGATATAATTTGGGCAGCACTCCGACTGTAAATGGAAGGAATTGAACATGAGCTTGACAAGATAAGAGTATACTTGACGAAATGAACAACACACTATGCCTCTGGAAGAAATGATGGAATGGAATGGAATTAATAGAGGGAAACAAGATCTTGAGAGAGCACGCTTTCAACAAATGCTAGAACGGGGTTGTTGGATTATCAACAACGAAAGGATAAGCTTGATGTGGGCTTATGGAATACACGTCAAAATCTTGATGTGAAATTCTGTCACTAACAAAAACAATAGATTGGATTGATATCAACAAGGATATGAAAACTCCTTCATCTAGATGAGAAGCGGAAATTGGATCATAGGTAAGCACCATAATGGCAACATTCCCAATGGAAGGCTTAAGGTGAAATCTATACCAAGATAACTCCAAAGAAGAGATTGATGGATAGCAAAGGATCTCATGAACAAATTGAAAATGATGGGTTTAAAATATTTCATTCCGGACAACTTGTGAATCATGAAACACGAAGGGAAATTGCCAAGAAAGACATAACACCACCTGAAAAGGATCAGATAGAAAGAATTGCACTTCAGAATGCAAGAACAAGAATAATTTTGCTCCTTTTAAAAGAATCTCGGTGAACACTTCGAGAAGGAATTAAATCCTTGATGAACCATCATGTAGAGCCTCCATGAAGAACTCCAGTAATAAAAGAATGATCAAACGAAAGGAAAGAGAAGTTGAAAACACAAGGTGAGGCCTTGCGATGATTTAGATGGAGCTTCGTGATGAGATAATGCGGAAAAACTTGGAACTCCGGAAAAGAAAGATGAACAAAAGAAATCAAGAATTTTGATGAACCTCCAGAATAAGGAATTAATCCCTTAGATGAAACAATAATAAGAATTATGTTATGTGTATCCTTCGCCACTTTAGATTGATGACAAGCAACGGATTTGGCATACTACTTATTCTCGTAGAAAGCATTAAGATAGATATAGCGCCAACTTGGGAAGGTCTTCAACGAACCACCGGTAGAATTGAAACAATGAATAAATTGATATCATAAATGAAGGAAGAAGAATCCTGGAAGAACCACCGTAAGAATTGAAAACGATTGAAGAAAAGATAAAGAAACACCGGGAAGAATTAGAGAACGAATGAAGATACTTGAGGGGATTTAGATATATGAGAACGAAGAGATCACGAGCTGATAAGAGAATACTTGAATGATGCACCGGTATGATTTGGAGAACGAGAGCTGAAAGCTGGAATGAATAATTCTAAGATGATGGGCTCTAGAGAATCAAACTGAAAAGACTCCTTAATAGCTCCGAATGGGTGAAAAGAATTCACACAATCGAAACAATGATGAGAGGATGGCATAAAGCTAGCACCATGAATCTTTGGAAGAACGGGTAAGGACTTAAGAGGAACTCCTCTTCGGTCTTCGAATCCGAGAATGACGACGGAAAACACCACCATGATAATTGATGAGACACCCTGGGAGAATGAAAAGCTAAGAGGTTGAGCCAGCAATGAAAAGAGTTTGAAAGATTTTGGGGAAAGACATTTGACTGATGATGATTCATTCTTATGTCAAACTTCGAAAAGAATTTAGGATAGCTCTGGGAAAATTAGAAGAGTCAAGTAAGATCCTGGGAAAAGAGCTGTGGGTTAGGGCCCACTGAAAAGAAACACCTTTGAACAATTTAAAAGAGAGATTGCACCGGTTGAATTAAATGGCTTGAATGAGATAACAACCTCGAAATAACTTGAACGGATGGAGAATGTAATCGTTAGTCTCCTAAGATATCTTTAGCACTCCGGAACAATTGAATAACTTGGTGATGTAGAGATTGCTCAACATGTGAGTGTGTTACAATCTCATAGATTTGGGCTCATCCAAGTACCTACAAGGGTTAGATAACATGCAAGGGTACAAGTATAGATCCAAGACATATAATCATCATCATAAGAGAAATATCAAGGATTAGTCAAAAAGACAAGCTCATGCCTTGCATGTATCCAAGTGGAGTTTCTACTCCAAGTTTGAGGAATTGATGACCCACAAGTGTAGGGGATCTATCGTAGTCCTTTCGATAAGTAAGAGTGTTGAACCCAACGAGGAGCAGAAGGAAATGATAGGCGGTTTTCAACAAGGTATTCTCTGCAAGCACTGAAATTATAGGTAACAGATAGTTTTGTGATAAGATAATTGGTAACGAGCAACAAGTAACAAGACTAAATAAAGTGCAGCAAGGTGGCCCAATCCTTTTTGAAGCAAAGGACAAGCCTGGACAAACTCTTATATAGAGAAAAGCGCTCTTGAGGACACATGGGAATATCGTCAAGCTAGGTTTCATCACGATCATATGATTCGCGTTCGGTACTTTGATAATTTGGTATTTGGGTGGACCGGTGCTTGAGCACTGCCCTTACTTGGACAAGCATCCCACTTATGATTAACCTCTATTGCAAGCATCCGCAACTACAACAAAAGTATTAAGGCAAACCTAACCATAGCATGAAACATATGGATCCAAATCAGCCCCTTACGAAGCAACACATAAACTAGGGTTTAAGCTTCTGTCACTCTAGCAACCCATCATCTACTTATTACTTCCCAATTCCTTCCTCTAGGCCCAAATAATTGTGAAGTGTCATGTAGTCGATGTTCACATAACACCACTAGAGGAGAGACAACATACATCTCATCAAAATATCAAACGGATACCAAATTCACATGACTACTAATAGCAAGACTTCTCCCATGTCCTCAGGAACAAACGTAAATACTCACAAAGCACATTCATGTCCATAATCAGAGGGGTATTAATATGCATAAAGGATCTAAACATATGATCTTCCACCAAATAAACCAACTAGCATCAACTACAAGGAGTAATTAACACTACTAGCAACCCACAGGTACCAATCCCAGGCTTAGAGACAAAAATTGGATACAAGAGATGATCTAGGGTTTGAGAGGAGATGGTGCTGGTGAAGATGTTGATGGAGATTGCCCTCTCCTGATGAGAGGAGCATTGGTGATGACGATGGCGATGATTTCCCCCTCACGGAGGGAAGTTTCCCCGGTAGAACAGCTCCGCCAGAGCCCTAGATTGGTTCCGCCAATGTTCCGCCTCGTGGCGGCGGAGTCTCGTCCGGAAAGATGGCTTATGATTTTTTTCCTCATCGGAAGACTCCATATAGCAGAAGATGGACATCAGAGGGCCACCCGAGGTAGGGCGGCGCGCCCAGGGGGTAGGGCGCGCCCCCCACCCTCGTGGGCAGGGTGTGGCCCCCCTGGTGAACTTCTTGCGCTCAGTATTTTTTATATATTCTGAAAATGACTTCCGTGAAGTTTCAGGACTTTTGGAGCTGTGCAGAATAGGTCCCTAATATTTGCTCCTTTTCCATCCCAGAATCCCAGCTGCCGACATTCTCCCTCTTTGTGTAAACCTTGTAAAATAAGAGAGAGTAGGCATAAGTATTGTGACATAATGTGTAATAACAACCCATAATGCAATAAATATCAATATAAAAGCATGATGCAAAATGGACGTATCAACTCCCCCAAGCTTAGACCTCGCTTGTCCTGAAGCGAAAGCCGAAATCGAAAAATATGTCCACATATTTAGAGATAGAGGTGTCGATAAAAATAAAATACGGACATGAGGGCATCATGATCATTCTTAGAACAGAAACTTATATAATTCTTGTCATATGATCTCTTATGCTAGAGTAATAATTCAATCACAATTTCAAGTATGAATCATAAACTTCATTGAAAACTAACAAACTATAATCTCAGTCATTGGAGCAATTGAAATTTATCATAACATAGGAAAGAGTCAATATATAAGAGCTTTTCAACAAGTCCACATACTCAACTATCATATAGTCTTTCACAATTTCTAACACTCATGCAATACTTATGGGTATGGAGTTTTAATTGGACACAGAGAAAGATAGGGGCGTATAGTTTTGCCTCCCAACGTTTTACCTCAAGGGTAATGTCAAGAATAATAGTTCATGAAAACTCACATCCAGTTAGCCAAATATACTAGGATCTTTCCAACATGTTGTGCTTGCCAAAAGATAAAATGTAAAAAGGAAGGGTGAAGATCACCATGACTCTCATGTAAGGCAAGAGATAAAAGTGAAAAATAGGCCCTTCGCAGAGGGAAGCAGAGGTTGTCATGTGCTTTTATGGTTGGATGCACAAAATCTTAATGCGAAAGAACGTCACTCTATATTGCCACTTGTGATATGGACCTTTATTATGTAGTTCGTCGCTTTTATTTCTTCCATATCACATGATCGTATAAAGCTTATTTTCTCCCACACTAATAAGTCATACATATTTAGAGAGCAATTTTTATTGCTGGCACCGATGAAAACTTACTTGGAGGATCTTACTCAATCCATAGGTAGGTATGTGTCAGGACCAGATTTTCGGGATATTAATTTCCCAGAAAATGGCCCTTGTGCTCACCAGCCCCAGGATAACTGTTAGTTGATGAGACACCAACTTGATACAGAAACTCCAAGCAAAATACAAAAAAATGTAGTACAAGACCATTCTGGCCTATGAGTACAACAAATGGTTTCTAGTGGTTGATGGCGGAAGCGGTTTGTGGTTCATCAGCGTCTATGGGACTCCATTTCCCACAGGAACAGATGACCTGGATAACTCCTATCTTCGCGAGGCTGCTGTCACCATTGCGTAGGTTCCGGAGCTATCATCGCAACGCTCCTCTCCACGCAAGAAATCTGGCCAAGACAATAGCCAGGGACAAGCCAGTGAGTACTTTGAATGTACTCGCAAACATTATGAACACAAGTATAATATACAAATTATAATCATGCTCTGAAATATTCTATGATCACACATCGGTCACAAAATAAACATCCATGATGCACGCAAGCAGGTTATTCATATACAACATGAATATGCAACAAGAGGGTAGAAATAGAATGCACCGACCGGGTGTCTCAGGCGTCTGAGCGACGTCACATAAAGGGCTTATAAAGGAAATATGTAGCAAACATGTCGCAGTCGGGCGTCTGTGCAACACCACATAAAAGGCTTATAGAGTAAGTAAATAACAAGCATGCCACAGTCGGCGTCTCAGTGACACCACAGAAAGGGCTTATAAAGTAAATGAATAACAAGCATGCCACAGTCGGGCGTCTCCACGACACCACATAAAGGGCTTATATGAGAGTAATCATAGTGAACATCCAGGAGGTAGAACTGTCCTAGGGATACTCAATACTTCAAATAATGTAAATGGTTAGTCCATAATAATAGTAATCATAATCATCATAAGTCACAAGTCATGATCCATGTTCTGGTTTAGCAGTTTTTCCTCCGAAGACCGACACTAAGACCAACACTTGACTCATCCCAGACTGTAGTCCTTAACCATGGACACGGCTACTCGAATAGATATAATCTCTTCAAAGGGTGTACTCTTTACCCACGAGTAACGGATTCCTTTAGTCCATCGGGACTAGTTCCGTCTATGGTCTTTTAATTAAAAACACACCTGACCGCACACACCAGCCTAACCTACTGGCGTCTGGAATCACCCACGACACCCGTTAAGCGAAACTCTAAGTGGGGAGGCTACAACCTCGACTAGCATGGGATCACAAAATTTATAACACGCGCAAACTAGGGGAGGTACCCCCTCGGCTCCAACCGGAAACACCCATGCCCCCGGACCAGGTGGCATGCCTATCGGATGCAGCCGATATCTTCCACCATGGCCTCTCTGTATGGTGTGTGCTAGGAAGAGGTTGACAGCTTACTGAACCGTACCCTACCTAGGGTAGGGACAAGTGGTAGTACGAGACAAGTATGGAGGTTACTGGAACAAGACTCGATCTATGGTCGACTCAGGAGGTTAAAGCATTTCCTGCATGATAAGCATAAGAAATATATTTCACACCAATCAGACAGAATCACCACTCATCATACCTCACCATGCCTTACCGGACATAACTGTCTCGATGAAAAACTAGACACAAGCTCGTGTCTACCCAAGACAGAGACTTTCCCAGATTCCTCCCGGTAGGCATGAAAGGCACACGAGGGTGATTACTATCAGAAGCATATCAAAATCCAACAGCAAGGAATCTTCGTTATGCACTCATGAGTATGATCATATCGTCACATAAAATAACGAATACTTCGTGTCAAGGTGGTGTTGTATTTGCATCAAACGACACACAACCTATATTATGTCGGGGTTCAGAATGCTTGCCTTCCAAGAGTATGCAAGTGGGGGTGCACTTTTTGAAAGTTGCTTCCTTCTTCAAATCCTATTTTTAAGAAAATTTAAATTAACACATAGTTTCAAAACAGTACAAACAAAGTTGTTCAGAAAATTTTCAAATAAATATGAAAATTAACTAGATAACATTTGAGAAACAACCGAAAAAGAATCAAACCAATTGGACTTATATTTTAAAAGTTACAGCCAGTCAAAGTCTAGTCAAAGTCTATTTTTAATAAAAAGCAGAAAAAGAAAACGGTTCGGGGAGTAATACGTTTTCGAACAGGAGGAAACGTACTCTGGGTTTTACGCTTCCACTAAAGCCAGCGCGGGTCATCATTGGGTCACTGAAAGTGGGTCCATCGGGCCCACTGGTCAGGTTTGACCAGTCGTCGCGCCTTCTTTCTCTTCTGGCCGAGCAAAGGCGGAGCTCCGGCGATTGCCGCCGACGAACGGCGGCTCCCCACGGGATTCCGAGGGCAGGGATGGATCCGCCAGTCCAGGGCGGTCCTCCCAGTGGTCGAGAGGGTCACGGGGACGAAGAGGGTCGCCGGCGGCGAGCTCTGCGGCGGATGGCATCTTCGGGATCAATTGGGGGCTTGGGCTACGGTGGCTCCCGGTCGAATCTGAGAGGTTGTGCAGCTCCGCACGGTCAAGGGGAGTCGGATGGTGGCGCTGGAAGGACTAGGAAGGATCTGCTCGCGATGCACGGCACCAGAGCGTGGTGGCGGCCGAACTGACCGGAGACGAGGAAGAAGGCCTCCCTCCGTCGATTGCTGGCTATGGGGGCTCTAGAGGGATGGCCTGAGGTCGCCTGAAGGTCTAGACGAGCTCGGGGGCTCCTATTTATAGCGCAACTAGGTCAGTTCCGCGGCGGCCGAGAATAAGATCGACGGCGAGCTGCTACTGTGGTCGTAGACGACGTGGCGATGCAGGGGGCGGCTTGGAGGAGTGAATGGATGAGCTCGGGCTGTTCAGGGGATAGCTGGCGCGCGACTGTGCCTCGGGCGGCACCGTCCATGGTAGGAGCCTGCTGCGGCCGTCCGCTAGCTGCCATGGCCGACCTGACTATGGCGTTGCGGGGCTCCAGGGGTGGCTTGGATGGTTCTGGTGAGCGGATGAGGACGGGTGTGGCTCTGCAGGCTAGCAAGTGCCAGGGTGCGGGGTAAGCGAACACGACGGCTCGGTTGCGCGCGCGCGTGCAAAACGTGCACTCTGGGCACGCCCAGAGCACGCGCGCCATGTGCTCGACGGAATGCCAACGTGTGCTAGAGGGCTAGGATGAGGCTGGTAGTTAACAGGTCTAGGTTAAAGGTAGCTAGGAGCTTAGTGGACACGTTGGTTTGGCTGTTGTGGCAAGCCCATAATGCAAACTCATGAGCATGCCAATTCTGTTCATGAACACCAAGTGCTCGACAGAATGCCAGGAGCTTCTAGGTATCTCCTCTGGTGGCCAAAGTCTCCAGTTTGGGGTCTCTTTGAATGATAAAGAGGGTGGCAAGGTTAGCTTGACAAAAACAAAAACTCCCTAGTGCAAGATTTTGAGAAAACCAAATCTGGACAGAAAATAAAGGGCATTATTGCATGTGCTAAAAATCTTCTGGTGGGTCCAATCTCCTGGACATAAGGGTTTGGTAGAGTGGTCTATGAGCAGGAGAAAAATCATGGGTAATAGGGCAAGATAAAATATGGTTGCAGTAGAAAATACCCAACTGGACCAGAGAGAAAAAGAGGATGATTTGCTCAAATTGTTCAAAGAACACCAACGGGTTTTTGCATAAAGTTGAATCATACACTACTACTAACATCCCCAAATTTTGGTGGAATTTTTAAATAAATATTTAAATTGGTTGTAGTGCAAATTACAAACTAGACCAGATTTGAAAACTTCGGGTAGGGCTCAAAATTTCCAAATGACTAAAAGAGATTTTTGCATAAAAGTGATGTGGGAACATCACATGACATCCCCAAATTTTGGTGGGGATTTTAAAGAAGTATTTGAAAGGGTTGTAGTGCAACAGAGTCTCTGAAACTTATGAAAAATCACTTTTAAAGGAATAAAGATCAGGAAAAATAATTGTAGAAATAATTCCACTGATAGAAGAAATGTTCTTGGGAAGATATACAAGTCCAACAATATTTTTGAAAGGTTTTCACTTGGAGTGAATACTCCACAATTCAGGAGAAAAGAGTGGTTCTGAATTAAAAGAAAATCTAGAAAATAAAAATTTAATTTACCAAGGCAAATTTTTAATTAATAAATCATGGTTAAAATTTTG
>NC_041384.1:342417712-342449526 GCF_002162155.2 Triticum dicoccoides
GTCCTCAAGATTTGCTAGGGGCTGTTTTGAAAAAGAATTACTCCTACTATCTCAAAGTAATATCACAAAAATAACCATCCTACCCAAGTATTAAAATGTGGCTACAGTGATTGGACAATTAAGTGGTGTAAAACTACAGTGCGGAATACTGGCGCTGCGTGGAAGAATCTATGGTTGGGAAAACGAGAAATTTCTACTTTTGGTTACAGTAAATTTAGAATAAATTTCTAAATTTCTAAAATACGCTGGTCGTACCCCAGAGCACAGTGCTCTCTCTGGCTGACAGATGGACCCGGGGCCCACTGTCAGTCTCTTCTTCTACCTCTGGCTCTCTCTTCTTCCTATCTCTCGTGCGCTTTCTCCATCGGCGACGTCTAGCGCGTAGGGCATCTAGGCCGTACTACGGTAGTGCACGGCGCGCTAGCTACCGGTGTAGCGTGCACTCACCTCGCGGGCCAGTGCGCTGTCGGCACTACTCGCGGATTCGCCTCTGAACACCGGCGATCGAGCGACGAGCGGCGCTGGTGGACTTCGCCCACCGTACACCGATCTCGAGCTAAAAAATGACCGAGGTGCTCCTTTCTTCTTCCTCACACCTGGCCTCGCTTCTCCTTCTCCTTCCTTCTCCTCCATTTCTGTTTGCAGGAGCTCGAGACGAGGCTCTAATGGCGGAGGTGATGCCGGACTGGTGCATGATCCTAGTGTGCGGAGGGTTGGCGGCATTGCTGGGGTTCTCCGTGCTCTTGTGCGCGATGATCGTCGTGATGCTGCTGCTCGAGTGTTAGCTCTCCGCGGTGGCAGTGATCATGAGAATTAAGTGCGGTGTCGGGTGCTAACTGCTGTCAGTGTGCTAGAGGCAACTTGCACCCGAATAATTACCCACAAATCTCTCCTTCGGAGACTATGGTGTGCTAGGGGGTGATCAGTTAGGTGCACGTGGATTTGCAATTAGTGCACGTGGTCGAGTGGTTGTGGTTGTGAGCCTGCTGTCGTGGTGCTGCGTGAATAAAAAAATCTATGTCATGAATAGATATACGCTGCAACAACTCAAAAAAAAATCTCACTTCTGAATTTACCGAGAGTGAAATTGGTTAATCAAAATTAACAGCAGTAAAAACTACTCACATTAATTGAAACCAGATATTTAATTCATCGCACAAATTTAGGATACCATGCATAAGTTGCAACAGATAACTAGATGTTGGGACAATAAACATAGCAGTGATGTCTACAATGAAAACAGCAAACAGATAGGGTCCTGAGAAAACGTCTCTGGTACTGGGGCACACTCTTCTTCTATCGGGGGAAGCGGATTGACTAGTCGATGAATGCGTCTCTCCTGGTCGGGCCTCAGTGGTCTGTCAATGGCGATCTGAGGATTTAAATCAGTGAGGCTCTGGAGATAACCCATTACCCGCTGGGTCAAACGCTCTTGAGCGATGACATACTGGGCAAGGTTGGCCAGCACTGGGTCTCTCTCAATTCGTCCATCGGGAAAAGATGTTACTTCTCCGGGTGCTGCACGACTCGGGAAGTAATAATACCCTCGTTCGCTGGCATAGGGTACCGCGAATCGAAGGCGAGCAAGCGCTTCGTACGCAGCAGCTTCTATGGCCATTTGTGGAGTCGGCATAGATTTTCCCACGAAGGAGACTTCCGTTGGGTCTTGGTTTCGGTTTGTGGGAGGAATGTGCACCACTGCCCAATATTTCGAGGTGGATGGGGTGATCCTCGATTTGAGCAACTCGTACTGGGGTGGATGGGTAGAACTCATGGTAATGCAGGTAAAGTCCCACAATATTTTAACAAAGCTACCTGGTGTTGCATCTGGAGTTCTTAGATAAATACTAGGGCTCGGCATGGCAAAGAAATGGCTGTGAGGGTTGTGCATGAGGAAAGGGATGCTTGGTAAGGTCATGAGGTGGCCTTTTATATCGCATCTGGGCTGGGTCATTTATCGCTGTGAGGGAGTGAGGGAGTCCTGGATTAGGGGGTCTCCGGACAGCCGGACTATCTCCATTGGACGGACTGTTAGACTATGAAGATACAAGATTGAAGACTTCGTCTCGTTTCCGGGTGGGACTCTACTTGGTGTGGAAGGCAAGCTACGCAATACGGATATGGATATCTCGTCCTTTGTAACCGACCTTGTGTAACACTAACCCTCTCCGGTGTCTATATAAACCGAAGGGTTTTAGTCCATAGGACAACAACCATACCATACAATCATACCATAGGCTAGCTTCTAGGGTTTAGCCTCTCTGATCTCGTGGTAGATCTACTCTTGTACTACCCATATCATCAATATCAATCAAGCAGGACATAGGGTTTTACCTCCATCAAGAGGGCCCGAACATGGGTAAAACATAGTGTCCCCTACCTCATGTTACCATCCGGCCTAGACGCACAGTTCGGGACCCCCTACCCGAGATCCGCCGGTTTTGACACCGACATTGGTGCTTTCATTGAGAGTTCCTATGTGTCATCGCCGCTAGGCTTGATGGCTCCTGCTATCATCGATAGCGATGCGGTCCAGGGTGAGACTTTTCTCCCTGGACAGATCTTTGTATTCGGCGACTTTGCACTGCGGGCTAATTCGCTTGGCCATCTGGAGCAGATTTAAAGTTACGCCCCTGGCCATCAGGTCAGATTTGGAAGTTTTTACTACACGGCCGGCATCCGCGGAGACTTGATCTTCGACGGATTCGAGCCATAGCCGGGCACGCCGCACTGTCGTGATGGATATGACCTAGCTTTGCCGCCGAACAGTACCCCAGAGGTTGCGCCTGCATCAGCTCCGACCCTTAGCTCGGAGCCAACTGCGCCAGTCGAGGACGGGTGGTTAGACACTGCCTCAGGGGCTACAGTCTCAACGGCGATCGAGACGAACACCAGCCTAAACCTCTGCGCAGCCCGTGATTCCAAGGTGCCAGACTCTTTTCCGGACTCCGAACCATCCGCGCCCCTGCCAATCGAATCCGATCGGGCGCCGATCATGGAATTCACCGCCGTGGATATCTTTCAGCACTCGCCCTTCGGCGACATTCTGAATTCACTAAGGTCTCTCTCTTTGTCAGGAGAGCCCTGGCTGGATTATGGCCAACAGGATTGGGATGCGGACGATGAATAAATTCGACGCCCACCCACCACCCACTTTGTAGCCACTATTGATGATTTAACCGACATGCTCGACTTCGACTCCGAAGACATCGACGGTATGGATGACGATGTCGGAGACGAACATGAACCAGCACCTATAGGGCACTGGAAAGCCACCTCGTCATATGACATATACATGGTGGATACATCCAAAGAAGGCAATGGCAACGGGATAGCAGAGGATGACCCCTCCAAGAAGCAACCCAAACGCTGACGTCAGCGACGCCGCTCTAAGTCCCGCCAAAGCAAAAGTGGTGATACCAGCACAGGAGATAATAACACTCCGGATAGTGCCGAAGAAAACAACAAACCCCTCCAGCAAGATTTAGAGCAGGAGGATGAAGGAGCCATCTCTCCTGAGAGAGCGGCAGCCGGAGAGGAGGAGGATGACAATTGCATCCCCCCTCCGAAGACGAGGCAAGCCTCGGCGACGATGAATTTGCCGTCCCATAGGATCCCGTCGAACAAGAGCACTTCAAGCGCCGACTTATGACCACGGCAAATAGCCTGAAGAAAAAGCAGCAGCAGCTTCAAGCTGATCAAGATCTGCTAGCTGACAAATGGACTAAAGTCCTCGCGGCCGAGGAATATAAACTCGAGCGCCCCTCCAAGAGTTACCCAAGGCGCAGATTACTACCCCGACTGGAGGAAGAAGCGTATGATACGGCTGATCGGCCACCTCGTGGCTGCGATAGAGAGGCATTCCAGCCAAAAGCTCAGCCTCCACCCCAACGCCATTCAAATAAAAAGGCATGGGGAGATACGCCAGACCTGCGGGACATATTGGAGGACAAGGCAAAGCATTCAAGATCGATCTATGGATCACGAGGGCGCACCACTCTACGAGACGACAAACGTCACACCGGATACAGTAAAAGCAAATCCGGCCGGGCCGAACACAGCGGGCAAGACCCATTCGAGCTGCGTTGAGATATAGCCTAATAAAGAGGCGCTGCACACCCCTTATGCTTCACAGATGAAGTAATGGAACATCAATTCCCAGAAGGTTTCAAACCTGTAAATATTGAATCATACGACGGCACAACAGATCCCGCGGTATGGATTGAGGACTTCCTCCTCCACATCCACATGGCCTACGGCGATGACTTACACGCCATCAAATACCTCCCACTAAAGCTCAAAGGACCAGCGTGGCTTTAGCTTAACAGCTTGCCAGCAGACTCCATTCGTTGTTGGGAAGATCTAGAAGCCGCATTCCTCGACAACTTTCAGGGCACTTATGTGCGACCACCAGATGCCGATGATTTGAGCCACATAATTCAGCAGCCAAAAGAGTCGGCGAGGCAATTCTGGACTCAGTTCCTTACAAAGAAAAATCAAATCGTCGACTGTCCGGATGCGGAGGCCTTAGCGGCTTTCAAGCACAACATCCGAGACGAGTGGCTAGCCCGGCACCTTGGTCAGGAAAAGCCGAAATCTATGGCAGCTCTCACGACGCTCATGACCCGCTTTTGTACGGGAGAAGACAGCTGGCTGGCTCACAGTAATAGCATATCAAAGAACCATGGTACCTCGGATACCAAGGACGGCAATAGCAGGTCACGTCGCAACAAGCATAAGCGCCGCATTAACAGCGAAAATACTGAGGATACGGCAGTCAATGCCGAATTCAAAGGCTCTAAACCCGGTCAGCAAAAAAAGCCATTCAAACAAAGTACGCCGGGTCTGTCCAGCTTGGACCGTATACTCGATCGCTCATGTCAAATACACATCACACCAACAGGGATTGTTGGGTGTTCAAGCAGGCCGGCAAGTTAATTGCCGAAAACAAGGACAAGGGGGCGTGTAGCGATGACGAGGAGGAGCCCCGGCAGCCGCACACTAGAGGACAGAAGAGGTTTCCCCCGCAAGTGCGGACGGTGAACATGATATACGCAACCCACATCCCCAAGAGGGAGCGGAAGCGTGCGCTCAGGGACGTATATGCGTTGGAGCCAGTCGCCCCAAAGTTCAACCCTTGGTCCTCCTGTCCGATCACCTTAGATCGCAGGGACCACCCCACTAGTATCCGTCATGGCGGATTCGCCACACTGGTCCTAGACCCAATCATCGACGGATTTCACCTCACTCGAGTCCTTATGGACGGCGGCAGCAGCCTGTACCTGCTTTATCAGGACACAATGCACAAAATGGGTATAGACCCCTCAAGGATCAAACCCACAAAAACGACCTTTAAGGGCGTCATTCCAGGTGTAGAGGCCCATTGCACAGGCTCAATTACACTGGAAGTGGTCTTCGGATCCCCGAATAACTTCTGAAGCGAAGAGTTAATCTTCGATATAGTCTCGTTTCACAGTGGTTATCATGCGCTGCTCGGGCGAACCGCATTTGCTAAATTCAATGCGGTACCGCATTAAGCATATCTCAAGCTCAAGATGCCAGGACCTCGCGGAGTTATTACAGTCAATGGAAACACAGAGCGCTCTCTCCGAACAGAGGAGCACACCGCAGCCCTTGCAGCAGAAGCGCAAAGCAGCCTCTCAAGGCAATCAACCAGTTCGGCGCCTTCAAGCGCGCTCGGGGCAATCGGCAAGTAGACCGCCTGGCGCGATCTGAGCTCGCGTGGCAATACGGCGGCCACCCCAATCCCAGCCCAGCGGCAAAACTTGTGCCGCACGTACATAATTACGCATTAAAAATACCATGGGCACAGGTGGGGAGGGGGCACAACTACGGCACGCCCCAAGACGCGGCCTAAACCGCACTAGGGGCTTCCCGTTCGGTTATTTTTCTTTTTCTTTCAGGACCTTAATCTCTGGAAACACTGTCCGGCAGCACTATTGCTGAACACATGATGCAGCAACCAAGGAGGCAGACAGCTACGTTATATCATGGAATTCCCAGGTTGATTACAGTAAACGAGTGAAATATTCAATTTAATATCATTCCTCAGCTTGCCTTCGGAAGGGACATAGTCCTACTCTTTGCTTATCGCACTATCTGTATCACTCTGCTTTAACGCAATTTTTAATAAATAATGCATGACATTACGACTATTATTGCATTCTTGTTATATATATATGTGTGTGTGTGTGTGTGTGTTCATTAATGACGCCTTGCAACCGTACACTATGGTACGACCAATACACCAGGGGCTTACGTACCCCACAATGCGGTGTGAAAAGTCCGAACACTTTCACAAGTGCGGCACCCTGAACTTATAGCATTATATGCATCAGCTCCGAATCATGTCTTTGGTCAAATGTTGGGTTTGCCCAGCTCCTATGTTTTGGTAACTTACATTCCCCTCTATCGGCTAAGGTAGCGCTAGGAGAACTACTGCGATTATGCCCCGGTTCTGCCGGGCTTAGCACCTCGGTAGAGAAAGCTAAAACTGACTGTCATGATAAGGCGAGAGACTGGTCGCTGTTCAGCGAGGTTTTTCGAGTCCCTAAAGACTTATGCCGCTTAGGGCGAGGGGCCGGCCCTGTCCGGCTTACAGGCGTGTATCGCGCCCCGGATTCGGCCTTCCGAATACCAGGGGCTTCGCCAAATTTAAAATTATAGAATTCTATGGCTAAGTGAGAGTGATAAAGCATTATTACTCCGGTTGCCTTGTTCGTTGTGCTGAGCACCTCCCTCGAAGGACCCAAATATGGGAACAAGAGTGCTCAGGTTTATCCCGAACACCCCAGCACTCGTAGCATGGGAGCAGAAGCCGAGGACTAGCCATCTCTTAGATTGGATAAACAGCCAAACAGAAGGTAATATTTTAAATTCGAACAAGCCTTGCATAGCGCATATGAAACAAGTTTTCATAAATACAGGATAAAACGAGCAAGTTTACTCAAATATTACATCTTTTGAACACTCATCCGTGATGAGACGGGCACCCAGCAGAACACCCTCGTAGTACATCTCGGGGTGGCGGTGCTCCTTGCCCTTTGGCGGCCCCTCCTTAATCAGCTTCACGGCGTCTAGCTTGACCCACTGCAATTTCACACGGGCGAAAGCCCGGCGTGCACCTTCAATACAGACAGATCGCTTGACGACCTCCAGCCGCGGGCAGGCATCCACAAGCCGCCTCACCAGGCCGAAGAAGCTGTTCGGAAGGGCGTTGCCAGGCCACAGCCGGACTATAAAGCCGTTTATGGCCTGATCAGCCGCCTTATGTAGCTCGACCATCTGCTTCAGTTGGTCGCTCATTCCATCGGATGTTCGACCTCAGCATATTGAGACCAGAACAGCTTCTCCGTCGAGCTTCCATCCTTGGCCTGGTAAAATTGTGCGGCATCGAACACACTGCGGGGCAAATCTGCGAATGCTCCTGAAGAGCTCCGGATCCGGGTAAGCAATCGGTAATTTACTTTTACATGCTTGCTTTGCATATAGAAAGCCTTACCCGCCGCTATCTTCTTCATCGCGTCGATCTCTTGGAGGGCCTTTTGGGCTTCGGCCTTGGCACTTTTTACACTCTCGAGGGCCGCGGCAAGTTCAGACTCCCGCTTCTTGGAGTCAAGCTCCAACGCCTCGTGCTTCACCACAAGAGCCTGGAGCTCTTGCTGCACCTTGCCCACCCAAGCCTCGTGCTTCTCTCGCTCGATGCGCTCCTTGGCCGCTGTATCTTCAGCCTTGGTTAGCGCTTGCTTCAGGGTCGCCACCTCGGTCGTGGCCCCTGGCAAACATACGATGATCCTGTCATTGTGCAATTGCGTCCTCTTTTATATATATACATAAGACAGGGTATTACTTACCCTTGTTCTCCTCGAGCTGCCTCTTGGCAAGGCCGAGCTCTTTCCTGGACCCCTCGAGGTCCTGCTTCAATACGGCGACCTCCCCAGTCAGTGCGGCAGATGCCAGCACCGAAGCCTACATATGCATATTGACATACTTATATTAGACTCCTGCGATATTATTTGATCCTCTGTTCGGCTTTTCTTTGTGAACACCGAACAAAGCATCAGGGGCTACTGTCTATGTGGTAATATTTCTACTACATTTTAAAACACTTACCTCGAAGCCTGTTAGAAGGCTGACACAGGCTTCAGTCAATCCGCTCTTGGCGGAATGAACCTTCTGGATCACCGCACTCATGATAGTGCGGTGCTCCTCGTCGATGGAAGCGCTGCGAAGCGCTTCTAGCAGATTTTCCGGTGCCTCTGGATGGACAGAGGTCACCGGCATAGGCGTCTCGCCCCTCTTAGAGGGAGGCTGCCTGCCCGAGCCCGAAACCGCTGGAGGTTCCGGTGTAGTGTTCGGCTGAGGGCCGAACTCGGAGCTCTCAAGGGCCCCGTCCCCTCGTCTCTCGGAGTCCGGAAGGTCGCCTTGAGGCACCTCCGGGGCTGTCTCCCCTCGATCCGGTGCCTCTTGAGATAACACCTCGGCGTCGTCGGCAGAATGAGGGGAGGTGGCGGTCGAGACTGGATCGCTATCCATGTCCGACAAGCCCAAGGAGTCATCCGATGATACATCGATGCTGGCTCGTGGCTGCCTGCATAATTGCGTTCGACGTTAGAGAAAGCAGTGCGACAAAGCAATCCTATGAGTTAATCTGGTATCCGAATACTTACGATCTCCCCGGGGGCTTGACCCTGGGAAACCACTCGCCTTTGCCTTCGTCGGCGGCGGTGGAACCATCCGGAAGGAGAGTCCTTCCCTTCTTGGACCCTCCGGCCTCCCCGGTTGGGGCGGCCTTCCTTTTCTTGTCTCCCCCAGTCGGTGGGGGAGCGTCTTCTTCTTCTTCTTCCTTGTCTTCGGGGGAAGAGTGCGCCGTAGATTCATCGGATGGTGAGTCCGACGACACCTGGCGTCGGGAACTCTTTCGGGTTCCCTTGGCCTTCTTGGTCTTCTCCGGCACCGTATAAGGGGCCGGAGTCAACATCTTCGCCAGAAGAGCGTCTGCGGGGGCCTTCGGGCAAAGAATCCGGACAGTCGATCTGTCCGGCCATCTTCTGCCAATCCTGTCAAAGGCACGGGAGTTTAGATCCCGCATAGAGTCCATCTATATAAAAAAATAAGTATCATGTGAAAGGTAAAGCAGCTTACCGCACTGGCTTGGCGCTTCGCGCTGAATCCGTGATCCTCAGTAATAGGGGGGGGGGACCTCAGCACTCTTGAACAGCACCCTCCAGGAATCTTCATGAGTCGTGTCAAAGAGCCTGTTCAGAGTTCGGTGCTGCCCCGGATTGAACTCCCACAAGTTGAACTCCCGTTGTTGGCACGGGAGTATCTGGCAGATGAGCATAACTTGGACTATGTTGACAAGCTTGAGCTTCTTGTCCACCATGTTTTGAATACATGTTTGGAGTCCGGTCAGCTCTTTCGAACTACCCCAGGACAGGCCCTTCTCTTTCCAGGAGGTGAGCCGCGTGGGGATGCCAGATCAGAACTAGGGGGCCGCTGCCCATGTAGGGTCGCGCGGCTCGATGATATAGAACCACCCCGATTGCCACCCCTTTATGGTTTCCACAAAGGAGCCCTTGAGCCATGTTACGTTAGGCATCTTGCCCACCATGGCGCCTCCGCACTCCGCCTGGTGGCCGCCCACCACCTTCGGCTTGACATTGAAGGTCTTCAGCCATAAGCCGAAGTGGGGCATGATGCGGAGGAAGGCCTCGCATACAACGATAAACGCCAAGATGTTGAGGATGAAGTTTGGGGCCAGATCGTGGAAATCCAGGCCGTAATAAAACATGAGCCCCGGACGAAGGGATGGAGAGGGAATCCCAGTCCGCGGAGGAAATGGGTGAGGAATACTACCCTCTCATGGGGCCTGGGGTGGGGATGAGCTGCCCCTAATCTGGGAGCCGATGCGCGATGTCGTCGGGCAGGTATCCGGCTCTCCTCAGTTTCTTGATGTCTCCCTCCGTGACGGAGGAGACCATCCACCTGCCTCCCGCTCCGGACATGCTTGGAGAAGGTCGAGGTGGGAAGTGCGAACTTGAGTGCTAGAGCTCGAGTCTGCGAAAACGGATGAGCAAAGGAGGAAGAAGGCGTGGATAGAAAGGTGAATCATTATCCCTTTATATGGGCAGACGAAGCTAAGCATCCCCACTTGCCTGGTAAAACTCGCTTATCCCCCAAGCGCCGCAATTGATGGCGCGGTTGGGTTACCCACGCCTGTATTGATGAGAATCTCATAATAAGGGGACACGATCTCTGCTTTGACAAGACGTGTCGAAAAACTGCCTCGTGTTATGTGCGGGGCTGGTTAAAAGAAACGGTTCGAATAATCACCGGGCCATGACGTAACGTCATGCTGCCAAAACAAGCCAGCAAATTAGATCTGCAAAAATATTATTCTCTCTACGGTGGAATGTGGAACTTATTTTGCAGGGTCGGACACTATCCTCGTATTCAAATTCTTCTGTGATGTATTCAGAGAAGGAACCCGCCTTGCAATGCCGAAGACAATACTGCACGCCGGACTCATCGTCATTGAAGCCTGTTTCAGGGGCTACTGAGGGAGTCCTGGATTAGGGGGTCTCCGGACAGCCGGACTATCTCCATTGGCCGGACTGTTAGACTATGAAGATACAAGATTGAAGACTTCGTCTCGTGTCCGGGTGGGACTCTACTTAGCGTGGAAGGCAAGCTAGGAAATACGGATATGGATATCTCCTCCTTTGTAACCGACCTTGTGTAACCCTAACCCTCTCCGGTGTCTATATAAACTGAAGGGTTTTAGTCCGTAGGACAACAATCATACCATACAATCATACCATACGCTAGCTTCTAGGGTTTAGCCTCTCTGATCTCGTGGTAGATCTACTCTTGTACTACCCATATCATCAATATCAATCAAGCAGGACGTAGGGTATTACCTCCATCAAGAGGGCCCGGACCTGGGTAAAACATCGTGTCCCCTGCCTCCTGTTACCATCCGGCCTAGACGCACAGTTCGGGACCCCCTACCCGAGATCCGCCGGTTTTGACACCGACAGGGAGGGTAACTAGCTTGTCGGTTCTGCTCTATGGGGTCGGGGTCAGTGCCACAGATACACATATCTCACAAAAGTGATGTATTACTGTGGGTGTCGTCGAGGTGGTTTTTGGTAGCTACGCCCGGAATTAAATGCAACTGTACGCCAACATACTTATGCATGGTTACTATTTAAAATAGGGGCGCACAAGTAGACAGCATTTAATTATGGCGGCACAAGATCACACAATTACAAGGCGTGGATATACTAAGACTCGGTACTACTCGAGTGACTTAGTCTACCTCGTTAATATCTAAGCGGGCGTGCCTTGTGGACGTCAAGGCTTCTCCATGGGTTTCACCTTCGGGGTTAGCCGGACGGAGTTGAGGGGCTGTAGGGTCGGGGTAGCGATGATGACCATCGCCGGGGTTGTTGGGCACAATCCCGTTGGAGCATGTTCCCAAAAGGCGACGAAGCTCTTTTGGGGACACCAAAGCATTTTGGTAAATGGCTAAGACAGACCTCAAGGACTCGATCGGTTGTCTGAATAGCACGACTGGGTTGTCGGTGTCGGGCTCATCTTCTCCTCTTGTCGGGGCTCGGCGAACCAGTTCTCCACGGGCTGCGATCAGATCAAGGGTGATTTGATCGAACAGTTCCTCTACTGCACTTACATAGCGCACCAGATGCAACAATGCAGGATCCGTCTCGTGATCTCCATTGGCAACCTAGGGTGGCCTACCATACCCGTCACGGCTGGGGTAGTAGTAGAACAAGCGACAGTTAACTCTGGGCGACAAGTGCCGGAGTTGAACTACAGCCTCCCGAGCAGCCAGTTGGATGGCTTGTGGCTCAAAGGAAGTTGTCCTTCCGGTGAACCTGTAGGGGCGTTCTGGCGATAGACCCCTACCGTAGACGTGCACAGTGGCCCAGAATTGACGGCTCTCACTGCACATGGGCCCTTGGTACACAACATATTCTGGGGGCTCTTCTAAAGCAAAGGCACAGCGGGTGAGGTTTGCTAGCACGGTCACAAAACCTCCAAGGTTGGTTGCTGTGGTTTCATTGTGAACAATGGGGCCAGGCATCTTCGCTTGGTTTTGGCGTAGAGGCTGTGCTGTGCTGGGTTGAGGCTAGCGTGCCCCTTTTTATGGAAAAAGGGGGCGGAGTCTTCCTTCGCACGCTTGCGAAAGAGACAATTTAGGTGTCGGTCACTGGCGCGTGATCGACAGGTTAGGCTGATAGGTTGGCCACCGATTGCCAAAAGGTGTCGGGGTCACTGTGTGGCTATCTTACACGAGAAGCTTGGTCGGGGTTAGGTTAAGGTCTGGTGGGTTGATTAACCTAGGTTTATTGACCTGGACAAGATAGGATTGGCCAATGGTCAGCCTGGCTCTGATACCAAGGTTGTCAGGACCGAATTTTCAGGATATTAATTTCCCAGAAAATGGCCCTTGTGCTCACCAGCCCCAGGATTACTGTTAGCTAACGAGTCACCAACTTGATACAGAAACTCCAAGCAAAATACAAAAAAATGTAGTACAAGACCATTCTGGCCTATGAGTACAACAAATGGTTTCTGGTGATTGATGGCGGAAGCGGACTGCGGTTCATCGGCATCTATGGGACTCCATTTCCCACAGGAACAGCTGACCTGGATAACTCCTATCTTTGCGAGGCTGTTGTCACCATTGCGTAGGTTCCGGAGCTGTCATCGCAACGCTCCTCTCCACGCAAGAAATCTGGCCAAGACAATAGCCAGGGATAAGCCAGTGAGTACTTTGAATGTACTCGCAAACATTATGAACACAGGTATAATATACAAATGATAATCATGCTTTGAAATATTCTATGATCACACGTCAGTCACAAAATAAACATCCATGTTGCACGCAAGCAGGTTATTCATATACAACATGAATATGCAATAAGGGGGTAGAAATAGAATGCATCGATCGGGTGTCTGAAGCGATGCCTCGAAAGGATAATAATATAGAGTATGCCTCAGTCGGGCGTCTGAGCGACGTCACATAAAGGGCTTATAAAGGAAATATGTAGCAAACATGCCGCAGTCGGGCGTCTGTGCGACACCACATAAAGGGCTTATAGATTAAGTAAATAACAAGCATGCCACAGCCGGGCGTCTCAGCGACACCACATAAAGGGCTTATAAAGTAAATGAATAACAAGCATGCCACAGTCGGGTGTCTCCGCGACACCACATAAAGGGCTTATATGAGAGTAATCATAGTGAACATCCAGGAGGTAGAACCGTCCCAGGGATACTCAATACTTCAAATAATGTAAATGGTTAGTCCATAATAACAGTAATCATAATCATCATAAGTCACAATCGTGATCCATGTTTTGGTTTAGCAGTTTTTTCTTCGAAGACCGACACTAAGACCGACACTTGACTCATCCCAGACTGTAGTCCTTAACCACGGACACGGCTATTCGAATAGATATAATCTCTGCAGAGGGTGTACTCTTTACCCACGAGTAACGGATTCCTTTAGTCCATCGGGACTAGTTCCGTCTATGGTCTTTTAGTTGAAAAGACACCTGACCGCACACACCAGCCTAACTTACCGGCATCTGGAATCACCCATGACACCCGTTAAGCGAAACTCTAAGTGGGGAGGCTACAACCTCGACTAGCATGGGATCACAAAATTTATAATGCGCGCAAACTAGGGTAGCTACCCCCTCGGCTCCAACCGGAAACATCCATGCCCCCGGACCAGGTGGCATGCCTACCGGATGCAGCCGGTATCTTCCACCATGGCCTCTCTGTACGGTGTGTGCTAGGAAGGGGTTGACAACTTACTGAACCGTACCCTACCTAGGGTAGGGACAAGTGGTAGTACGAGACAAGTATGGGGGTTACTGGAACAAGACTCGATCTATGGTCGACTCAAGAGGTTAAAGCATTTCCTGCATGATAAGCATAAGAAATATATTTCACACCAATCAAACAGAATCACCACTCATCATACCTCACCATGCCTTACCGGACATAACCGTCTCGACGAAGAACTAGAGACAAGCTCGTGTCTACCCAAGACAGAGACTTTCACAGATTCCTCCCGGTAGGCATGAAAGACATACGAGGGTGATTACTATCAGAAGCATAGCAAAATCCAACAGCAAGGAATCTTTGTTATGCACTCATGAGTATGATCATATCGTCACATAAAATAACGAATACTTCGTGTCAAGGTGGTGTTGTATTTGCATCAAACGACACACAACCAATATTATGCCGGGGTTCAGAATGCTTGCCTTCCAAGAGTATGCAAGTGGGGGTGCACTTTTTGGAAGTTTCTTCCTTCTTCAAAATCCTATTTTTAAGAAAATTTAAATTAACACATAGTTTCAAAACAGTACAAACATCACCCGTGCCTTCTTTCTCCTCTGGCCGAGCAGAGGCGGAGCTCCGGTGATTGCCGCCGATGAACGGCGGCTCCCCACGGGATTCCGAGGGCAGGGATGGATCCGCCAGTCTAGGGCGGTCCTCCCAGTGGTCGAGAGGGTCGGGGGACGAAGGGGGTCGCCGGCGGCGAGCTCTGCGGCGGACGGCATCTTTGAGATCAATTGGGGGCTTGGGCTACGGTGGCTCCCGGTCGAAGCTGAGAGGTTGGGCAGCTCCACACGGTCGAGGGGAGTCGGATGGTGGCGCTGGAAGGACTAGGAAGGCTCTGCTCGCGATGCATGGCACCGGAGCGTGGCGGCGGCCGAACGGACCGAAGACGAGGAAGAAGGCCTCCCTCCGTCGATTGCTGGCTGTGGGGGCTCTATAGGGATGGCCTGAGGTCGCCTGAAGGTCTGGACGAGCTCGGTGGCTCCTATTTATAGTGCAACTAGGTCGTTTCCGCGGCGGCCGGGGATAAGATCGACGGCGAGCTGCTACTGTGGCCGTAGACGACGTGGCGATGTAGGCGGCAGCTTGGAGGAGCGAATGGATGAGCTTGGGTTTTTAGGGGCAAGCTGGCGAGCGGCTGTGGCTCGGGTGGCGCCGTCCATGGCAGGAGCCTGCTGCGGCCATCCGCTAGCTGCCATGGCCGACCTGACGGTGGCGCTGCGGGGCTCAAGGGGTGGCTTGGATGGTTCTGGTGAGCGGATGAGGACGGGCGCGGCTCTGTAGGCGAGCAAGAGCCAGGGCGCGGGGTAAGCGAACGCGGCGGCTCGGTTGCGCGTGCGTGTGCAAAACGTGTGCTCTGGGCGCGCCCAGAGCACGTGCACCATGTGCTCGATGGAATGCCAACGTGTGCTAGAGGGCTAGGATGAGGCTGGTAGTTAACAGGTCTAGGTTAGAGGTAGCTAGGAGCTTAGTGTACACGTTGGTTTGGCTGTTGTGGCAAGCCCATAATGCAAACTCATGAGCATGGCAATTCTGTTCATGAACACCAAGTGATCGACAGAATACTAGGAGCTTCTAGGTATCTCCTCTGGTGGCCAAAGTCTCCAGTTTGGGGTATCTTTGGATGATAAAGAGGGTGGCAAGGTTAGCTTGACAAAAACAAAAACTCCCTAGTGCAAGTTTTTGAGAAAACCAAATCTGGACAGAAAATAAAGGGCATTATTGCATGTGCTAAAAATCTTCTAGTGGGTCCAATCTCCTGGACTTAAGGGTTTGGTAGAGTGGTCTATGAGCAGGAGAAAAATCATGGGTAATAGGGCAAGATAAAATATGGTTGCAGTAGAAAATACCCAACTGGACCAGAGAGAAAAAGAGGATGATTTGCTCAAATTTTTCAAAGAACACCAATGGGTTTTTTCATAAAGTTGAATCATACACTACTGCTAACATCCCCAAATTTTGGTGGAATTTTTAAATAAATATTTAAATAGGTTGTAGTGCAAATTACAAACTGGACCAGATTTGAAAACTTGGGGTAGGGCTCAAAATTTCCAAATGACTAAAAGAGATTTTTGCATAAAAGTGATGTGGGAACATCACATGACATCCCCAAATTTTGGTGGGGATTTTAAAGAAGTATTTGAAAGGGTTGTAGTGCAACAGAGGCTCTGAAACTTATGAAAATCACTTTTAAAGGAATAAAGCTCAGGAAAAATAATTGTAGAAATAATTCCACTGATAGAAGAAATGTTCTTGGGAAGATATACAAGTCCAACAATATTTTTGAAAGGTTTTCACTTGGAGTGAAAACTCCACAATTAGGAGAAAAGAGTGGTTCTGAATTAAAAGAAAATCTAGAAAATAAAATTTTAATTTACCAAGCCAAAATTTTAATTAATAAATCATGGTTAAATTTTTGGGGTGTTGCAGTATGGTGGACTCTCATGGCAAAACTAGGGTTAGGGATATTTGGAATACCCGTGAGATCCCATCTGGGGCCTTTTCCGGCGATCTGCCGGGGGGGATTCGATCACGGAGGGCTTCTACATCAACACCATAGCCTCTCCGATGATGTGTGAGTAGTTTACCACAGACCTTCGGGTCCATAGTTATTAGCTAGATTGCTTCTTTTCTCTCTTTGGTTCTCAATACAAAGTTCTCCTTGATATTCTTGGAGATCTATTCGATGTAATATTCTTTTGCGGTGTGTTTGCTGAGATCCGATGACTTGTGGATTTTTGATCAAGTTTATCTATGAACAATATTTGGTTCTTCTCTGAATTCTTATATGCATAATTTGATATCTTTGCAAGTCTCTTCGAATTATCGGTTTAGTTTGGCCTACTAGATAGATATTTCTTGCAATGGGAGAAGTGCTTAGCTTTGGGTTCAATCTTGCGGTGTCCTATCCCAGTGATAGTAGGGGCAACAAGGCACGTATTGTATTGTCGCCATCGAGGATAAAAAGATGGGGTTTATATCATGTTGCTTCAGTTTATCCCTCTACATCATGTCATCTTGCCTAAAGCATTACTCTGTTCTTATGAACTTAATACTCTAGATGCATGCTGGATAGTGGTCGATGTGTGGAGTAATAGTAGTAGATGCAAAATCATTTCGGTCTACTTAACACGGATGGGATGCCTATATTTCATAATCATTGCCTAGATATTCTCATAACTATGTGCTCTTTTATCAATTGCTCGGCACTAATTTGTTCACCCACAGTAATACATGCTATCATGAGAGAAGCCACTAGTGAAACCTATGGCCCCCGGGTCTATTCTATATCATATAAGTTTCTGATCTACAATTCTAGTTTACTATTTATTTTATTTTGCAATCTTTACTTTACAATCTATACAACAAAAATACCAAAAATATTTATCTTATTATGTTTATCATATCTCACTTTTGCAAGTGGCCGTGAAGGGATTGACAACCCCTTTACCGCGTTGGTTGCAAGGTTCTTGATTGTTTGTGCAGGTACTAGGCGACTTGTGTGTAGTCTCCTACTGGATTGATACCTTGGTTCTCAAAAACTGAGGGAAATACTTACGCTACTTTCCTGCATCACCCTTTCCTCTTCAAGGGAAAACCAACGCATTCTCAAGAGGTAGCAAGAAGGATTTCTGGCGTCGTTGTTGGGGAGATCTACACTCAAGTCAAGACATACCAAGTACCCATCACAAACTCTTCTCCCTTGCATTACATTATTTGCCATTTGCCTCTCATTTTCCTCTCCCCCACTTCACCTTTGCAGTTTTATTCGCCCCTTTTTCTGTTCGCCTCTTTTCGCTTGCCTCTTGTGTGTCCGTGTGTTAGATCGTTTATTTGCCCAGATGGCTAGTTCCCCTATCATTGTTAACACTCCCAATAATGAAGTTCTTAATTTTAAACAAAGGGAGGGAGAAATTTTAAAAGATGCTTGGTATAGAATTTGCAATGCTCAAAATAGATCTATGAAAGAGCAATCTACTTCCGCTCTTCTTCGCAACTTTCACGTAGGCATCGCTCCTTGGTATAGATATGTTCTTGACACCATTACCGGAGGGAATTTCTTGGGAAGCCATACTTTTGATTCTTATAATGATATGATAGATTTGTTAGGCCCACCACCTTTTTTGGTCAATGGAACTATTTTAACTTTGGAACATGTGATGCAAAGGCTTGATATTATTGAAAATAAAATTGCCACGGTAGAGTTAATTGAAAATTTGGATAAAAAGATCCGCAACCAAATTACTCAATATGGATCTAAGGTAGGATTCACTCTGCAAAATCTTAAGGAAAAGGAACCCATAGTCAATGAAACGATAGGTCAAGTTTCCACTAGAATTGATAAACTCGAAGATATTATTACCAACTTGGGGTCCGCTTTCTCTGCCGTTAAAAACACCTCAAATCCTCCTCCTACCAAAGTTTCCAAATTTATCTATGTTCCTAAAAATAAGGGTGAATCTTCTAGTAAGAAAAGTGAAGATCTCAAATCAATAAGTGTTCACCCCAACTTTTTAGATATCATTAAGGAACTATTATGACCGGCATATTAGGGGCTTAACCCAGTGGGCTGTGGCCCAAGTTATCTTATCGTTATTAGGGGCTTAGCCCAATTATCTTATCGTTATTAGGGTCGTTTGCTTAGGAGTCAAGTAAACCTTTCTATATAAGGAGAGGAGATGTATCAATCTAATCAAGCAAGAAGCAATCAGTATTTGCTCGGCTTCCCTTAGGGAGCCGGGAGACCTAACCCTAGCCGCCTCTTGCGCCGCCGCCGCCTCTTCTCCACCACGCAAGGACGGCGCCTAGCCGCCGGCCGCCGTGCCCTCGACCTCATCTTCCTCCATATTTCCCCTACAATCTCCGCCCTAGAACCAACAGAACCCTAGCTCCTAACACCTTGGTATCAGGTAGCTCAGTTCCGATCATGTCTTCGACGCCGCCCATCCCGTCGCTTCCACTGCCGAACATCACCACCGCGCCGTTGGCCTTCTTCACCGTGCCGCTGCCCTCCCTGTCCGCGCTGCTGGTCGCATCCTCCGGCGCCGCCACCACCCAGATGACAGCGCGCTCCATCGCACCACCGGCTGCCGTCTACTCCCAGGCGGAGATCACAGGGGTCCTCAACGATCTCGTCACCGCCGTCCAGGGGATACGGCTATACCTAGCCAGCCCCTACGGGCCACCGGCCGCCGCGACCGGGCCAGCCGCCATGCCGTGGTATTCGGCACCCGCGGCGCCAACCGGGCCTCTACACCACCATTGGCCGCTTCAGCTGCCGCCCGCCGCCGCATCCCAATGGCCGCAGTGGCCGGTGCCGGCCCACGCCGCGTCACCCACGCCACCCGAGTCCTCGCCGCCACCGCCCTGGCAGCCGCTGCACCCCGGGGCCACCGCGACGCTGGTCGGGCCACTGCAGCCCTCGCTGCAGCTATAGCCAGCCCCCGCCACTACCCCGATCAAGCCACAATGGCCGACCGCGGCCATCGCCGCGCCCGTCGCCTCCGCCGTTTCCAGGCAGCATCCACCGCCTAGCACTGGGCTGACTACAACCGCGCTGACGGGCGTGCCGATTGAGCAAGTGCGGTTCCCGCCCTCGCCATCCCAACTTCCGACCTGGTTGGCCGGGACGTCACCACCGCCAGTCTACACCATGGCCACGGACCAGCCGGCGGCCTCCCTGCCAGACGACGGGCCTTCCGGCTCCGCGGGTTTCCACGCTGGCTTTGAGGGGCCACCGCTTTCATGCGGACCACCTGTGCACACTGGACCAACGCCATCCACTTCGCTGCTCTGTATCGCCGAGCCGTACACTCACAGCGATCATGCTCAGACACCGTCGCGCTTCACCAAGCTCTCCTTCACCACCTACGACGGCGCCGAGGACCCCCTCAACTGGATCAACCAGTGCGAGCAGTTCTTCCTTGGGCAACGGACGATCGCGTCGGACCGCACCTGGCTCGCCTCTTATCACCTCTACAGCGCCGCACAGACGTGGTACTACGCCCTCGAGTAGGACAAGGGAGGCATGCCCCCATGGGAGCATTTTTGCAAGTTCTGCCTCCTTTGATTCGGACTGCCGATACGTGGGAGCCAGCTGGCGGAGTTGGGCCGCCTCCCCTTCACCTCTACGGGGCAGGACTACACCGACCGCTTTCAGGCCCTGGCATGGCACGCGTCCGGCGTGACGGCTCACCAGCGGGCCGAACTCTTCGTCGGCGGTCTACCAGATCATATTCGCGTGGACGTCGAGCTGCAGGGGGCCCAGGATCTCCAGACGGCCATGTACTACGCCCGCGCATTCGAGCGTCGCGCGATGGCCATCCAGCAGGCATCACCGTCCCGGGCCGCTGGGCCGCCACCCTGGCCGGATGTTCCCGTGCAGGGTCGACCTGCTCAGGCTTCCGCGGCACCCCTTGCCACGACCGCGGCACGCCCGTTCCGCCGGCTCACCTCGGCCGAGCTACTCGAGCATCGCTGCCAAGGGTTGTGCTTCAACTGCGACGAGACCTACATGCCCGACCACGTCTGCCATCGACTCTTCTACCTGGAGGCTGCAGACTACATTGATGAGGATGACATCACCGCCGAGCTCGGCGACCTGGCCGCCCCAGCTGTCGCGAAGGTCTTTGATGCTGGTTGATTACCTCGAGAAGTTAAGCAAGCGCTTCCCCGCCTTACAGCTCGAGGACGAGCTGTTTGTGCAGGCGGGGAGAAGTGTTATGACCGGCATATTAGGGGCTTAGCCCAGTGGTCTATGGCCCAAGTTATCTTATCGTTATTAGGGGCTTAGCCCAATTATCTTATCGTTATTAGGGTTGTTTGCTTAGGAGTCAAGTAAACCTCTCTATATAAGGAGAGGAGATGTATCGATCTAATCAAGCAAGAAGCAATTAGTATTTGCTCGGCTTCCCTTAGAGAGCCGGGAGACCTAACCCTAGCCGCCTCTTGCGCCGCCGCCACCTCTTCTCCACCATGCAAGGACGGCGCCTAGCCGCCGGCCGCCGCGCCCTCGACCTCGTCTTCCTCCATCTTTCCCCTACAATCTCCACCCTAGAACCAGCAGAACCCTAGCTCCTAACAGGAACCTTTTGCCACAAATGAATTTCTTGATTTCCTACATAGGAGTTTGATCATTACCAAAAACAAAGAACCTCCTAAGGGTTATAGGTGTTCAATTGAAGAATTGCATACCAAAGATGACAATACCTAGATCTATTCTTGCTTTTATGCCTAGCTAGGGGCGTTAAACGATAGCGCTTCTTGGGAGGAAACCCAATTTTATTTTTGTTCCTGTTTAGTAATAAATAAATCATCTATCCTCTGTTATGATTGTGTTTTTTATGTTTCAATTAGTGTTTCTGCCAAGTAAATCCTTTAGGATCTTCTTGGGTGATTGTTGTTTGATCTTCCTAAAAAACAGAAAGTATGTGCTCACGAGAATAATTTTCATTTTTACCAGAGCGCGATAAAATACCAATTCCAACTGCAGTAGATCAATATACAAATTATTTAGGTCATCCTAATTTTTCAGAATTTCTGGAGTTACAGAAGTATTTGAAACCTCCAGATTTCTACGCACTGTTCTGTTTTTAACAGATTCTGTTTTCGCGTGTTGTTTGCTTATTTTTATGAATCTATGGCTAGTATCAGGGGTTATGAACCATAGAGAAGTTGGAATACAGTAGGTTTAACACCAATATAAATAAAGAATGAGGTCATTACAGTACCTTAAAGTGGTGGTTTGTTTTCTTATACTAACGGAGCTCATGAGATTTTCTGTTGAGCTTTGTGTTGTGAAGTTTTCAAGTTTTTGGGTAAAGATTTGATGGATTTTGGAACAAGGAGTGGCAAGAGCCTAAGCTTGGGGATGCCCAATGCACCCCAAGGTAAAATTCAAGGACAACCAAAAGCCTAAGCTTGGGGATGCCCCGGAAGGCATCCCCTCTTTCGTCTTTGTTTATCGGTAACTTTACTTGAGGCTATATTTTTATTCACCACATGATATGAGTTTTTCTTGGAGCGTCTTCTATGATTTGAGTCTTTGCTTTTTTACCACAATCATCCTTGCTGTACACACCTTTTGGGAGAGACACACATGAATCGGAATTTATTAGAATACTCTATGTGCTTCACTTATATCTTTTGAGCTAGATAATTTTGCTCTAGTGCTTCACTTATATCTTTTTAGAGCACGGTGGTGGTTTTATTTTATAGAAATTATTGATCTCTCATGCTTCACTTATATTATTTTGAGAGTCTTTTAGAACAGCATGGTAATTTGCTTTGGTTATGAAATTAGTCCTAATATGATAGGCATCCAAGATGGGTATAATAAAAACTGTCATATAGAATGCATTGAATACTATGAGAAGTTTGATACTCGATGATTGTTTTGAGATATGAAGATGGTGATATTAGAGTCATGCTAGTTGAGTATTTAGGAATTTGAGAAATACTTGTGTTGAGGTTTGCAAGTCTCGTAGCATGCACGTATGGTAACCGTTGTGTAACAAATTTGAAGCATGAGTTGTTTCTTTGATTGTCCTCCTTATGAGTGACGGTCGGGGACGAGCGATGGTCTTTTCCTACCAATCTATACCCCTAGGAGCATGCGTGTAGTGCTTGGTTTTGATGACTTGTACATTTTTGCAATAAGTATGTCAGTTCTTTATGACTAATGTTGAGTCCATGGATTATACGCACTCTCACCCTTCATCATTGCTAGCCTCTTCGGTACCGTGCATTGCCCTTTCTCACCTCGAGAGTTGGTGCAAACTTCGCCGATGCATCCAAACCACGTGATATGGTATGCTCTATCACACATAAGCCTCCTTATATCTTCCTCAAAACAGCCACCATACCTACCGATTATGGCATTTCCATAGCCATTCTGAGATATATTGCCATGCAATTTTCCACCGTTCCGTTTATTATGGCACGCTTCATCATTGTCATATTGCCTTGCATGATCATGTAGTTGACATAGTATTTGTGGCAAAGCCACCATTCATAATTTTTTATACATGTCAGTCTTGAATCATTGCACATCTGGGTACACCGCCGGAGGCATTCATATAGAGTCATATTTTGTTCTATTGTCGAGTTGTAATTTTTGAGTTGTAAATAAATAGAAGTGTGATGATCATCATTATTAGAGCATTGTCCCATGTGAGGAAATAAAAAAGAGAGAGAAAGGCCAAATAAAAAAAGATAAGGCCCAAAAAAACTGAGAGAAAAAGAGAGAAGGGACAATGTTACTATCCTTTTTCCACACTTGTGCTTCAAAGTAGCACCATGATCTTCATGATAGAGAGTCTCTTATTTTGTCACTTTCATATACTAGTGGGAATTTTCATTATAGAACTTGGCTTGTATATTCCAACAATGGGCTTCCTCAAAATGCCCTAGGTCTTCGTGAGCAAGCAAGTTGGATGCACACCCACTTAGTTTCTTTTGTTGAGCTTTCATACATTTATAGCTCTAGTGCATCCGTTGCATGGCAATCCCTACTCCTCGCATTGACATCAATTGATGGGCATCTCCATAGCCCGTTGATTAGCCGGGTCGATGTGAGACTTTTTCCCTTTTTTGTCTTCTCCACACAACCTCCATCATCATATTCTGTTCCACCTATAGTGCTATGTCCATGGCTCGCGCTCATGTATTGCGTGAAAATTGAAAAGGTTTGAAAATACGAAAGTATGAAATAATTGCTTGGCTTATCATCGGGGTTGTGCACGATGGGAGAATTTTGTGTGATGAAAATGAAGCATGGACAAACTATATGATTTTGTAGGAATGAGCTTTCTTTGGCTATGTTATTTTGAGAAGACATAATTGCTTGGTTAGTATGCTTGAAGTATTATTATTTTTATGTCAATATTAAACTTTCGTCTTGAATCTTTTGGATCTGAATATTCATGCCACAATAAAGAAAATTACATTAAAGATTATGTTAGGAAGCATTCCACATCAAAAAATTTGTTTTTATCATTTACCTACTCGAGGACGAGCAGGAATTAAGCTTGGGGATGCTGATACGTCTCCAATGTATCTATATTTTTTTATTTATCCATGCTATTATATTACTGTTTTGGATGTTTAATGGGATTTAATATGCACTTTTCTATTATTTTTGGGACTAACCTATTAACCGGAGGCCCAGTGCCAGTTTCTGTTTTTTGCCTATTTCAATGTTTCGTGGAAAAGGAATATCAAACAGAACGAAACCTTCGCGAGGATCTTTCTTGGAACAAACGCAAACCAGAGACTTCGAGTTGAAGTTTGGAACTCCATGAAGCTTCCACGAGGTAGGAGGGCGTGCCCAGGGGAGTAGGTGCACCCCCACCCTCATAGGCCCCACGGAGCTCCACTAACGTACTTCTTTCGCCTATATATACTCTTATAAACTAAAAACATACATGAGAGCCACGAAACCACTTTTCCACTGCCGCAACCTTCTGTACCCGTGAGATCCCATCTGGGGCCTTTTCCGGCGATCTGTCGGAGGGGGATTCGATCACGGAGGGCTTCTACATCAACACCATAGCCTCTCCGATGATGTGTGAGTAGTTTACCATAGACCTTCGGGTCCATAGTTATTAGCTAGATGGCTTCTTCTCTTTCTTTGGTTCTCAATACAAAGTTCTCCTCGATGTTCTTGGAGATCTATTCGATGTAATATTCTTTTGCGGTGTGTTTGCCGAGATCTGATGAATTTTGGATTTATGATCAAGTTTATCTATGAACAATATTTGGTTCTTCTCTAAATTCTTATATGCATGATTTTATATCTTTGCAAGTCTCTTCGAATTATCAGTTTAGTTTGGCCTACTAGATTGATCTTTCTTGCAAAGGGAGAAGTGCTTAGCATTGGGTTCAATCTTGCGGTGTCCTTTCCCAGTGACAGTAGGGGCAGCAAGGCACGTATTGTATTGTTGCCATCGAGGATAAAAAGATGGGGTTTATATCATATTTCTTGATTTTATCCTTCTACATCATGTCATCTTTCCTGAAGCATTACTCTGTTCTTATGACCTTAATACTCTAGATGCATGCTGGATAGCGGTCGATGTGTGGAGTAATAGTAGTAAATGCAAAATTGTTTCGGTCTACTTAACACGGATGTGATGCCTATATTTCATAATCATTGCCTAGATATTCTCATAACTATGCGCTCTTCTATCAATTGCTCAACAGTAATTTGTTCACCCACCGTAATACATGCTATCATGAGAGAAGCCACTAGTGAAACGTATGGCCCCCGGGTCTATTCTATATCATATAAGTTTCGGTCTACAATTCTAGTTTACTATTTATTTTATTTTGCAATCTTTACTTTTCAATCTATACAACAAAAATACCAAAAATATTTATCGTATTATCTTTATCAGATCTCACTTTTGCAAGTGGCCGTGAAGGGATTGACAACCCATTTATCGCGTTGGTTGCAAGGTTCTTGATTGTTTGTGCAGGTACTAGGCGACTTGCATGTAGTCTCCTACTGGAATGATACCTTGGTTCTCAAAAACTGAGGGAAATACTTACGCTACTTTGCTACATCACCCTTTCCTCTTCAAGGGAAAACCAACGCATGCTCAAGAGGTAGCAATGCTTTCATTGAGAGTTCCTCTGTGTTGTTGACAAAGGATTCGATGGCTCGTTCGTTCATCCACAATGATGTTGTTTCGGGGGAGATTTTTCCCCTGGGCCAAATTTTCATATTCGGCGGCTTCGCGCTGCATGCCAACTCGACTGGACACCTCAAGAAAATCAACAGCTACGCCCTGGGTCATCAGAACAGTTTCAGGAACCTAAACTATGTCACCGATATCCGAGGAGATTTGATCTTCGAAGGGTTCGCAGCCCTGATCACCGCTCTGGCCTTAGATCCGGAGCAGGCTGTCAGGTCTGAAGACGGGAGTTTAGGGCTCGCCGGACTCTCTGTAATTATGGAACTTGTTACCGGTGATCCGGAGGGGACGGCATCATCGGCTAACCCGAAGACGAACCGAACTCCCCTTGTCACTCAAGCACTGGATACTCCACCGAACTCTAAGTCCGAACTCTCGAGGTTCGTGTCAAGCAGGCACCTCCAGGAGGCTCCAACTCCGGACAGCCCCACGGACTCTCGTTTCTCTGCCCAACCCTCACCTTTAAACGAGGCTCTAGACTTAATGCGATCACTCGCCATTACGGAAGGATCGCCTCCAAATTGTGCCCAGCCAAGACTAGGGGTTGAGAACGGGGAATTTTACATCCCACCCACCACCCACTTCATAGCCACTATCGAAGAACTAACCAACATGCTGGACTATGCCTCCGAAGACATCGACGGTATGGACAACGATGCCGGAGATGAACAAGGCCAAAATCGTCCGTTTACCGGACGATGGACGGCCACCTCCAAATACGACATGTACATGGTGGACACACCGAAAGAGGATGGCGATGACGGCAAGAAGGATCCGGTTGAGGACAAGCCTGTCGAAGCCCCTCCGAAGCATCGACGTCAGCGGCGCCGCTCAAAATCGTGTCGCGACAAAGACGGCAATACCGACACCAAAGATAAAAATACTCCAGAGAATGCCGAAGATCCTGAAGCCCCTGTAGAGCTAACATCCGAAGAGGGTGATTTGTAGGATGGGAAGTTAAACCGCGATGATCCCGTTGGGAATGAGGGCTCGGACGATAGTAACTACCTACCGATCTCAGAAGAAGACATGAGCCTCAATGACGAAGATTTCATCGTGCCGGAGGAACCCCTCGAACAAGAGCGCTTCAAGCGCCGGCTAATCGCCACGCAAGAAGCCTGAAAAAGAAACAGCAGCAGCTTCAAGCTGATCAGGACTTACTCAATGACAAATGGACTAACGTCTTGGTAGCCGAGGAATACGGCCTCAAACGCCCAACAAAAAACTATCTGAAGTGCAAGCTGCTACCCAAATTCGACGATGAGGCATTGGAGCCCATACGCCAATGTGTGACGCTGCTCACAAACCTGACCGACCACCGCATGGCCGAGACAGAGCGGCAACTCAAGCCGAGCACCAGCCCACACCACCTCGCCATAAAAGCAGGGGAACAAGGGCTCCAGAATACATGTATGACCTATGATAGGACCTGGACAGTAGAGCCGGTCAAACCAGATCAATCTATGGATCAAGGGGACATGCCCCAGCGCGACAGGACGGCCGTCAGGCCTGGCACAACAAGCACAATGTCACTTGGGCTGAAAATCGCATACGGACTTCATCTGAAGTGCATAGCGACATTGCCTGATACAGAGGCGTCGCACACCCCCAATGCTTCACCGATGAGGTAATGGAGAACCAATTCCGAGAAGGGTTTAAACCCGTGAACATCGACTCATACGATGGCACGACGGACCCCCGTGGTCTGGATTGAAGATTTTCTACTCCACATACACATGGCTCGCGGTGACGACCTACATGCCATCAAATATCTCCAAATTAAACTTAAGGGACCAGCACGGCACTGGTTAAATAGCCTCCCAGAAAATTCTATTGGCAGTTGGGAAGATTTGGAAGATGCCTTTAGATACAACTTCCAAGGTACCTATGTACGGCCCCAGACGCCGATGACCTCAGTCACATAGTCCAGCAACCCGGAGAGTCAACCCGGTAACTCTGGACAAGGTTCCTAATCAAAAAGAACCAAATTATTGATTGTCCGGACGCCGAAGCCCTCGCGGCCTTTAAACACAGCGTCTGCGATGAATGGCTCGCCCGACACCTTGAATCATCCAGCGCTCCTCTTCTGGTAAAGTGGCGTCGTAAGTTCCGGTGAAGCTTGGTATTCCAATGTTCAGGTACTTAGCGACTTCCTTCAAGTGTCGTCCAAAAGGTGCTTCTTCATCCGGTTGGGCAAACTTGTTCCTTGCGTCCGCCATCCTAAAGAGTAGAAAGTGTAGAGCAGTCAGAAATGAGAAGAGAGCAGTGATCTAGGGCTTAGCTTAGTGGTCGTGTCCTACACTCAGCGTGTGCTCTGATACCATCTTTGTAGCGACCCGACCTCAAACGGTCAAGTCTCTGTCCTTCAGTGTCATCCCTGGATCGGTAATGCTGACACACACAGTACTCGAAGGATTTATAACAGAGTAGCAATCACACACTTAATACATCGATGTCTCCAAAGGAGAACTTATTACAATAAATATGGCTTAAGGACATCTAATCCGAGAACAGCGGAAGGCTTGGAAGATAAAGTGAGTCCATCAACTCCAACGGCATAGCTGAGCTGCACGGCAACGACCTAGCGAACCTTACTCCTCGTCTGAAAAGTCTGCAACGTGATATGTTGCAGCCCGGAAACGGGTCAGCACATGGAATATGCTGGCAATGTAACACAGTAGAGGAATGAACAGAAATAATGCTAACACTATATGCATATTTGGCTGGTGGAGGCTGTATGGTTATAATGTTTTTTGCGAAAAGCCAATTTTTCCCTACAACAAAGGAATAAGTTTTATTTTAACTATCATGGTAGTTGAAACATCATTAAGAAGGTTCCTCCAACTCAATCCCCATTAAAGTATTTCATTAACCCAACAAATTAATTTAGAGTGATGAGATTCGGTAGGAAAATCCAAGTACTAGATACACAAGATTGTCCATAACCGGGGACACGGCTAACCATGATTAGATTCTACACTCTGCAGAGGTTTGTGCACTTTTCCCCACAAGACTCGATCTCCTCCGTTGGATTTATCGCACTACATGATGTTTGAGAAACGGATGACCGAGACACAGTCTTTCAGAAGCATTTACTCTTTACTCTGGGTGGACAGTTACACCTACTTTCCCTCTACATCTGCTAGCCCACCACTGAAAGAGGTCCAACAACTTACTCATACTATGCCAAAGCCCATAATGGCTTGTGGCTGCACACGGAAGTTTCTAGCATGAATAATCTCAAGATCCCTTTGAGCCAGGGCGGCGGACCGTAGGATGATCACACGGGTACTCCGGGATATCCTAGGACAACACTGGATTCTCCAGGTGCCCAAACAAGTAATCCACCCAGATGTGTATTAAAGTTGCCACCTTATGTTGAACCATTAAATAACAATCTCACATCCGTCATGGATACACTCAAACCCAATCCACGTCTACGAGCATAGCATAGCAATATAAGCAACATAGAGGTAACCCCCAGGGGTTTGAGGTTGGTGGGTGGTCTTTGCGAAGATCATCCTCTCGTTCCCGGGTGGCTTCATCCTCGGTATGGTGGATCCACTGAACTTTGCAAAATTTGATAACCTTGCTGTGAGTAACTCGGCTGGCAAACTCTAAAATCTTGACAGGCTTCTCCTCATACGTCAAATCACTGTCCAACTGAATTGCTTCCAGTGGCACTGTATCTCTCAGAGGAATCTCGGCCATCTCTGCATGACACTTCTTCAACTGGGAAACATGAAACACATCATGTACTCCTGAAAGTCCTTCGGGTAACTCCAACTTGTAGGCAACTTCTCCCATGCGTTCCAAAACACGGTACAGTCCCACAAATCTCGGGGCTAATTTCCCCTTAACTCCAAAATGTTTAACTCCTAGAAGAGGTGACACTCACAGATACGCCCTGTCTCCGATTTCATAGACTACCTCCTTGAGTTTTGAATCCGCATAACTCTTCTGTCGGGACTGGCTACCTTCATCCCATCTCGAATTAGTTTAACCTTCTCTTCTGATTCCTTAATCAAATCTGGTCCAAACAACTGCCGGTCTCCAACTTCAT
This sequence comes from Triticum dicoccoides, assembly GCF_002162155.2. NCBI lineage: Eukaryota > Viridiplantae > Streptophyta > Magnoliopsida > Poales > Poaceae > Triticum > Triticum dicoccoides. The sequence goes on from NC_041384.1 coordinate 342,447,377, forward strand.
CCCACATCAACGGTGTTCGGCATCTTCTCCCATACAATGCTTCGAACGGTGTCATCTTCAAACTGGCTTGGTAGCTGTTGTTGTGTGAGAACTCTGCGTAGGGCAAATTATCATCCCAACTACATCTGTAGTCTAATGCACAAGCTCTCAACATGTCCTCCAGAATCTGATTGACTCTCTCAGTCTGTCCATCTGTCTGCGGATGAAAAATTGTACTGAACTCCAGTCTGGTACCCAAGGTCTGGTGCAACTGATGCCAAACCTTTGAGGTAAACTGTGTTCCTCTATCTGATACGATGGTCCTTAGAACTCCATGCAGACATACGATCTTGGTCATGTATATCTTGGCCAACTTCGCACTTGTATATGTGGTTTTACGGGATAAAGTGAGCCACTTTGGTCAAGCGATCAACTACTACCCATATAGAATCATATCCTGATTTGGTCCTGGGCAATCCGGTGATAAAATCCATGCCAAGCTTATCCCACCTTCCATTCTGGTATCGGCATAGGCTATAGCAATCCTGCTGGCTTTTGATGTTCTTCCTTCACTCTCTGACATACATCACATACGGCTACATACTCGGCAATATCCTTCTTCATACCAGTCCACCAAAAACGCTCCTTCAAATCCAAATACATCTTAGTGTTTCTGGGGTGTATCGAGTATGGCGATTCATGAGCTTCCTGTAGTATCAACTTCCTGATCTCTGCATTATTGGGCACATATATACGATCCTCAAACCACAAGGTGTCGTGCTCATCCTCACGAAACCCTTTGGCTTTCCCTTCACTCATCTTCTCCTTTATCTCAGTGATATCTTTGTCATCCTTCTGAGCTTCTCGAATCTTTGCCAATAGCGTTGATTTAACCTCCAACATTGCCAGAAAACCTTTCGGAACTATTTCCAATCGAAGTTCCCTGAGATCCTCGGCTAACTCCTTTGGCATCTCTCCGCTTACGAGGGTCTTAACGTAACTCTTACGGCTCAAAGCATCTGCTATGACATTGGCCTTTCCTGGATGATAATGCAGCTTCATATCATAACCCTTTATGAGCTCCAACCATCTCCTCTGCCTGAGGTTAAGCTCCTTCTGTGTGAAGATGTACTTCAAACTCTTGTGATTCATGTATACATCGCAACGGTTTCCAATGAGAAAGTGTCTCCAAGTCTTGAGCGCGTGCACCACAGCTGCTAACTCCAAATCATGTGTGGCATAATTTAACTCATGTGGTTTCAGTTGTTGTGAGGCATACGAAACAACTCCTCCATCCTGCATCAGTACTCCTCCAAGTCCTAAGCGAGAAGCATCGCAATACACTTGGATGTACTTGCGTATATCCGGCAGAATCAACACTGGGGTTGTAGTCAAACGTTTCTTCAGCTCCTGAAAACTTGCTTCACATTCTTCAGTCCAATGGAATTTAGTATATGAAACATCCCAAATTTTCAATTTGGAATGTTATAAATAGATCATTCATGCGCATCATATTTTACTGCATTTCGTCTCGCGATCCTCGAAATCCTAAGCAACTCAAGGACCCTCGGAGAGAGTTGGGGATTTCTCAGTTTTCATATTTGAGTTACATCAAATATTGAAACGAGGATTTTTGGTTTTAACTATTTTTCTCTCCGAAAAATATTTCATATTAAAATATATGAGAGGAGATAATATGACTTCTCCAAAGTAAATGAAATATTGGAGGAAAAATATTAAAATCAAATATTTGATTTTATTCGGAGTTTATTACTATTTTATTTGAATTAGAAAAATTGCGTGTTTTTCAAAGTTGCATTTTAGGGCCAAGAAAGTGTTCATCTTGTTCTAAATATTTTATTTAGATGGTGAAATTTTGTTTTGGCATTTTTAGATTTTTATTTTATTTTCTAGGATTTATTTTAAGTTTCGGCGAAATTATTTAAAAAAAAGTCTCAGCGCCCGACTGGGCCGAAGCCCAGCCGAGCCGGCCCACTAGCCCCGCGCCGTCGTCTCCTTCTAGGAGACCGGGAGGCCGCCGCCGCCCGCGACGCCGAGTCCGGCCAGGACTCTGACGCGCCCCCCTTTCCCCCTCCCCAAGCAAGCACCCCCCTCCTTTTATACCCCTCCCCCGGAGCCCCCCCCACCACCAACCCCGCTGCCTGCCTCGC
>NC_041384.1:342450193-342458416 GCF_002162155.2 Triticum dicoccoides
CGCCTAGCCGCGTCGTGCCGCCCTATGCCGCGCGCCGCCGCTCGCCGTTGCCGCCTGTCGCCGCCCCGCGCAGCCCACCGCCGCAGCCCCACCTCGCCGGACCTCGCCGGAGGTAAAGCCACCGTTGCCGCCGCCGGTTTTCTTTTTAGAAAAGACCGATCCAATTTTTTTGGAAAAAACCCTAGGTTCGTTTTTTTAGAATAGATCGGTTTATTTTTTTCCGGTTTAGTTTATTTAGCGGATGTTTGTCTGTATGTTCGTTTTAACAAACACTGTTCACCCATTAGCCGCAGACGGCGAACATTCGTTCGTTAGCCTGTTTGTCTGTTTTCTTTTTCTCGGATTATCCGTGATTATTTTCGACCGCGATTTCTGATCCGATTTTCGTTTTAGTTTATCTTTTCGCTCGTTTGTCGGAATCAGGCGACTCAAGCGCCTAGATCTTCGTCTCGAAACCCTCTTTCTGTTTAACCAACTTGAATAAGATTTTGGTACTATAAAATTTGACTTAGGTCCAGATTAGTAATCGGATCTTGTTTCTTTCGCAGTTTGAGTTTCGTTGCTCCGTTTGATTTGATTCTTTTTGCAAACCGGAGCTCTTAAGTTGAACTTTCTGGTTAGATCTTCTTATATGAGATTTACCCGTGCTTCTTGCTTGATTGCTTATGCATGCTATTACTTATTTGTGATAGAACACCCGGAGTGTGAAGCGTGCTACTACGAGTCTCTAGGTTTTGCAGATCATCAGCAAGGCAAGTAACACATTGATCATACTCTTTTCATACCCAGTTTTTATGCATTAGCTCCAATCCTCAAAAATTGCATGATTAGGATGTGATTAACATGTGGGTTGGCAAGTAGTTGATGAGGTAGAGCCTATTGCCCTGTTATTATCAAACCCTTGGGAGTTACTTCTATGTAATGCTTATATTGCTATGCTATGCTCGTAGACATGGTTTGGGCGAGTGAAATCCATGACAGATGTGAGATTATTAATTAATGGCTCAACTTAAGGTGGCAACTTAAATACACATCTGGGTGGATTGTTTGTCGGGCACCTGGAGAATCCAGTGTTGTCCTAGGATATCCCGGAGTACCCGTGTGATAATCCTAAGGTCCGCCACCCAGGCTCAAAGGGAACCGAGATATTTCATGCTAGAAACTTCCGTGTGCAGCCACATGCTATTATGGGCTCTAGCATAGTTCAGTAAGTTGCGTGAAGCTCTTGAAGAGGTGGATCAGCAGGTAGAGGGATGTAGGTTGGTATGGTCTGCCCGGAGTAAGGAGTTAATGCTTCTGAAAGATTGTTTCTCGGTCATCCGTTTCTCAAACACCCTGTAGTGCGAGAAATCCAATGAAGGAGATTGAGTCTTGTGGGGAAAAGTGCACAAACCTCTGCAGAGTGTACAACCTAATCATGGTTAGCCGTGTCCCCAGTTATGGACAATCTTGACTATCTAGTACTTGTATTATCGTATGTATCTCATCACTCTAAATTAATATTGTTGAGTCGATAATTACTTTTAATTGGGATTGAGTTTCAGGAACCTTCTCAATGATGTTTCAACTACCATGATAGTTAAATAAAATCTATTCCTGTGTTGTAGGGAAAAAATGGCTTTTCGTAAAACTATAACCATAGAGCTTTCCACCAGCCAAATATGCATGTAGTGATAGCATTATTTTGTTCTTGTTGTACTGTGTTACATTGCCAGCATATTCCATGTGTTGACCCGTTTTCGGGCTGCAACGTATTATGTTGCAGACTTTTCAAAGGAGGAGTAAGGTTTGTTAGTTCGTTGTCGTGTAGCTCAGCTATGCCGTTGGAGTTGATGGACTCACTTTATCTTAGAAGCCTTATGTTGTTATCGTATTAGATGGCCTTAAGCCATATTTATTGTAATAAGTCATTTCTTGAGACATTTGATGTAATAAGTGTGTGATTGCTACTCTGTTATAAATCCTTCGAGTATGGTGTGTGTCAGCATTACCGATCCAGGGATGACACTGAAGCACAGAGACTTGACCATTTGAGGTCGGGTCGCTACAAGATGGTATCAGAGCACACGCTGAGTGTAGGACATGACCACTAAGAAAAAGCCCTAGATCACTATTCTCTTCTCATTTGTGACTCCTCTCCATTTTTTATTCTTTAGGATGGCGGACACAAGGAACAAGTTTGCACAACCGAATGAAGACGCACCCTTTGGACGACACTTGAAGGAAGTCACTAGGTACCTGAACATTGGAATACCAAGCTTCACCGAGACTTACAACGCCACTTTACTAGAAGAGGAAGGATGGATGATTCAAGCTCAAGTTCTAGGAAGGACATTCACGCCAGTCACTAAACCCATAGAGTTTTCCTTTGATGCACCAACCTGGAGTCTAGGAAAGAGTATGGCAGCTCACATCACCATGGGACGCATTGGAGAAGTTTACCAAAAGGAGCTTAAGGATACAATCTACCAGATTTGTGGGCGCCGAGAAGAGCAATGGGAGATGATCAGCACCAGGAAGGATAGATCAATTGCAGCTTTCATCCAAGAGTTAAACCAACACATTCGTCGCCAGGAAAACCAGATGTGCGCAGGCATGATAGATCTGAAGAAGGCGATGACTAGGATCATGGAACTCGAGTAAGAACTCAAGGCTACACATGAACATTATGAGGAGGAAATCGTCGTACTAGTGGAGAAGAATGATGATCTGGAAAGGAAGCTAGGAGTATTCATGGGAGACCCCGCACTAGGAGGAGAAGATGACGAACCCAAGGAGATTCGTTCGGAGGACTACATCATCATCGACGACACCGACTCGGACCCCGACGATAGCGATGATGACTATGAAGACGAAGCTGGAGCGGACATCATGGAGTCTTCGACCAATCAATATTTTTAGTAGACCACCACATCATTAGTAGTATTCCACCATGTATATAGTATAGTCCAAGCACTTTTGTAACGATAGTTAGATCGATTGTATGCCCTTGCTTGATTGATTGAGTGAAATGATTGTGTTTGTCTCATGTGCATATGGGTACTGTTTTTCTCATTAGACCTCATTCTATTCTATTCTCTTCCCTCTAAACCCATCAGATGCCTCCGAGACGTGACCCCAGATTTACTTTCCCACCGGAGCTCACTCAGTTGATCCAGCAGCAGAATACCCTGATGCAGTTGTTAGTTCATAACCAAGGCAACAACAACAACAACCCACCGCCACCACCACTAGTTGACAACTTAGCACGCTTTCTGAGGTTGTAGCCGCCGGTGTTTTCCAGTAGCACCGAGCCGATAGTAGCAGATGGTTGGCTCCACAGGATTGGAAGGGAGTTAACCACTGCAGGATGTATAGATGCTGAGAAGGTGCGTTTTGCCGCACATCAGTTGGATGGACCAGCAGCCTCATGGTGGGAGAATTACACTGTCACCTACCCTATAGCCACTATTACATGGGACTAGTTTCAGCAAGCTTTCCATATAGCCCATGTCTCAAATGGAGCTATGAGTATGAAGAAGCATGAGTTTGGCAACTTACGCCAGGGGAACCGTACTATAGCTTAGTACGCGGATGAGTTTAGCAAGTTATCTCGCTATGCCCCTGACGATGTGGCCACAGATGCCGCAAAGCAGGAGAAGTTTATGGAAGCGCTGAATGATGAGATGAGCATGCAGTTGATGGTGGCAACATTCAACAACTACCAAGAGTTGGTAGATAAGGCTCTTATGATTTAAGGGATGCAACAGCAGATTGAGAGCCATAAGAGGAAGTATGGACAAGGAAGGTATAATTCAGGAGCTCAGCAGAAGCCTCGCCTAACCCAGAACTCGGGAGGACTTGTTCATAACCATGGAGGCCACACCCACAATGGAGGAAGTACCCATAATCATACTGGCCCAAGGAATGGGAATCGGAATGGAGCAAGCAACAATCAGAACCGTTCCAATCCCGCCACACCCGCCAAGAGAGACCTAAGCCACGTTACTTGCTTCAAGTGTGGGAAGACTGGACACTATGCCACGGAGTGCCCTGAAGCAAAGAATGGAAACGGTAATGGGAGCGCTGGAAAGAAGCCCAATCCATTCAACAAAGGACAAGTGAACCACGTTAATGTGGAGGAGGTTGAAGAGCAGCCAGACACGGTTATTGGTAAGTTTTTGGTAAAGTCTTTTACTGCCCTTGTTCTTTTTGATGCTGGTGCAACGCATTCATATATATCAAGGGGATTCGTGGATAAGTTTAAACTGCCAGCCCAAACCCTTAGGACCCCTTTGTTAGTAAGTTCACCTGGAGCAGAGTATATGGCTAGTCGATGGTGCGACTAGATACCCTTAACCATTGGTAGCCATGTTTTCCCGTCTGACCTAATAATTTTGGAGTCACAAGGATTGGATGTGATATTAGGCATGGACTAGATGTCAAAGTATGGAGGAAGCATTGACTGTGTTAGTAAGTCAATTTGTCTCACCACCCCTGAGGGAAAAAGGATTAAGTACGTATCTAGGCATGCGCCTAGGATTAGCCAAGTAAATACCCTCACGGGAATTGTTCAGGAGGAAGTGCCTGTAGTGAAGGATTACCTAGATGTTTTTCCAGAGGAGTTACCAGGCATGCCACCAGATTGAGACATCGAGTTTTTGATAGAACTATTGCCAGGCACCGGGCCTATATCAAAGAGACCCTACTGGATGCCCGCGAATGATCTGGAAGAGATTAAGAAGCAGATCAAGGAGTTATTGGAGAAAGGTTACATTTGACGGAGTTCATCACCATGGGGAGCGCCAGTGGTTTTGGTTGAGAAGAAGGATAAGTCTCTAAGGGTGGTTGTTGATTATCGTGCACTGAATGAGGTGATGATCAAGAACAAATATCCACTGCCGATGATCAATGATTTGTTTGACCAGCTGCAAGGAGCTCAGGTGTTTTCAAAGATCGATCTGCAATTTGGATATCACCAGCTGAAGATTCGAGAGAAGGATATACCAAAGACAACATTTACCACAAGGTACGGGTTGTATGAGTATACGGTCATGTCATTTGGACTGACTAACGCCCATGCCTATTTCATGAGCATGATGAACAAAGTTTTCATGGAATATTTGGATAAGTTTGTTGTGGTGTTCATTGATGATATAATGGTATACTCGAAGAATGAGGAGGAGCAAGAAGAGCATTTGCATTTAGTTCTCGAGAAACTCAGGGAACATCAATTGTATGCCAAGTTCAGCAAATGTGAGTTTTGGTTGAAGGAAGTCGGATTCCTTGGACATGTTATATCAGGAGAAGGTGTCGCAGTAGATCCCACCAAGGTTCAGTCAGTCACTAAATGGTTGGCACCCACTTCAGTTAGCGAGATCCGCAGTTTTCTTGGACTTGCAAGATACTATCGGAGATTCATTGAGAATTTTTTCAAGATTGCGAAACCAATGATGGGGTTATTGAAGAAGGATACCAAATTTAAATGGATGGAAGAATGTGAGGCAAGTTTTCAGGAGTTAAAGAAACGTTTGACTACAGCCCTAGTGCTAATTCTGTCGGATATACGTAAGGAGTTTCAAGTGTATTGCGATGCCTCTCGCCTAGGACTTGGAAGTGTGCTTATGCAGGACGGAAGAGTTGTTTCGTATGCCTCATGACAACTGAAACCGCACAAATTGAATTACGCCACGCATGATTTGGAGTTAGCAGCAGTAGTGCATGCGTTGAAGACTTGGAGACATTACCTTATTGGAAACCGTTGTGATGTGTACACGGATCATAAGAGTCTGAAGTACATTTTCACACAGAAGGAGCTGAACCTTAGGCAGAGAAGATGGTTGGAGCTTATAAAGGATTATGACATGAAGCTTCACTATCATCCAGGCAAGGCCAATGTCATAGCAGACGCCTTGAGCCGGAAGAATTATGCTAATACCCTAGTAAGCACGAGATTGCCAAAGGAGTTAGCAGAGGATCTCACGGAACTTCGATTGGAGATTGTTCCTAGAGGTTTTGTTGCAACAATGGAAGTTCATTCGACATTGTTGGGAAAGATCTGAGAAGCTCAGAAGGATGACAAAGAGATTGCTGAGATAAAGGAGAGAATGGGCAAAGGAAAGGCCAAAGGTTTTCGTGAGTATGAGCACGACACCTTATGGTTTGAGGACCGTATTTATGTGCCCAATAACACAGAGATCAGGAAGTTAATACTTCAGGAGGCTCATGACTCACCATACTCGATACACCCCGGAAACACCAAGATGTATTTGGATTTGAAGGAACGTTTCTGGTGGACTGGTATGAAGAAGGATATTGCCGAGTATGTAGCCGTATGTGATGTATGTCAGAGAGTGAAGGCTGAGCATCAAAAGCCAGCAGGATTGCTACATCCTATGTCGATACCCGAATGGAAGTGGGATAAACTTGGCATGGATTTTATCATCGGATTACCCAGGACCAAATCAGGATATGATTCTATATGGGTAGTAGTTGATTGCTTGACCAAAGTGGCTCACTTTATCCCAGTGAAAACCACCTATACAAGTGCGAAGTTGGCAAAGATATATATGACCAGGATCGTATGTCTGCATGGAGTTCCTAGGACCATCGTATCAGATAGAGGAACACAGTTTACCTCAAAGTTTTGGCATCAACTGCACCAGACTTTGGGAACGAGATTGGAGTTCAGTACAGCATTCCACCCGCAGACGGATGGATAGACCGAGAGAGTCAACCAGATTCTGGAGGATATGTTGAGAGCTTGTGCACTAGATTATGGATCTAGTTGGGATGACAATTTGCCCTACACGAAGTTCTCATACAACAATAGCTATCAAGCCAGTTTCAAGATGGCACCGTTCAAAGCCCAGTATGGACGGAGGTGCAGAACACCGTTGATGTGGGATGAAGTTGGAGACCAACAGTTGTTTGGACCAGATTTGATCAAGGAGTCTGAAGAAAAGGTTAAGTTGATCCGAGATAGATTAAAGGTAGCTCAGTCCATATAGAAGAGTTATGCAGATTCGAAACGCAAGGAAATAACCTATGAAATTGGAGATAGAGCATATCTGCGAGTGTCACCCCTGTGAGGAGTGAAACATTTTGGAGTTAAGGGAAAGTTAGCCCCGAGATTTGTAGGACCGTATCGAATTTTGGAGCGTATGGGAGAAGTTGCCTACAAGTTGGAGTTACCCGAAGGACTGTCAGGAGTTCATGATGTGTTTCATGTTTCCCAGTTGAAAAAGTGTCATGCGGAGATGGCCAATATACTGCTAAGAGATACGGAGCCCTTGGAGGCGATTCAGTTGGACAGTGATCTAACCTATGAGGAGAAGCCAGTCAGGATTCCTGAATTTGCTAGCCGAGTCACCCGAAGTAAGGTTATCAAGTTTTGCAAAGTTCAGTGGAGCCATCATACCGAGGATGAAGCCACCTGGGAACGAGAGGATGATCTTCGCAAAGACCACCCACACATATATTCTAGCCAACCCGAATCTCGAGGGCGAGATTCATCTTAAGGGGGGTAGGTTTGTAACATCCCAAATTTTCAATTTGGAATGTTATAAATAGATCATTCATGCACATCATATTTTACTGCATTTCGTCTCGCGATCCTTGAAATCCTAAGGAACTCAAGGACCCTCGGAGAGAGTTGGGGATTTATCAGTTTTCATATTTGAGTTTTATCAAATATTGAAACGAGGATTTTTGGTTTTAATTATTTTTCTCTCCGAAAAATATTTCATATTAAAATATATGAGAGGAGATAATATGACTTCTCCAAATTAAATGAAATATTGGAGGAAAAATATTAAAATCAAATATTTGATTTTATTCGGAGTTTATTGCTATTTTATTTGAATTAGAAAAATTGCACGTTTTTCAAAGTTGCATTTTAGGGCCAAGAAGATGTTCATCTTGTGCTAAATATTTTATTTAGACGGTGCAAATTTGTTTTGGCATTTTTAGATTTTTATTTTATTTTCTAGGATTTATTTTCACTTTCGGTGAAATTATTATTTTTAAAGTCTCACCGCCCGACAAGGCCGAAGCCCACCCGAGCCGGCCCGCTGGCCCCGCGTCACCGTCTCCTTACAGGAGACTGGGAGGCCGCCGCCGCCCGCGACGCCGAGTCCGGCCAGGACTCTGCCGCGCCCCCCTTGCCCCCTCCCCAAGCAAGCACCCCCCTCCTTTTATACCCTGCCCCCGGAGCCCCCACCACCACCAACCCCGCCGCCTGCC
>NC_041384.1:342458894-342500427 GCF_002162155.2 Triticum dicoccoides
GCCTCGCCCCGCCCCGCATCGCCGCACGCCGCCACCTAGCCACGCCGCGCCGCCGCCCTTTGCCGCGCGCTGCCACTCGCCGTTGCCGCTTGTCGCCGCCCCGCGCCGCCCACAACCGCAGCCCCACTTCGCCGGAGTCGCAGCCCCGCCTCACCGGACCTCGCCGGAGGTAAAGCCACCATTGCCGCTGTCGGTTTTTTTTTAGAAAACACCGATCCGGTTTTTTTGAAAAAAAACCTAGGTTCGTTTTTTTAGAATAGATCGGTCCATTTTTTTGGTTTAGTTTATTTAGCGGAAGTTCATTCGTACGTTCGTTTTAACGAATGGTGTTCACCCATTAGCCGCAGACAGCGAACGTTCGTTCGTTAGCCTGTTCGTCACTTTTCTTTTTCTCGGATTATCCGCAATTATTTTCGATCGCGATTTCCGATCCGATTTTCGTTTTAGTTTATCTTTTTCTCTCGTTTGTCGGAATCAGGCGATTCAAGCGCCTAGATCTTCATCTTGAAACCCTCTTTCTGTTTAACCAACTTGAACAAGATTTTGGTACTGTAAAATTAGACTTAGGTCTAGATTAGTAATCGGATCTTGTTTTTTTCCCAGTATGAGTTTCGTTGCTCCGTTTGATTTGATTCTTTTTATAAACCGGGGTTCTTAAGTTGAATTTTCTGGTTAGATCTTCTTATTTGAGATTTACCCGTGCTTCTTGCTTGATTGCTTATGCATGCTATTGTTTGTTTGCGATAGAACACCCGAAGTGTGAACCGTGCTACTACGAGTCTCTAGGTTTTGCGGATCATCAGCAAGGCAAGTAACACATTGATCATACTCTTTTCATACCCAGTTTTTATGCATTAGCTCCAATCCTCAAACATTGCATGATTAGTATGTGATTAACATGTGGGTTGGGAAGTAGTTGATGAGGTAGAACCTATTGCCCTGTTATTATCAAACCCTTGGGAGTTACTTCTACGTAATGCTTATATTGCTATGCTATGCTCGTAGACACGGTTTGGGCGAGTGAAATCCATGACAAATGTGAGAATATTAATTAATGGTTCAACTTAAGGTGGCAAATTAGATACACATCTGGGTGGATTGTTTGTCGGGTACCTGGAGAATCCAGTGTTGTCCTAGGATATCCCGAAGTACTCGTGTGATAATCCTACGGTCCGCCACCCAGGCTCAAAGGGAACCGAGATATTTCATGCTAGAAACTTCTGTGTGCAGCCACATGCTATTATGGGCTCTAGCATAGTTCAATAAGTTGCGTGAAGCTCTTGAAGAGGTGGATCAGCAGGTAGAGGGATGTAGGTTGGTATGGTCTGCCCGGAGTAAGGAGTTAATGCTTCTGAAAGATTGTGTCTCGGTCATCTGTTTCTCAAACACCCTGTAGTGCGAGAAATCCAATGAAGGAGATCGAGTCTTGTGGGGAAAAGTGCACAAACCTCTGCAGAGTTTACAATCTAATCATGGTTAGACGTGTCCCGGGTTATGGACAATCTTGAGTATCTAGTACTTGGATTATCGTATGTATCTCATTACTCTAAATTAATATTGTTGGGTTGATAATTACTTTTAATTGGGATTGAGTTTTAGGAACCTTCTCAATGATGTTTCAACTACCATGATAGTTAAATAAAATCTATTCCTTTGTTGTAGGGAAAAATTGGCTTTTCGCAAAACTATAACCATAGAGCTCTCCACCAGCCAAATATGCCTGTAGTGATAGCATTATTTTTTTCTTGCTCTACTGTGTTACATTGCAAGCATATTCCATGTGCTGACCCATTTTCGGGCTGCAACGTATTATGTTGCAGACTTTTCAGGCGAGGAGTAAGGTTCGTTAGGTCATTGTCGCGCAGCTCAGCTATGCCGTTGGAGTTGACGGACTCACTTTATCTTCCAAGCCTTCCGCTGTTATCGTATTAGATGGCCTTAAGCCATATTTATTGTAATAAGTTCTCTCTTGAGACATTCGATGTAATAAGTGTGTGATTGCTACTCTGTTATAAATCCTTCGAGTACTGTGTGTGTCAGCATTACCGATCCAGGGATGACACTGAAGCACAGAAACTTGATCGTTTGAGGTCGGATCGCTACAGTATCCTTCCTCAAAAACGTCGTCATAGGCTTCGCAATCTTAGAGAAATTTTCAATAAATCTCCGATAATATCCCGCGAGTCCAAGAAAACTGCGGATCTCTCCAACTGAGGTGGGTGCCAACCACTCAGTGACTGACTGAACCTTGGTTGGGTCCACTGCTATACCCTCTCCTAATATAACATGTCCAAGAAATCCAACTTCCTTCAACCAAAACTCACATTTGCTGAACTTGGCATACTATTGATGTTCCCTGAGCTTCTCGAGAACTAAACATAAATGTTCCTTGTGCTCCTCTCACTCCTCGAGTATACCAAGATATCATCAGTGAACAGCACAACGAACTTATCCAAGAACTCCATGAACACCTTGTTCATCATACTCATGAAATAGGCAGGGGCGTTAGTCAATCCAAAAGACATGACCGTATACTCATACAACCCGTACCTTGTGGTGAAAGCTGTCTTAGGTATATCCTTCTCTCGAATCTTCAGTTGGTGATATCCTGATCGCAGATCAATCTTCGAGAACACTTTAGCTCCTGTCAACTGGTCAAATAAATCATTGATCATCGGCAGGGGGTACTTGTTCTTAATCGTCACTTTATTCAACGCACGATAATCAACAACCATTCTTAGAGACTTATCCTTCTTCTCAACCAAAAGCACTGGGGCTCCCCATGGTGATGAACTCCTTCGAATATAACCTTTCTCCAACAACTCCTTAATCTGCTTCTTGATCTCTTCTAGATTGTTTGCGGGCATTCGGTAGGGTCTCTTTGATATTGGCCCGGTACCTAGTAATAGTTCTATCAAAAACTCGATGTCTCGATCTGGTGGCAAGCCTGGTAACTCCTCTGGAAAAACATCTGGGTAATCCTTCTCTACAGGCACTTCCTCCTGAACAACTCCCATGAGGGTATTTACTTGGCTCCTCCTAGGCGCATGCCTAGATACATACTTGATCCTTTTTCCCTCCGGGGTGGTGAGCAAAATTGACTTACTCGCGCAATCGATGTTTCCCCCATACATTGATAGCCAATCCATTCCCAGTATCACATCCAATCCTTGTGACTCCAAAATTATCAAGTCTAGGGGGGGAACATGGCTTCCAATGGCTAATGGCATCTGAAAACATCCACTGCTTGCCATATACTCAGCTCCAGGTGAGGTTACTAGCATAGGTGTCCTAAGAACCTTAGTGGGCAGCTTATACTTATCCATGAATCCCCTTGATATGTATGAATGTGATGCACCAGTATCAAAAAGAACGATTGCAGTAAACGACTTAACCAAAAACTTACCGATAATGGCATCAGGCTGCTCCTCAACCTCCTCCACGTTCACGTGGTTCACTTGTCCCATGTTGAAAGGGCTGGGCTTCTTCCCAGCGCTTCCATTGCCATTTCCATTCTTCTCTTTGGGGCACTCAGTGGCGTAATGTCCAGTCTTCCCGCACTTGAAACAAGTAATGTGACTTAGGTCCTTCTTGGCGGGTGTGGCTGGGTTAGAGTGGTTCTGATTACTACCTGCTCCGTTCCCGTTTCCATTCTTGGGGCCACTGTGGTTGTGAGAACTCCCTCCATTGTGGTTGTGACCTCCATGGTTATGGACAAGTCCTCCCGAGTTCGGGGTTAATCGAGGCTTCTGCTGAGCTCCTGAGTTGTACCTCCCTTGTCCATACTTCCTTTTGTGGCTCTCAATTTGCTGTTGCTTCCCTTCAATCATAAGAGCCTTGTCTACCAACTCCTAGTAGTTATTGAATGTTGCCACCATCAACTACATGCTCATCTCATCATTCAGCCCTTCCATAAACTTCTCCTGCTTTGCGGCATCTGTGGCCACATCATCAGGGGCATAATGAGATAGCTTACTAAATTCATCCACGTACTGCCCCACAGTACGGTTCCCTTGGCGTAAGTTGCGAAACTCACACTTCTTCATGCTCATAGCTCCAGATGAGACATGGGCTGTGTCGAATGCTTGCTGAAACTGATCCCATCTAACGGTGGCTATAGGATAGGTGACGGTGTAATTCTCCCACCATGAGGCTGCTGGTCCATCCAACTGATGTGCGGTAAATCGCACCTTCTCAACATCTGTGCATCCTGCAGTGGTTAACTCCCTTCCAATCCTACAGAGCCAATCATCTGCCACTATCGGCTCAGTGCTACTGGAGAACACCGACGGTTGCAACCTCAGAAAACGGGCTAAGTTGTCAACTGGTGGTGGTGGCGGTGGGTTGTTGTTGTTGTTGTTGTTGCCTTGATTCTGTACTAACAACTGCATCAGTGTATTCTGCTGCTGGATCAACTGTGTGAGCTCCGGTGGAAAGGTAAATCAGGGGTCACGTCTTGGAGGCATATGAGGGTTTAGAGGGAAGAGAAGTAGAATAGAATGAGGTCTAGTGAGGAAAACACTACCCATATGCACATGAGACAAACACAATCATATCACTCAATCAATCAAGCAAGGGCATACAAATCGATCTAACTATCGTTACAAAAGTGCTCAGACTATACTATATACATGGTAGACTGCTACTACTGTTTTGGTGGTCATCTAGAAATTTTGATCAGTGGAAGACTCCATGATGTCTGCTCCAGCTTCGTCTTCAAAGTCATCATCACTGTCGTCGGCGTCAGAATCGGTGTCGTCGATGATGATGTAGTCTTCAGAACGAATCTCCTTAGGTTCGTCGTCTTCTTCTCTTGGCGCGGGGTGTCCCATGAATACTCCTAGCTTCATTGTCAGGTCATCATTCATCTCCACTAGTATCGTCATCTCATCCTCGTATCCATCGCGTGTAGACTTGAGTTCTTCAAGCTCGGTGATCCTTGTCATTGCCTTCTTCAAATTTATCATGCCTGCGCACATCTGATTCTCCTGGCGACGAATGTGCTGGTTTAACTCCTGGATGAAAGATGCAATGGATCTATCCTTCCTGGTGCTGATCATCTCCCATTGCCCATCTCGGCGCCCACAAATCTGGTAGATAGTATCCTTAAGATCCTTCTTGTAGACTTCTCCAACGCGTCCCATGGTGATGTGGGCTGCCATACTCTTTCCTAGACTCCAGGTTGGTGCATCAAAGGAAAACTCTGCGGGCTTAGTGACTGGCGTGAATGTCCTTCCTGTAACTTGAACTTGAATCATCCAGCGCTCCTCTTCTGGTAAAGTGGCGTTGTAAGTTCCGGTGAAGCTTGGTATTCCAATGTTCAGGTACTTAGTGACTTCCTTCAAGTGTCATCCAAAAGGTGCTTCTTCATCCGGTTGGGCAAACTTGTTCCTTGCGTCCGCCATCCTAAAGAGTAGAAAATGGAGAGGAGTTAGAAATGAGAAGAGAGCAATGATCTAGGGCTTAGCTTAGTGTTCGTGTCCTACACTCAGCGTGTGCTCTGATACCATCTTTGTAGTGACCTGACCTCAAATGGTCAAGTCTTTGTGCTTCAGTGTCATCCCTGGATCGGTAATGCTGACACACACAGTACTCGAAGGATTTATAAAAGAGTAGCAATCACACACTTAATACATCGATGTCTCCAAAGGAGAACTTATTACAATAAATATGGCTTACGGCCATCTAATTAGATAACAGCGGAAGGCTTGGAAGATAAAGTGAGTCCATCAACTCCAACGGCATAGCTGAGATGCACGGCAACGACCTAGCGAACCTTAATCCTCGTCTGAAAAGTCTGCAATGTGATATGTTGCATCCCGAAAATGGTTCAGCACATGGAATATGCTGGTAATGTAACACGGTAGAGCAATGAATAGAAATAATGCTAACACTATATGCATATTTGGCTGGTGGAGGCTGTATGGTTATAATGTTTTTTGTGAAAAGCCAATTTTTTCCTACAACAAAGGAGTAAGTTTTATTTTAACTATCATGGTAGTTGAAACATCATTGAGAAGGTTCCTCCAAATCAATCCCCATTAAAGTAGTTTGTTAACTCAACAAATTAATTTAGAGTGATGAGATTCAGTAGGAAAATCCAAGTACTAGATACTCAAGATTGTCCATAACCGGGGACACGGCTAACCATGATTAGATTGTACACTCTGCAGAGGTTTGTGCACTTTTCCCCACAAGACTCGATCTCCTCCGTTGGATTTATCGCACTACATGATGTTTGAGAAACGGATGACCGAGACACGGTCTTTCAGAAGCATTTACTCTTTACTCTGGGTGGACAGTTACACCTACTTTCCCTCTACATCTGCTAGCCCACCACTGAAAGAGGTCGCACAGCTTACTCATACTATGCCAGAGCCCATAATGGCTTGTGGCTGCACACGGAAGTTTCTAGCATGAATAATCTCAAGATCCCTTTGAGCCTGGGTGGCGGACCGTAGGATGATCACACGGGTACTCTGGGATATCCTAGGACAACACTGGATTCTCCAGGTGCCCAAACAAGCGATCCACCCATATGTATATTAAAGTTGCCACCTTATGTTGAACCATTAAATAACAATCTCACATCTGTCATCGATACACTCAAACCCAATCCACGTCTACGAGCATATCATAGCAATATAAGCAACGTAGAGGTAACTCCCGAGGGTTTGATAATAAAACTGGTAATAGGTTCTACCTCATCATCTACTTCCCAAACCCACAAGTTAATCTGATCCTAATCATGCAGTGTTTGAGGATTGGAGCTATTGCATAAAAACTGGGTAATAAAGGGGTATGATCAAAGTGTTACTTGCCTTGCTGATGATCCGTGAAACCTAGAGACTCGTAGTAGCACGCTTCGCACTTCGGGTGTTCTATCGCAGACAAACAATAGCATACATAAGCAATCAAACAAAGATACACGGGTAAAACTCAAATAAGAAAATCTAACCAGAAAGTTCAACTTAATAACTTTGGTTTGCAAAAAGAATCAAATCAAACAGAGCAACGAAACACAAACTGCGAAGGAAACAAGATCTGATTACTAATCTGGACTAAAGTCAAATTTTACAGTACCAAAATATTGTTCATGTTGGATAAACAGAAAGATGGTTTTGAGACAAAGATCTGGGCGCTTGAATCGCCTGATTCCGATAAACGAGCGAAAAGATAAACTAAAACAAAAATCGGATCAGAAATCGCGATCGAGAATAATCGCGAAAAACCCGAGAAAAAGAAAAACGAACGAACAGGCTAACGAACGAACGTTCGTTGTCTGTGGCTAACGAGCGAAACCCGTTCGTTAAAATGAATGTACGGACGAACATCCGCTATATAACTAAACCAAAAAAACTGAACCGGATCTAAAAAACGGGTCTAGGGTTTTGGAAAAAAAGATCGGTTTTTCTCACGAAAACCGAGGCGGCGGCGGCGTCTACCTCCGGCGAGGTCGGTGAGGCAACTGCGGGGCGGCGTCTGGTCGCGGCAGCGGCGGGCGGCGGCGGCAGGCGGCGGCGTCGGGCGGCGCTAGGGTTGCGGGCGCGGGTGGGCTTCGGCAGCTGGCTCGGGCCTCGGCCTCGCCTCTTAAAGGGGCCAGCCGTTCGGTGGCCTAGCCAGATACGGCCCGGTTAGGTCGGTGCGCTGTTTTTTTAAATAATTCCGCCGCAGGAAAAAAAGAAAAGAAATATTAAACGGACTCCAAAAATCCCGAAATAAATTTCCCCCGTCCTCTAAAAATCTGCCGGACAAGGTGAACATTTATTTGGGCCTAATATGCAATTTTGAAAAACGCGTATTTTTCCTGTGCAAATAAAATAGCAATAAAATCCGAATAAAAACAAAAAGATGTTTTTAATATTTTCCTCCAATATTTCATTTATTTTGGAGAAGTCATATTATCTCCTCTCATATATTTTAATATGAAATATTTTAGGAGAGAAAAATAATAAAACAACTGATCCTCGTTTCGATATTTGATAAAATTCAAATATGAAAACCGTGAAATCCCCAACTCTCTCCGAGGGTCCTTGAGTTGCTTAGAATTTTCAAGGATCGCGAAATGAAATGCAAATAAAATATGATATGCATGAATGACCTACGTATAACATTCCAAATTGAAAATTTGGGATGTTACAAAAAAGGTGAATATGATATATTCCACACATATCCCCAAGCGGGAGCGCAAGCGCGCGTTAAGGGACATCTATGCCGTCGAGCCGGTCGCCCCAAAATTCAACCCATGGTCGGCTTTTCCAATCACCTTTGATCGAAAGGACCACCCAACCAGTATTCGTCATGGAGGTTCGGCAGCTCTCGTCCTCGATCCAATCATCGACGGATTCCACCTTACGGGAGTCCTCATGGACGGCGGCAGCAGTCTCAACCTGCTCTATCAGGACACCGTCCGCAAAATGGGCATTGATCCATCAAGAATCAAGCCCACTAAAACTACCTTTAAAGGAGTAATACCTGGTGTAGAGGCCTGCTGCACGGGCTCAAAACACTGGAAGTTGTCTTCGGTTCGCCACACAACTTCCGAAGCGAAGACTTGATCTTTGATATCATCCCCTTCCGCAGTGGATATCACACACTGCTCGGACGAACCACTTTCGCCCGTTTTCACGCGGTCCCGCACTACACTTATCTAAAGCTCAAGATGCCCAGCCCACGTGGCGTCATTACAATCAATGGAAACACAGAACGCTCCCTCCGTACTGAGGAGCATACCATGACCATCGCAGCCGAAGTACAGAGCGGCCCTGTCAAGCCGCACACCTCATCGGCCATCAAGCCACTGGACTTTATTCAACAAGACCGGTCAGTCCCGCGTGCCGAAAGCTCGGTAATTCCAGAGTTGGACTAGCAGTTTTCCCTCCATCGATCGCCACACATATCCGTGAAATTCGTACCGTGCGTGCATAATTATGCACTCAAAATATCTTGGGCATCAGCGGAGGCACAATATGGACAGGCCCATAGTACGGTTCGACCCTATATGGCCTTCGCCTTTTCCTTAATTATTTTTTCTCTCTTACCACAGGTGAATTAAAACATATTCGTCCTACGGACTTACAAGGACTCTTTTAGAGCCCGGTGATACGTCCATTTTGCATCATGCTTTTATATCGATATTTATTGCATTATGGGCTGTTATTACACATTATGTCACAATACTTATGCCTATTCTCTCTTATTTTACAAGGTTTACATGAAGAGGGAGAATGCCGACAGCTGGGATTCTCGGCTAGAAAAGGAGCAAATATTAGAGACCTATTCTGCACAGCTCCAAAGTCCTGAAACTTCATGGAAGTCATTTTTAGAATATATAAAAAATACTGAGCGCAAGAAGTTCACCAGGGGGGCACACCCTGCCCACGAGGGTGGGGGGCGCGCCCTACCCCCTGTGCGTGCCCCCCTACCTCATGGCCCCCTAATGGCCCTCCGATGTCCATCTTCTGCTATATGGAGTCTTTCGATGAGGAAAAAATCATAAGCCATCTTTCCGGACGAGACTCCGCCGCCACGAGGCAGAACCTTGGCAGAACCAATCTAGGGCTCTGGCAGAGCTGTTCTACCGGGGAAACTTCCCTCCGGGAGGGGGAGTTCATCACCATCGTCATCACCAACGATCCTCTCATCGGGAGGGGGTCAATCTCCATCAACATCTTCACCAGCACCATCTCATCTCAAACCCTAGTTCATCTCTTGTATCCAATCTTTCTATCCAAACCTCAGATTGGTACTTGTGGGTTGCTAGTAGTGTTGATTACTCCTTGTAGTTGATGCTAGTTGGTTTACTTGGTGGAAGGTCATATGTTCAGATCCATTATGCATATTAATACCCCTCTGATTATGAACATGAATATGCTTTGTGAGTAGTTACGTTTGTTCCTGAGGACATGGGAGAAGTCTTGCTATTAGTAGTCAGGTGAATTTGGTATTCGTTCGATATTTTGATGAGATGTATGTTGTCATCCCTCTAGTGGTGTCATGTGAACGTCGACTACATGACACTTCACCATTGTTTGGGCCTAGAGGGAGGCATTGGGAAGTAATAATTAGATGATGGGTTGCTAGAGTGACAGAACCTTAAACCCTAGTTTATGTGTTGCTTCGTAAGGGGCTGATTTGGATCCATATGTTTCATGCTATGGTTAGGTTTACCTTAATACTTCTGTTGTAGTTGCGGATGCTTGCAATGGGGTTAATCATAAGTGGGATGCTTGTCCAAGTAAGGACAGTACCCAAGCACCGGTCCACCCACATATCAAATTATCAAAGTACCGAACATGAATCATATGAACGTGATGAAAACTAGCTTGAAGATAATTCCCATGTGTCCTCAGGAGCGCTTTCCTTCATATAAGAGTTTGTCCAGGCTTGTCCTTTGCTACAAAAAGGATTGGGCCATCTTGTTGCATCCTATTTACTTTTATTACTTGCTACTCGTTGCAAATTACCTTATCACAAAACTATCTGTTACCGATAATTTCAGTGCTTGCAGAGAATACCTTACTGAAAACTGCTTATCATTTCCTTCTGCTCCTCGTTGGTTTCGACACTCTTACTTATCGAAAAGGCTACAATAGATCCCCTATACTTGTGGGTCATCAAGACTCTTTTCTGGTGCCGTTGCCGGGGAGTGAAGCGCCATTGGTAGGTAGAACTTGGTAAGGAAAAATGTATATAGTGTGCTGAAATTTACTGTCACTTGTTACTATGGAACATAATCCTTTGAGGGGCTTGTTCGGGGTATCTTCACCCTGACTAGTAGAGCAAAGAGTTGCTCCTCAACCTACTGAACCTACTGAAAATGTTTACTTTGAAATTCCTTCCGGTATGATAGAGAAACTACTAGCTAATCCTTTTGCAGGAGATGGAACATTGCATCCCGATTTACACTTAATCTATGTGGATGAAGTTTGTGGATTATTTAAGCTTGCAGGTATGCCCGATGATGTTATCAAGAAGAATGTCTTCCCTTTATCTTTGAAGGGAGATGCATTGACATGGTATAGGCTATGTGATGATATGGGATCATGGGACTACAAGCGATTGAAATTGGAATTTCACCAGAAGTTTTATCTTATGCATCTTGTTCATCGTGATCATAATTATATATATAATTTTTGGCCTCGCGAAGGAGAAAGCATCGCTCAAGCTTGGGGGAGGCTTAAGTCAATGTTATATTCATACCCCAATCATGAGCTCTCAAGAGAAATGATTATTCAAAAAAATTATGCTCGGCTTTCTCCCAGTAATCGCTCCATTGTACTGGATCTTTTATGATGAAGACTATTGAATTCAAATGGGATTTATTGGAAATAATTAAACGCAACTCTGAAGATTGGGACCTCGACGAAGGTAAGGAGTCAGGTATAACACCTAAGTTTGATTGTGTTAAATCCTTTATGGATACCGATGCATTTCGTGAATTTTGCACTAAATATGGACTTGACTCTGAGATAGTAGCTTCCTTTTGTGAATCCTTTGCTACTCATGTTGATCTCCCTAGGGGGAAGTGGTTTAAATATAATCCTCCCATTGAAGTAAAAGTAGTTGCACCTATTAAAGTTGAAGAAAAGACTATCACTTATAATGATCCTGTTGTTCCTACTACTTATGTTGAGAAACCACCTTTTCCTGTTAGAATAAAGGATCATGCTAAAGTTTCAACTGTAGTCAACAAAAGTAATATTAGGACACACCATCCCCCTGAGCAAATTAAAGTTGAACCTAATATTGCTATGGTTAAAGATCTCTTGGCCGATAATATTGATGGGCATGTTATTTACTTCTGTGATGAGACTGCTAGAATTGCTAGACCTGATACTAAAAATAAACATAGACCTGTTGTAGGCATGCCTGTTATTTCTGTTAAAATAGGAGATCATTGCTATCATGGCTTATGTGATATGGGTGGTAGTGCAAGTGCAATACCTCATTCCTCATACAAAGAAATTATGCATGATATTGCACCTGCTGAGATAGAAGATATAGATGTCACCATTAAGCTTGCCAATAGAGATACTATTTCACCAATTGGGATTGTTAGAGATGTTGAAGTCTTGTGTGGGAAGGTTAAATATCCTGATGATTTTCTTGTTCTTGGTTCCCCACAAGATAGCTTTTGTCCCATTATATTTGGTAGACCCTTCTTGAATACTGTTAATGCTAAAATAGACTGCAATAAGGATATTGTTTCTGTTGGTTTAGGGGATATGTCTCATGAGTTTAATTTTGCTAAGTTTCATAGACAACCCCGTGATGAGGAATTGCCTAGTAAAGATGAAATTATTTTTCTTACTTCTATTGATGTGCCTCCTACTGATACTTTAGAACAATATTTGCTAGACCATGAAAATGATATGTTCATGAATGAAAAAGGGAAATAGATGAAGTATTCTTTAAACAGGGACCTATTCTAAAACACAACTTGCATGTTGAAATCCTAGGGGATCCTCCTCCACCCAAGGGTGATCCCGTGTTTGAACTTAAACCATTGCTTGATACTCTCAAATATGCTTATCTTGGTGAAAAGAAGATTATCATGTTATTACTAGTGCTAACCTTTCAGAGCATGAAGAAGAGAGATTATTGAAAACTCTGAAGAAGCATCGTGCTGCTATTGGATATACTCTTGATGATCTTAGTCAACACAAAATAAATTTGGAGAAAGACACCAAATCAGTTATTGATCACCAACGACGGCTAAATCCTAAGATGAAAGAAGTGGTAAGAAAGGAAATATTAAAGCTCCTTGAGGCAGGTATAATTTATCCCGTTGCTGATAGTCAGTGGGTAAGTCATGTCCATTATGTCCCTAAGAAGGGAGTTATTACTGTCGTTCCTAATGATAAAGATGAATTGATTCCACAAAGAATTATTACAGGTTATAGGATGGTAATTGATTTCCGTAAATTGAATAAAGCTACTAAAAAGATCATTACCCTTTGCCTTTCATTGATCAAATGCTAGAAAGATTATCCAAACATACACATTTTTGCTTTCTAGATGGTTACTCTGGCTTCTCTCAAATACATGTGTCAACTGATGATCAAACAAAGACCACTTTTACTTGCCATTTCGGTACTTTTGCTTATAGACGTATGCCTTTTGGTTTATGTAATGCACCTGCTACCTTTCAAAGATGCATGATGGCTATATTCTCTGACTTCTGTGAAAAGATTTGTGAGGTTTTCATGGACGATTTCTCCATTTATGGATCCTCTTTTGATGATTGCTTGAGCAACCTTGATCGAGTTTTGCAGAGATGTGAAGAAACTAATCTTGTCTTGAACTGGGAGAAGTGCCACTTTATGGTTAATGAAGATATTGTCTTGGGGCATAAAATTTCTGAAAGAGGTATTGAAGTTGATAAAGCTAAAGTTGATACTATTGAAAAGATGTTGTGTCCCAAGGACATCAAAGGTATAAGAAGTTTCCTTGGTCATGCCGGTTTTTATAGGAGGTTCATCAAGGACTTCTCAAAAATTTCTCGGCCTCTGACTAACCTATTACAAAAAGGTATTCCTTTTGTCTTTGATGACGATTTTGTAGAAGCATTTGAAATACTTAAGAAAGCTTTGATTTCTGCACCTATTGTTCAGCCACCTGATTGGAATTTACCTTTTGAAATTATGTGTGATGCTAGTGATTATGTTGTAGGTGCTGTTCTGGGGAAAAGAGTTGATAAGAAGCTGAATGTCATCCAATATGCTAGTAAAACTCTAGACAATGCCCAGAGAAATTATGCTACTACTGAAAAAGAATTTTTAGCAGTTGTTTTTGCTTGTGATAAGTTCAGACCTTATATTGTTGATTCTAAAGTAACTATTCACACTGATCATGCTGCTATTAAATACCTTATGGAAAAGAAGGATGCTAAACCTAGACTTATTAGATGGGTTCTCTTGCTACAAGAATTTGATTTGCATATTATTGATAGAAAGGGAGTTGAGAACCACATTGCAGACAACTTGTCTAGGTTAGAAAATGTTCTTGATGACTCACTACCTATTAATGATAGCTTCCCTGATGAACAATTAAATGTCATAAATGCTTCTCATACTGCTCCATGGTATGCTGATTATGCTAATTACATTGTTGCTAAATTTATACCACCTAGTTTCACATACTAGCAAAAGAAGTTTTTCTATGATTTGAGACATTACTTTTGGGATGACCCACATCTTTATAAAGAAGGAGTAGATGGTATTATTAGGCGTTGTGTACCTAAGCATGAACATGAACAGATCCTACGCAAGTGTCACTCCGAGGCTTATGGAGGACATCAGGGGGGGAGCCAGGATTTGGCCATAGGGGGGCGAAGAACACATTGAAGTACATAGGAGACATAACAGATTGAAAATTGTTGACGCTTTCGAGGGTCTGCTCATATGGTGTGCTTCCAATTCTATGTTGATGTAGAACTTCTAGAGAGGCCTCACTATTTTGCTTGACGATTTGCATATCAACTATGTCCAGTGGGATGCTCTATGACTTCTAGCTCCCCAGTTGGATTCTCATTTCATTTGTAGAGTTAGAGTTTTGAGCAATTGGCTTCAAAAAATACTTATCTGTGGCGTTTTCCTCTTCATGAACTATGCAACTCTAATTCGAGTACAGAGCAAATATGTAATATGTAATTGATCTGATAAGGGACAAAATATACTAATACTAACAAGTGATTTGTGTAATCAAATTGAAAGACAAGTGACAACTACAATACTATCAATCTGTAGACAATAATACCTTCGTTTCTGATTCACGGGATCAAGTTAGAAATTGGGTGTGGGCCTGTGGCGTCGTCATCTGGCTGGGCTGGTCGTAGTATCCATACTCCGTAGACTTGTGCTCCGGTACTCCATTGATCCGCCGTAAGCGATAGCCGGCAGGCCGGTAGCTTTGCTAATCACCAAGCCATGACAGCGCAGCCCCCGATGGCCGGTGACAATGCAGCCCTAGCCGCGTCTTGGAAGAAAGAGTTAGGAAGTCTGAAGTCGCCTCAGCCATGTGATTGCGTGCGGGTCCGTTGATTGATGAGCGAGTACGTGATATCCAACCCATGGGTGCGGGTGCGTTGATTGATGAGCGAGTACATCCAGCCCATGCGTACGTACGTGCAGCCTGGGTTGACCTTCTGGCCTTTGTTGCATATTCGCTCTGGGCTTGACACTTGGAGTTTAGCCCATGTCCTTGATAGTACGTAAATGCTAATGGCCGGATATTAAGCCTAATCTCTCTGTACTAGTCCCCGCTGGAACTCGTTGGAGGGGGCCGCACCATAGGGGGGGTCTGGCCCCCGCTCGCCCCCCCCCCCCAGTGCCTCCGCCTCTGGAGGACACCATGCTGGAGACAGAACTGCACATAAGGTATTGCAATCTGGTTTTTATTGGCCTACTCTCTTCAAGGATGCCCGTGAGTTTGTCTTATCTTGTGATGAATGTCAAAGAATTGGTAATATTAGTAGATGTCAAGAAATGCCTATGAATTATTCACTCGTTATTGAACCATTTGATGTTTCGGGCGTTGATTATATGGGACCGTTTCCTTCCTCTAATGGGTATACACATATTTTAGTTGTTGTTGATTACGTTACTAAGTGGGTAGAAGCTATTCCAACTAGTAGTGTTGATCATAACACCTCTATTAAGATGCTTAAAGAAGTTATTTTTCCGAGGTTTGGAGTCCCTAGATATTTAATGACTGATGGTGGTTCACATTTTATTCATGGTGCCTTTCGTAAAATGCTTGCTAAGTATGATGTTAATCATAGAATTGCATCTCCTTATCACCCACAGTCTAGTGGTCAAGTAGAACTTAGCAACAGAGAGCTTAAATTAATTTTTGCAAAAGACTGTTAATAGATCTAGAAAGAATTGGTCCAAGAAACTTGATGATGCATTATGGGCATATAGAACTGCATATAAAAATCCTATGGGTATGTCTCCGTATAAAATGGTTTATGGTAAAGCATGTCACTTACCTCTTGAATTAGAACATAAGGCATATTGGGCTATCAAAGAGCTCAACTATGACTTCAAACTTGCCGGTGAAAAGAGGCTATTTGACATTAGCTCACTTGATGAATGGACAGCCCAGGCCTATGAAAATGCCAAGTTGTTTAAAGAAAAAGTTAAAAGATGGCATGATAAAAGGATACAAAAGCGTGAGTTTAACATAGGTGATTATGTACTGTTATACAAATCTAGTTTAAGATTTTTTTTGCAGGCAAACTTCTCTCTAAATGGGAAGGTCCTTACGTCATCAAGGAGGTCTATTGTTCCGGCGCCATAATCAACAACTTCGAGGGCACAAATCTGAAGGTGGTGAACGGTCAAAGGATCAAACATTATATCTCAGGTAATCCTATAAATGTTGAAACTAATGTATTGAAACTGTAACCCCGGAGGAATACATAAGGGACACTTTCCGGAACGTTTCAGACTCCGAAAAGGAATAGGTACGTGGTACGGTAAGTAAACCGACTCCAAAACAATTCTAATGGCAATTTTTCTCCGTTTTGGAATATTTAAGAAAATAGGAAAATAAGAAGCAGACCGGAAGGTACACGAGGCTTCCATGCGGGTGGAGGGCGCGCCCTACCCCCTGGGCACGCCCCCTGCCTCGTGGGAACCTCGTGTGCTCTCCGGACTCCGTTTTCTTGCACAATACTTCTTTTAGTCGGTAAAAATTCATTAAATAACCTCCCGAAGGTTTTAACCACTGTATCACGCAAATATCTCATGTCTTTGTTTTGAGTTGTCGTGCTACAGATTTGAGCAACATGTCGTCCCAGGGTTCGGAAGGAGAAAGCTATGTGGCTGATTACCTTGCAGATCCTAAGGTCTATGGGGATGTGGAGCATTGTGGTTGGACTACGGAAGAAGAAGAGGACTATGAACCTAAGGGAAAGGAGGAGACGAGCTCAGATGAAGATGAAGTCCCATTACCTCAACCTGGGGACATGCATGTGGAGTTCAAAAAGTCAAGCCTCCCTGATAGAGCAAAGAAACCTAAGATCGAATTTATCCTTTTCACCTCTTGCAGGAAAACAAATAGGAATTATGAAAGAAGATATTAAGCCTTGAGCAGGAGATCGATGATCTAAGGGATCAAAATTCTGTCCTCAAGCGCAAATTAAGGAAGAAGCCTACGCCATCAACAAAACCAAGACCTTCTTCACCAACAAAGAAGAACTGAGCATCGGGTATGGGCACTCCCCTTGGCAACTGCCAAGCTTGGGGGAGTGCCCCGGTATCGTATCACCATCACTTTTACCTTTACCATTTTTCTTAGTTCGATCCTTTTGATAATATCTTGATCTAGTAGAATAAAGTTTTAGTATGATCTAGTTGTGAGTTTTGCTTTATGATCCTTCTATGTAATCGAGTCCGTGAGCTATATATAATAAATATTAGTGTTGAGTCAAGGGCTTGATTACCTTGCTATGATCTTGAGGGAATAAAATAAAAGAGAAGAAATAAAAAGAAATAAAGAGATCATATGGATCTTATGGAGAGTAATGAGCTCACATATAAAGAGTATGATGAATAAAAGTTGTTGAGAGTTGACAAACATAGTTTTGGTCATTGTTGCAATTAATAAGAAGTAATAAAGAAAGAGAGGTCTTCACATATAAATATACTATCTTGGACATCTATTATGATTGTGAGCACTCATTAAAGTATGATATGCTAAAGAGTTGACGTTGGACAAGGAAGACAACGTAATGGGTTATGTTTTCTTACATCTGAGATAAATTATATTGTCATGGATCATCCAACATGTTGAGCTTACCTTTCCCTCTCTTGCTAGCCAATCCTTTGCACCAAGTAGAAATACTACTTGTGCTTCCAAATATCCCTAAACACAGTTTTGCCATGAGAGTCCACCATATCTACCTATGGATTGAGTAAGATCCATCAAGTAAGTTGTCATCAGTGCAAGCAATAAAAATTGCTCTCTAAATATGTATGACTTATTAGTGTGGAGAAAATAAACTTTATACGATCTTGTGATATGGAAGAAATAAAAGTGACAGACTGCATAATAAAGGTCCATATCACAAGTGGCAATATAAAGTGGCGTTCTTTCGTATTAAGATTTTGTGCATCCAACCATAAAAGTGCATGCCAACCTGTGCTTCCCTCTGTGAAGGGCCTATCTTTTATTCTTGTCTTATAATCCATACAAAGAGTCATGGTGAGCTTCACCTTTCCTTTTTAGATTTTATCCTTTGGCAAGCACAATGTGTTGGAAAGATCCTGATATATATAACTAATTGGATGTGAGTTTTCATGAACTATTATTAGTGACATTACCCTTGAGCTAAAATGTTGGGAGGCAAAACTATAAGCCCCTATCTTTCTCCGTGTCCGATTTAAAACTCCATACCCATAAATATTGCGTGAGTGTTAGCAATTATGAAAGACTAAATGATAGTTGAGTATGTGGACTTGCTGAAAAGCTCTTATATTGACTCTTTCCTATGTTATGATAAATTGCAATTGCATCAATGACTGAGATTAGAGTTTGTTAGTTTTCAATGAAGTTTATGATTCATACTTGAAATTGTGATTGAATTGTTACTTTAGCATAAGAGATCATATGACAAAATATATATATGTTGTTGTTCTAAGAATGATCATGATGCCCTCGTGTCCGTATTTTATTTTTATCGACACCTCTATCTCTAAACATGTGGACATATTTTTCGATTTCGGCTTTCGCTTGAGGACAAGTGAGGTCTAAGCTTGGGGGAGTTGATACGTCCATTTTGCATCATGCTTTTATCTCGATATTTATTGCATTATGGGTTGTTATTACGCATTATGTCACAATACTTATGCCTATTCTCTCTTATTATACAAGGTTTACATGAAGAGGGAGAATGCCGGCAGCTGGGATTCTGGGCTGGAATAGGAGCAAATATTAGAGACCTATTCTGCACAGCTCCAAAAGTCCTGAAACTTCACGGAAGTTATTTCCAGATTATATAAAAAATATTGGGCGAACGAAGTTCCAGAGGGGGCCCACACCCTGGCCACGAGGGTGGGGGCGCACCCTACCCCCCTGGGTGCACCCCCTGCCTCGTGGGCCCCCTGGTGGCCCTCCAATGCCCATCTTCTGCTATATCAAGTCTTTCATCAAGGAAAAAATCATAAGCAAGCTTTTGGGACGAAACTCCGCCGCCACGAGGCGGAACCTTGGCAGAACCAATCTAGGGCTCCGGCAGAGCTGTTCTGCCGGGGAAACTTCCCTCCGGGAGGGGGAGTTCATCACCATTGTCATCACCAACAATCCTCTCATCGGGAGGGGGTCAATCTCCATCAACATCTTCACCAACACCATCTCATCTCAAACCCTAGTTCATCTCTTGTATCCAATCTTTGTATCCAAACCTCAGATTGGTACCTATGGGTTGCTAGTAGTGTTGATTACTCCTTGTAGTTGATGCTAGTTGGTTTACTTGGTGGAAGATCATATGTTCAGATCCATTATGCATATTAATACCCCTTTGATTATGAACATGAATATGCTTTGTGAGTAGTTACGTTTGTTCCTGAGGACATGGGAGAAGTCTTGCTATTAGTAGTCATGTAAATTTGGTATTCGTTCGATATTTTGATGAGATGTATGTTGTCATCCCTCTAGTGGTGTCATCTGAACGTCGACTACATGACACTTCACCATTGTTTGGGCCTAGAGGGAGGCACTGGGAAGTAATATATAGATGATGGCTTGCTAGAGTGACAGAACCTTAAACCCTAGTTTATGTGTTGCTTCGTAAGGGGCTGATTTGGATCCATATGTTTCATGCTATGGTTAGGTTTACCTTAATACTTTTGTTGTAGTTGCGGATGCTTGCAATGGGGGTTAATCATAAGTGGGATGCCTGTCCAAGTAGTACCCAAGCACCGGTCCACCCACATATCAAATTATCAAAGTACCGAATGCGAACCATATGAACGTGATGAAAACTAGCTTGACGATAATTCCCA
This sequence comes from Triticum dicoccoides, assembly GCF_002162155.2. NCBI lineage: Eukaryota > Viridiplantae > Streptophyta > Magnoliopsida > Poales > Poaceae > Triticum > Triticum dicoccoides. Next base: position 342,478,907 of record NC_041384.1, read on the forward strand.
TGTGTCCTCGGGAGCACTTTCCTTCATATAAGAGTTTGTCCAGGCTTGTCCTTTGCTACAAAAAGGATTGGTCCATCTTGCTGCACCCTATTTACTTTTATTACTTGCTACTCGTTGTAAATTACCTTATCACAAAACTATGTGTTACCGATAATTCCAGTGCTTGCATAGAATACCTTACTGAAAACTGCTTATCATTTGCTTCTGCTCCTCGTTGGGTTCTACACTCTTACTTATCGAAAATGCTATGATAGATCCCCTATACTTGTGGGTCATCACCCAGTTTCAAACAGCTGAAGACCATTCCTCTCAAGGAATCTCTCTCTCCAAGGCAAAAGCGGCGCAGACGTGCGGCAGAAGGTCCAAAGGATTTTGTAGACCAAAACTTTATTCAAGAACCTGTATAGAGCTTTTCCCCTTCTTCTTAGACCTCCAGCATGTAAAATGGCCTTGGTGATTATTGTGCCCTCTGTAAGATCACGATTTGACGTATCAATCAGATTCCAGTGAAGACAATTTCTATTCGGTGTTGCCTTTATTCATAGACTGTACACCGTCTCCTCAATTGTCTCACTCACACACCTCGGCACAAATTGCCAGGGGCTCTATATGGCCACACATGTGTCACCAAACAAAAGCCTGAATAGCTTTATAGCACAATTCGGCATCCCGAGCTCGGCATTATATGCATCGGCTCCGAATCATGTCTTTGGTCAATAGTTGGGTTGCCTGGCTCCTGTGTTTGCTACCTTACGTTCCGTTTGTTCGGCTAGGGTAGTAAAGGGAGAACTACTGTGATTGTGTTTCTGGCTCGTCCGGTCAAGCACCTCAGTAGAGAAAGCCGAAAACTGACTGTCATGATGCGGCGAGATCTGGTCGGCCACTCGGCAACTTATTAAAATCTTTAGCGACTATCTCCGTATTATACGAAGGGCTGTTTTTCCAGTCACATACGTAATGCATCCGCACCCGGATAGCCGCGTACTTACCAGAAGCTATCTTCTAGCCCCATCGTCAAAATCCTATGGCTAAGTGAGAGTGGTAAAGCCACATAGTCCGATTGCCTGGTTCGCCGCACTGACACCTCCTTCACGGACCAAGACGTTGGGTTAAGTGTGATCATGTGCTATTCTGAACACCCCCGTAGTATCTACGTGGGGGCCGAAGCCAACGACTGGAAAACTCTCAGGAATACAAAAACGGTCACACAGGAGGAAAGAACTTTCAGACAAAGGCACAAATATATTACAAAGCCTTCATATATAATAAAAATGTCCGGAAAATTCGGGTACATTTATTCGAACATGATGTCCTTTGAGCATTGACCCTCTATCAAGCGGGCACCCTCTAGGACGTCCTCTAAATAGCGCTCCGACGTGCGGTGGTTCTTGCCTCTGGGAGGGCCCTCGAAAGCCACTTCGGCAGCCTTCATCTTCGCCCAGTGCATCTTGACGCGGGCAAAGCCCATCCGTGCACCTTCTATGCACACCGACCGCTTGATTGCATCGATTCGGGGCACTGCATCGACGAGTCCCCACGCCAGGCCGAAATAGCTGCTCGGAATGGGTTCGGCTGGCCATAGCCGAACTATGACGTCCTTCATGGCCACTCCAGACATCTTATGCAGCTCGGCCCATTGCGCCATTTGGTCATTCAGCAACGCTGGGCGCTCCCGCACCGCGAACTGTGACCAAAACAGCTTCTTCGTCGCATGTCCCTCCTGAATTTGGAAGAACTGCACGGTGTCGGCGGCACTCTTCGGAAGATCCGCAAAAGCATCTAGAGAACTCCATAGTCGATTAAGCAAGGCATATCTCTGATCGCCAAACTTAGTATGTAAAAGAAAGGGCTTACCAGCCGATGTTTGTCCGGCCTGCCGGATCTCCTCGCGAGCCGCCCTAGATTCGGACCGCGCCTCTTTGGCCTTCTGAGGGCCTTGGCGAGCTCGGTCGCCTTGCCTTTATTCTCCTCCTCGAAGGATTGCACTTGCGGGTGGCGTCCTTGAGCTCTTGCTCTACTACAGATACCCGCTCCTTGACCTGGCATCGGGTGGCCTGTTCGGCCTTCAAATCTACAGCCGCTTTATCAGCGGCCGCATTGCTCACCCTAGCCTGCTCCTTGGCCCGGGCAAGTTCACCCCTAAGGGTCTCGACCTCAGCAGCGCCATCTGCAATTTCACATATAACAGAGTCTAAGTTTCAACTTCGCATTCGCACATTCATATAGGCACAAACGAGATGTGTGCAGCATACATTGTGCCACGTCGAGCTGCTTGTTAATAAGGACAATGTTCTCATCGGCCTGCTTCAGTTGCCATTTCAGTTCGGAAAGCTCTGTGGCCTGGGTGGTTGCCGCTAACAGTGAAACCTGTTTTTTCTAGCCAAATAAGTATGTTAGTTCCTACAGATATATATAGATCCTCTGTTCGCCCTTCTTCATGGGCCAACCAGAGTCTCATGGGCTACTATCTATATACAGACATGTGTTTTCATATGGAAAGTGGCCAGAGACATTACATTGCATACCTCGAAGCCTGTTAGTAGGCTCGTAAAAGCTTCATTCAGCCCACTTTTAGTGGACTGAACCTTCTCAGCCACCGTACCCATCAAGGTATGGTGCTCCTCCAAGATGGACGCACTCTGTAGTTCGTCCCTCAGTGTGTTTGGCGCCTCCGGATTCATGGAGGTCGCCGCAAGAATAGGCGCTCCCCGTCCCTTAAAGGGGGCCGCTCACTCGACTCCGGATCCGTCTCCGAAGCGGCATTCGGCTGTGGGGCGAACAATCCAGGGCCCCCATCCTCGGTCTTCACGGGGGTCGCGCCCCCCGTGTCCTCAACGACCGAGGTATTACCCTCCGGTGCCGTATTGATGGTCCTCTGCACCTCTCGACGATCCGGAGAAATCCTCTGGGATGACACCTCGATGTCATCTGCCCTAGGGGGCGAGGAAACTTGCGGAGGTGTCTCGCTCTCCATCATCTCCGGCCGCAAATCCCCCAACGAGGAGGATTCTTGAGGGAGATCGCGAGCCGGACTAAAACACATGATTTAATCTCATTCTCACGATTCATAAAGGGGTGGATGAATGTAAAGCGTCCTCGGGTACTTACGATTCGGCAAGGTGCTTGGTCTGGGGGCGGGGCTTGGGGATATCCTCGGTGTCCAAAACCGAGTCATCTGAAAGGGATAATTTTCCCCTCTTAGGCACCCTCGCCTCCGGGTCCGCGGAGACCGCCCTCTTTTTCCCCTTGGGAGGAGGGCTATCTTCCTCCTCCTCCTCCTTGTCATTTTCATCTCCCTCATGAGAGGAGGGAGCCTCGGTCCCTCCGGACATAGCATCTGACGTACCTTCATGGTGGAGGCCACTTTCGCCTCCTTGTTCTTCTTATTTTTGTCCTTCTTTATCGGCACCTGGTATGGCGCCGGGACCAACATCCTCATTAGGAGAGGATCGGCTAAGCCTTCGGGAAGAGGGGCCGGAAACCTGACCCGCTCCGCCTTGTTTTTCCAACCTGTTTAAAGGAGGGAATGGTTAGTGTATCCCCTTGGGTTAACAAACCAAGCTATAGGCGGGAGCGTAGCCCTTACCGGGGGGATGGTTGCAGTCGAGACCGACTTCTTCGGACGTCTCCGGCCACGACTTTTGAGATTTAAAGAGCAATTTCCAGATCTCTTTGTGCGTCGTGCCAAAGAATTGTTGCAAAGTTCGCGGCCCTTCCGGATTAAACTCCCACAAACGAAGAGACCGTCGATGGCAGGGAAGGGTTCGGCGGATGAGCATCACCTGAATCACATAAGTGAGGCGGGTGTTCTTCTCTATGATATTTTTGATGCGCTTTTGTAGCATCAGCACCTCATCGGTCGATCCCCAGTCTGGACCCTTGTTGGTCCATGACGCGAGTCGTAGAGGGGTCCGGGTCTAAATGCAGGAGCGACCGCCCACTTGGTACAGCGGGGTTCAGTGGTATAGAACCACTCCTGCTGCCATGTCTTGACGGTATCCACAAAGGCCCCTTCAGGCCAGATGGCGTAAGGAAGCTTGATCACCATGGCCCCGCCGCAATCCGCGTGCTCCTTGTCGACCACCGTCAGCTTCACGTTGAAAATCTTGAGCCACTGGCCGAAGTGTGGGGGGATGCAGAGAAATGCCTCACACATGATGATGAACGCCGAGATATGGAGGAAGGAGTTCGGGGCTAGATCGTTGACGGTGTCCTGGACTAGGGGGTACTCACCAAGTCATCTCCCGATCTGTTAGATTGGGCCGAGGACCCCCATGGCCATATACTCATGGGCCAGCTCGGACAACTGCCGCATACATGCAAGATTCTACAAGACTTGATGATCAAGACAAGGACTCCTCCCCATCGGCGTATTCGGCTAGGACTCTTGTTATCCTAGGCCTCTGGTGCATTATATAAACCGAGGCCAGGCTAGTCGATAGATCATATACATACAATCATACCATAGGATAGCTTCTAGGGTTTAGTCTCTCCGATCCCGTGGTAGATCAACTGTTGTAATACTCATATCATCAAGAATAAATCAAGCAGGACGTAGGGTTTTACCTCCATCAAGAGGGCCCGAACCTGGGTAAAACATCGTGTCCCCTGCCTCCTGTTACCATCTGCCTTAGACGCACAGTTTGGGACCCCCAACCCGAGATCCGCCGGTTTTGACACCGACATTGGTGCTTTCATTGAGAGTTCCGCTGTGTGATCGACAAAAGGATCGATGGCTCGTCTGCAGGTCAACGGCGATGCCGGCATCTTCGTCGCCGGCTCGACGGGTCACCTTGGCTCGACCGAGGACCGTGCTCCATCTCCGATCATCATGTTCGGACGAGAGCCTTCATCAACATCAACTCTGAGCTCTATCAAGATCATGGAGGAATCATCCATGGAGCCCGGGGGCTCAACGTCAACATTGCCCTCGGGCGACCGTGCTGTTTTTCCGAACAACAAACTTGTATCCGCTGCCACCACCTCTTATAGCATCGTTTTGACGATCCTTTGTTGGAATTCTGCGGAATTTAGTCTACAACAACCATGCAAAATTTCATAGAGTTCCGATGGAGGAATCTCCGACAATCTACGATATACCGGAGCCCTGTCAAATCTGGACGGGAATCTGGACGAGTTTAGGGCGTTGTCTCCAGAGCCTAGCTCGGAGGTCCTTTGGAAGATCCAACCATTCATCTAATGCGGAATTCCCATATCTACCACCCCTCCAAATTTCAGCTCGATCCGACGGTTCAAACTCCAGGAACCTTCTGATGAGTGGATCAATTTTCGGATCCGTTCTCTGCGCGAATACGGATCCGACCCAAATTCATGTTTCTTTATGAACGTGACATTGGACAACCTTTTTAGAGAAATTCTCTTCTAGGGTATTGTGCATTGTTTTTAAACACATGCCCGTAAATATTTAAGCCTCCCCTGAGGTCGCCTTCATCATCATGCTGGTGTCAAACCATTCCGGCGATATTGCTCCAAGGCCGCCGACCTGCGCTAGACACGTCGTCACTTTGTTGAGCCTAGCTCAACTTCTTCGGATCATCATCTCGGTAAGCCGCACAAGAGTCCGGCATCGCAAAGGATAAATCATCACCAACATCGCCGGCCCACGGATTACACAGAGCGGGCATACCGGCATCGCCGCACGGTCACTTCATCAAGCCGGCATCGACCACGTCATGACCTGCATCGGGAGGGCCGCACTATTGCTTCTTCAGGCTGGTGTCCATCACGCCGACCTACTTCGACTCATCGGCTGACATCGAGGCTTCGACACCTCGGCTGGACCGGAGGCTTCGCCATCTCTTCATCAACCTACTCCGGAGACTTCGGCGTCACTAGCCGACCAGCTCCGTCACGTTAGCTGGACCGAGGGCTTTGCCTCGGCGAGCCAACCTTTGTCAGCATCGCCGTACCGTCACTTTATCGCCCATCAGGCAATGGGTGTGCGGATCGAGTCCCAATTTTGGGAATCACCTTTCTTCGGATTGCTACAACAAATAAACCATGTGCTATTAATCCTAGTATTTTTTGCTTGTTTGGGTTTATTTTTCCCAAGGAATTATTACTCTAGTTTGTCCATCATTTGTACACAGGTCTATTAAATGATGGCCGCATTAAAGACGGTCGCATGGTGGTTTGGTTAGTTTCCGTACATAGTCCAGCGAACGCCGCATCCGAACTCGGACCGACCTGTGAATTCAGGCTTTGCCACGCCTTTACCGTATCACGCCGACGCCCTGCATCGACATTGACTTCGGCGCCAGGCCATATTTCTTTTATTACTCACTTTGCATAAATTATTTATTTGCAACGATTTTTTTTATTTATTATTATTACTATTATCTTCGGCTTGCACTTTTTTTGTGCATAGGAAAATGATCCGGGGACTTCGTCATCACTCTGCTGGTCTGCATTGACCGTGCTATGTCACCACTTCGGCCTGTCGAGCTCTCCGCTCTGCCACCTCGGGACTGGCTTGGGGGATGGAACCTTGTCCCGCATCAAGCTCGGACCGCGTCATCAATGCCGAACACATTAACCAGCTAAGTCGCTTCCATGCTCAAAGTTTTAATTTTTAACTTGTGTTCAGTTCGACCAAGCATTATACTTTTTTGGAAAAAAGTTGCTTGTAAAAAATTCCTTGTCCAAACTTTTTTTGTGACACACATATTCAAATACCCCTTTTATTTGGGGGCTTCCTTTAAGAAGCTTTTCCTCTTGCATATGATTATACTTGTACGGCTTCCTTCCTTGTTCGTGTATTACACCACAATATGCACCATATTGACTTAAGTGATTTGCAAGCTGGGTTGCCTGGCTCCTGTGCTTACCCCTACATTCCCGATTGTTCAGCTAGGGAGTAAAGGGAGCACCTCTGCGATTGTCACGACCGGGTCCTCCGAGCTCTGACCTCAGACTGGGTGAAGCCGAAAGCTAGCGCTCTTATTGTTTTCAATCATGGTCGGCACACAACGGAACTCATGAGTACAAAAAAATCTATTGCACAAGTCTCATAGCAATAATGAGCGCCGAAGAAAGGTATCGGTGGGGGTACTATTTTCTTTGAAGATGCTTCTTACACTTCCTCTATAATATAGCATAAGTTCCCTGAGCGCGCTTTTCTATTACAGCCTTATGGCCTGGTTGCCTGGTTATCGGAAACACTATTGATATTCTCGACAGGTGGAGTACATAACACTTTTCGGTCCTTGACCGAAGAGGGAGAAGCCGACGGTCGATTAAGACGCGTTTAAAGTTCGGTTGAACAAAGATATGATATAAGTACTTCGGTACAAACAATCTTTATACATAAAATTCTTTTACCCAAGTCACTTGGGGGCTCTTGAAATTTATATGAGCTATTTTATAGTAAATGTGTTTTCTTCTTGGTCGTTGCAAAGTCTTTTTCTATTGCTCCTTTTTCGACGTGAGTGTGTGGTCAATAGCCAGATAACCCATTTTCTCTCTAGTGACCGCTCGAGTTTAGTTCGCTAAACTGGTCTAACGAGAAGCACTCCGCCTTCGGGATAGGAGGCTGCAGCCGTAGGATGACCCGCTTGAAGTCTTGAGATCGGATGTGTAATATTAATGCACAACAGAAGCACAATTTTTTCCCCAATTTTCGGATTGGCACCGAACACTTGATCTTGTTCGGACATCAAGTTTTTATTGACGTTTTTTTTGGTTTTCCAAGCTTATGGCACTTTTAAACTATTTGTGTGTTTCCAGCACAAGTCTCACAATGCAATGTCGGACACCTTTATAGATTCGGCAAAAACATTCTCGGATCTCACTATATATGCATTGGTTTCGAATTGTGTCTTCGATCAATAGTTGGGTTGCCCAGCTCCTGCGCTTGCCTTCTACGTTCTGCTTTGTTCGGCTACGTGTGCAAAGGGAGAACCACTGTGATTGTGCTTCCAGCTCACATGGTTAAGCACCTCAGTGGAGAAAGCCGAAAACTGACTGTCACAATAAGCGTAAACTGGTCAGCAATCCGATGACGGTGTTAAATGACTGGCCATTCATAACATTGGCTGAAGTGTTTACCGCTTGACCTCGACTGTCGCCGAACACTACCGGGGGCTAGTAACTGGCCTCCCAAACTAAATCCTCAATATTTTGCTCTTACATTAGAGCTGAGGTTTCATGATCATGCTCAGCATGACAACCCAAAGAAAGGAACTGATAGCGGGATTATTTTCTTTGGAAGACATTTATTATGTTAAATGGTGATATAACATATCTTTCTGCGTACCTTTGTTTATAAAACCGTATGGCCAGATTGCCTTGTTTGTCGTAAATCTTTGCCCTCATAAAGGCTTTATAAAGTAGGATAAACACTCCTCGGCTACTGGCCGAGGAGGTGGAAGCCGATGGTAGGTCAACAAAGTTTTGTACAATGCAGATCCGAGCATTAATGATGTAAAGTACTTGGATACATAGAATCATTACACATAATTTGTGATTTTACTCTGGATATCGATCCTTAATTCGGCCACCCGTGCCCGCATTAAGGCTCGGGGGCTACTGGGCTTCAGGCTTATCATTTACTAATTTTAAAGGGGCGTATCGATCCCCTAATCTGGTGTTGCCACCCGACCAGTGTCTCAGAGGCTACTGCATTGGCAATCCAGTGCAGAAAATTTAAGTGCAATATAGTTTTCGAGGAGATTATGATCCTCAGGTTGGTCGGCCGCACCCAACCTGAGTCTCGAGGACTCTGCACACCGCTTTTTGTGTCCTGAAGTATTCTGTTGAGCTAGGAGTTGATCCTCAGACCAATTTTGCAAATCAACCCGAGTCTCAGCGGCTACTGGGATCAGCGGTCTTATGTCATCCTTCAGGTGCACCTCGGGTTTTAGACCGATACACACCTTGAGGGCTACTAGCTATATATCTCGGCAGAGAATAAATTGCACCAATCAAAAATATTGACAAAAAAATGGCCCACGGTCGGGGTGGTGCACCACCTCGGAAGCAGTCCGGCATAAAGCTCGGGCGCTAGTGGATGGCTCCATAGAGGGCATTTCCAGCATTAAGCTCGGCTAAACTCCTTCAACTCTTTTGGACCAAGATTATCTATGACATCTTGGATATAGTCCGGTGTTGGAGCTTGGACACAGTCCGGCATTGGAGCTCGGATACATTTCGGCGTTAGAGCTCGGAAGTAGTCCGGCATTGGTGCTTGGCTGCAAAAGATACCTCGAACGAAGTTCGGCGTTAGAGCTCGGACGCAAGAGGACACTGCCTCCTGGGAACAACTTCAAACCCGAGGTGTGGCATAAAAATAACAAGGCATTGATAAAGGCCGGAAACTTAAATGGGCTCCTCAGATACCCGATGTGTGAACACGTCGAATGCATTTCGGCGATCCTCAAGATCGAAGATGGGAAGATTTGTTGAACCAGTTTCCAAGACCGACAACCGAAGATGAAGAACAGTTCGGAAGAATCGAGGAGCGTCTCTAACTTGAAGACCGGTTCATGGCGCTACTGACGGTGTCCTGGACTAGGGGGTACTCACCACGTCATCTCCCGATCTGTTAGATTGGGCCGAGGACCCCCATGGCCGTATACTCATGGGCCAGTTCGGACAGCTGCCGCATACATGGAAGATTCTACAAGACTTGGTGATCAAGACAAGGACTCCTCCCCACCGGCGTATTCGGCTAGGACTCTTGTTATCCTAGGCCTCTGGTGCATTATATAAACCGAGGCCAGGCTAGTCGATAGACCATATACATACAATCATACCATAGGCTAGCTTCTAGGGTTTAGCCTCTCCGATCTCGTGCTAGATCAACTCTTGTAATACTCATATCATCAAGAATAAATCAAGCGGGATGTAGGGTTTTACCTCCATGAAGAGGGCCCGAACCTGGGTAAAACATCGTGTCCCCTGCCTCCTATTACCATCCGCCTTGGACGCACAGTTCGGGACCCCCTACCCGAGATCCGCCGGTTTTGGCACCGATAATCGTGAAAATCTAGCCCATAGTAGAACATGGGGCCGCGAACAAAGGGGTGAAGGGGAAACCCTAACCCACGGAGGAAGTGGGGGATGAACACGACCCTCTTGCCAAGCTCTAGAGTTGGGATGACTTGCCCCTTTGTTGGAAGCCTGTGTGCGGTTTCCGCGGTTAAGTACCTCGCCTCCCGGAGTCCTTGGATATCCTTCCTCGTCACGGAAGAGGCCACCCATTTGCCTTGAGAACCGGATCCGGACATGGTCGAAGAACGTTGTGTCAATGGAGAAGGATTGAGATTTGGGCGCTGGAGCTCAGAGATGGGAGGGCTAAGGAAGGAGAAGACATGGGGTAAAAGAGGGGTCCTTATCCCTTTATAAAGGCAACGAATATCAAACGACCTCGCACAAGCCTTAAAATTTGCCTATTCCCAAGGGGTCGGGAGGGTGGCACGGTTCGATTACCCAAACCCTCATTGATGAATATCCCGCAAAAAGGGGACACGATCTCTGCTTTGACAAGACGTGTCACTAGGAGTTGCGGCTCGAAACGTGAAACGGGGAGGGGGTCTAAAAAATGGTTCGAAATAATAAAAAGGCCGGAACACAATACCTCACCGAAAAAGTTGTCAGAAGACATAACCTATTTTTGTTTAAGTATTTTGCCCTTGCATTCAGGGTTGTAACTATTGTATAGAGCCGGACATAGTTCTTTTGATCAACTATTGTTGAGTATTCGAAGGAGGAACCCGCCTTGCATTGTCGAAGACAATCTGTGTGTTGGACACATCGTCATTGAAGCCTGGTTCAGGGGCTACTAAGGGAGTCCTGGATTAGGTGGTCCTCGGGCGTCCGGGCTATGTGACATGGACCGGACTGGTGGGCCATGAAGATACAAGATAGAAGGTTTCCCCCGAGTCCGGATGGGACTCTCTTTGGCGTGGAAGGCAAGCTTAGCGTTTGGATATGAAGATTCCTTTCTCTGTAAACCGACTCTGTACAATCCTAGCCCCCTCTGGTGTCTATATAAACCGGAGGGTTTAGTCCATAGAGGCAATCATAATCATACAGGCTAGATATCTAGGGTTTAGCCATTACAATCTCGAGGTAGGTCAACTCTCGTAACCCCTATAATCATCAAAGTCAATCAAGTAGGAAGTATGGTATTACCTCCATTAAGAGAGCCCGAACCTGGGTAAACATTGTGTCCCCTGCTGTAACACCCCGGATGTAACTTTCCCAATTTGTACTCCAACTCTTGTCGTTTCCGGCGTTAAGTTATATTTATTTCTCGGGTTCGGGTTTTTGTCTCCGGTGTTGTTATCGTTGTCATGCATCTCATATCATGTCATCATGTGCATGGCATTTGCATATGTGTTCGTCTCATGCATCCGAGCTTTTCCCCGTTGTCCGTTTTGCATTCTGGCGCTTCGTTCTCCTCCGGTGGTCATTTCTAGCTCTCTTTCGTGTGTGGGGATTAAACATTTCTGGATTGGACCGAGACTTGCCAAGCGGCCTTGGTTTACTACCGGTAGACCTCCTGTCAAGTTTCGTGCCATTTGGACTTCGTTTGATACTCCAACGGTTAACCGAGGGACCGAAAAGGCCTCGTGTGTGTTGCATCCCAACACCCCTCCAATTTGGCCCAAAACTCACCAAACTCTGCTCCATGCCCTAGAGCGTTCGATCACGATCGCGTGGCCGAAAACCGCACCTCATGTGGACTCTCCTAGCTCCCTCTATGCCTAAATATACACCCCCCCATTCCAAATTCGCGGATCCTCTCCCCCCTAACCCTAAAAATCCCAGATCCGCCGCCGCCGGACGTGTCCGGAGCGGGCCGGACAACGTCCGCCGCCGCCCGTGCCCTCTCAGCACCCGCCACGTGGCGTCTCCGCCGCCAGCCGCCGCTGCGGCCCAGCGAGCCCGCAACCGGCCCTCCGGGCCCAGTCGCCGCCGCCAGCCGCCTGAGGCTCCCGCGCCTCGCCCGACGCCAGCCGCCGCCGCCTTCGCGCCGCCAGCCGCCGCCGCCGCTTCGCGCCGCCAGCCGCCGCCCCGCTCGGGCTCGTCGCCGGCCACCGCGGCCGACCTGAGCCGCCACCGCCCCGGTCGCCGCCCCTCGCCGCCTCCTCCCTCACCGGCCAGCGTGCCACCCCTCGCCAAGTCCGGTGACGAGCTCCGGCAAGAACCCCGGCGATCCTCGTAATCCGTGCAGATCTGGATCTGAAGATATTTTCGGTTGACTTTCCCTCCTAACCCTAATACATGTGCCCTTCTTCACAGCCCCGTAGCTTTGCGTCCGTAGCTCCGATTTGGGCATATAGCATCTCAAAATGTTCATCTCAGAGAGTACATCATTTCATTACATTGCATCATTTTCATTTGAGCTCATCTTGATGCCCGAAATGCTGTTAGAAGAGGGCTACTTGAGTTAATTGTCAGATCTGCTACTCCGTTTAGCACTTTTGTCATTTTTGCCATGATTATTGTGTGCATGATATGCCCGTGAGTTCTACATATGTTTTGTTAAGGGTTTTGTCATCTTTCCAGGGGTGCAACCCATGTATTTTTAGGATGTGTGTGGTGACTTGTGCGAGCTTGCAAAGTGGTGCACCTGCTAATTTTGTTTTCAGGGACTTAGTGATTTCACTAAGTCCTGGGATTGTTTATCTCATGATGCCATATGTTCATGTTATTTCCTAGTGATCCGCGCCTCTTTTGAGGATGATCAGTAAGGGAGTTTTGTTAATATTGTAGTGCTCTATCCATCCATGTCTTTGTTTGCAATTATGGAGCACCCTAGCTTGAGTCAATCGAGCTCTACTTTTGCTTCGTTGCGAATCTGGGCAGATCGTCAACTTGTTTGCGATTTTGCCCATGTTATTGTAGTTGATCCGTGCATGCTATGCCATTGTTCTTGCCATGTCTAGCTTGCATTTTGTGCCTTCTTAAGGGATGTATGCTTTTCTTGCCATGACTTGCACCGTAGTGAGTGCATCGAGCTCGTAAACATGCCTTCATGAGTTATGTTTCAGCATGTCCCAGTTTTTCACTAAGTCTGAAACCTGATTATGTTTTTGCTATGTTCGTGTGCTAGTTAGGATATTTTGTGATCCCTTTTGGCTCAAGGTCACTATGGGACTTTTGTTAAGCTTGTTGAGTAGCTCCATTCCATGTCTTTCTTTGTCATGTTCAGGTCCTGTAGCGTGTTGTTTTGTTGCTCCGAAGAGGGCTATATGATCTGGAATTCCAGACAAGTGTTAATTTCACTAAGTCTGAGATCTGTTTGTCATTTACATTTTTGCCATGCTTGTTTGAACCTGTTAATGGATGATTTGGCCGTAGCTCAGTGCTAGACTTTTGTTAAGCATCTTGAATGCTTCCCTGCCATGTATTTTGTTGTCATGTTTGGTGGTTCTGGCATGTTCATTTCGTTGCATTTATATGCCTACTTGCTGTAAATCGCAGACCGGTGTCATATTTGAATCGCTTGCCATTTCCAAACCGTAACTCCGATTCCGGCGTTCTTTATATCGTTTTCAAGCAATTTCATCTCATATTTCCAGTGGCACACTTGGATTTCCAAGTTGAGGCCATCTTCATGCATTTCCTGTCATATCTTGCATTTTGCATCCCGCATCGCATCCCTCATAGCATATCATCTTTGCATCGTGTTGTTTGAGTTTGCACGTGGTTGATTGTATCCTTGTTGCTTGTTTGTCTTGTTTGGGTAGAGCCGAGAGACGAGTTCGCTAACGAGGAGCCCGTTGAGTTTGCTTTTGAGGATCCAGCCAACTCTCACAAATGTGCAGGCAAGATGATCATACCCTCGAAATCACTACTATCTTTGCTATGCTAGTTTGCTCGCTCTTTTGCTATGCCATTGCTACGATGCCTACCACTTGCTTGCAAGCCTCCCAAATTTCCATGTCAAACCTCTAACCCACCATTGTCCTAGCAAACCCTTGATTGGCTATGTTACCGCTTTGCTCAGCCCCTCTTATAGCATTGCTAGTTGCAGGTGAAGATTGGAGGCCGTTCCTTGTTGGAACATCTCTTATTTACTTGTTGGGATATCATTATATTGCCATGTTATCTTAATGCATCTATATACTTGGTAGAGGGTGGAAGGCTCGGCCTCTCGCCTAGTGTTTTGTTCCACTCTTGCCGCCCTAGTTTACGTCATATCGGTGTTATGTTCCCGGATTTTGCGTTCCTTACGCGGTCGGGTTATAATGGGAACCCCTTGATAGTTCGCCTTGATTAAAGCTTTTCTAGCAATGCCCAACCTTGGTTTTACCATTCGCCACCTAGCCTCTTTTTCCCTTGGGTTACCGGAGCCCGAGGGTCATCTTATTTTAAACCCCCCCCGGGCCAGTGCTCCCTCTGAGTGTTGGTCTGAACTGAGCTGCCTGCGGGGCCACCTCGAGGAAACTTGAGGGTTGGTTTTACTCGTAGCTAGTCTCATCTGAGTGTGCCCTGAGAACGAGATATGTGTAGCTCCTATCAGGATTTGTCGGCACATTCGGGCGGTGTTGCTGGTCTTGTTTTAACCTGTCGAAGTGTCTTGAGTAACCAAGATACCGAGTCTAATCAGAACGTCTTGGGAGGAGGTCTATTCCTTCGTTGACCATGAGAGCTTGTCATGGGCTAAGTTGGGACTCCCCTGCAGGGATTGAACTTTCGAAAGCCGTGCCCGCGGTTATGGGCAGATGGGAATTTGTTAATGTCCGGTTCTAGATAACTTGAAACTTAATTAATTAAAATGAATCAACTGAGTGTGTTACCGTGATGGCCTCTTCTCGGCGGAGTCCGGGAAGTGGACGCGGTGTTGGTGTAATGTTTGCGCAGGTTGTTCTCTAGCTTCTCGCTCGTGCTTTGCCTCCTCTTCTCGCTCTCTTTTGCGAATAAGTTAGCCACCATACTTGCTAGTCGCTTGTTGCAGCTCCACTCATATTTTACCTTGCCTTACCTATAAGCTTGAATAGTCTTGATCGCGAGGGTGCGAGATTGCTGAGTCCCTGTGGCTCACAGATTACTATTACACCAGATGCAGGGCCTAATGATTCCGCTCCAGGAGACGCGTATGAGCTCAAGTGGGGGTTCGACGAAGATTCTCAACGTTACTATATCCCCTTTCCCGATGATCAGTAGTGGTGCCCAGTTGGGGGTGAACGGGACCGTGTCGCATGTTGGGTTCTCTTTTATTTTGGCACCGTAGTCGGGCCATGAGTGTTTGGATGATGTAATGTTATTTATGCACTTGGTTGACGTGGCGAGTGTAAGCCAACTATGTTATCTCCCTTTTTATTATCTTATTACATGGGATGTTGTGAAGATTGCCTAACTTGCGACATATGCCTTCAATGCGATTATATCTCTAAGTCGTGCCTCGACACGTGGGAGCTATAGTCGCATCGAGGGTGTTACAAGTTGGTAATCAGAGCCTTCCCCGACCTTAGGAGCCCCATTGCTTGATCGTTTTTAGCGGCCGAGTTGTGTCTAGAAAAATGTTTTGAGTCATTTAGTAATTATATATCGGAGAGTTTAGGAATTCTTTTTACTTCCCAGTCTCCTCATCGCTCTGGTAAGGCATCCTGGTGTAGAGTTTTGACTCTTCTCTTCTCAAATTTCACAAAAAAATTAGGATCAGGCGGGTATCTTGGAATCGTTCTGATGGTTTTATGATGAGAACATTGTCTTGGTGCCTCCTGTCAGGGGTTTAGTGGAAGTGTCCCGGGGAGTTGAGCTCTGAGGTGTTGTCATCATAATTTTATCGTTGCAGTTCTGGAATACCTGAGTTTAGTACGCCGACATCAAAAATCTCTTTTATGCAGTTCGTTGGTGAGATAACCTCGACGCCACCCAGTACTGGGGCGGGAGTTCGGGAGTATCGCCATAACTTGTATAACGGATGCTTTTCGAAGGTTGAGGTAGATGGTTTTCGAAGGTTTCTTGGTTATGTGTTGAAGGATGGATACAGCTGGATGTAGGATTTGCTAGTTTGGGTGAGATATTATGCTTCCCCTGTATCCCCAACACCTGATTGCATAACCGGAAAGGTTCGAGAGTTTCATAGGTGGGAATTCTAGTAGCTCTAGTTCTTCTTCCACGGATATTGGTTTGAGATTGGGATGTCTTACCGATTATTCATTCTTGATCCATACCTTGTTGATTTATTTCTCTACCTTAATTCTATGTGGCTTCTCAATTTATGGATATGTGACCATTTCAAGAGGAATGCATTCGTTCATTTTGTTCGGATGTGAAGACTATATGTTGCAATTTTCATTCCGCTGGATTCAGCTTCATTATTGTCTACTAATGTGCTAATGGTGGTCAACCTCTTCAGGATGGCTCCTCCAACGCGCACGACTCCGAATCCTGATCCGCCACCACCTCCACCTCCTCCGGAGGCATGGCAAGCTGTGATGGCCGCAACCAATGCAAACACACAGTTGATCATGCAAATTCTTCAAGAGCGCAATCAAGGCAGTCAAGGGAATCAAGGCAGCAATCAGAGTCACTTTGCTACACTCAACCAGTTCCTTGCTAACGGGCCAAAGACTTTCAGCAATTGTGTTGAGGCAACCGATGCTGACGATTGGCTTGTGGATCTGTGTAAGCATTTCGAGTGCAGTAACGTCAGGCCTGAGGACTTTGTCAAGTTCGCTTCCTTCCAACTCAAAGATCAAGCTGCAGAATGGTTCCAGCAGTACAAGGACTCCAGAGGTGGACATGTTATCACTTGGGATGATTTCCGTCGAGATTTCCGAGCTCATCATATTCCGCAGAGCGTGGTTGAAAGCAAGCGTGAGGAATTCCGCAATCTGAAGCAAGGCTCTTTGTCTGTCTATGACTACAACAAGTTGTTCCAGAAGCTCGCCCGCTTTGCCAAGCAAGACGTCCCTGATGAGAAGAGCATGATATACCAGTTCAGGGGTGGTCTCAGAGAAGATATTCAGCTCGCTCTTGTTCTCTTTGAACCCTTGAGGTACGATGAGTTCTACAACATGGCACTGAAGCAAGAGGCTGCTCAGTTGAGGTGTGATGCTTCCAAGAAGCGAGTCAGAGATGTTACTCCTTCTTCCTCTACTCAAGTGGCCAAGCAGCAGAAGTTTTGGCTTCCTCCTCCTCCGTTCCGTCAGCCGTATCAGCAGAAGAGCAAAGGTGGCAGTGGTTCTTCCCACCCACCCAACCCTGGCTTTCAGAACAAGACTTCGTCTCAAGCTCCAAGATCGAGTGCTCCGTATCACCGTCCGCTTTCAGAGGTCACGTGCAACAAGTGCCAACAGAAGGGTCACTATGCCAACAAGTGTCTCAACCAGAGGCGTCTTCCTCCTCCTCCTCCTATCAGATCGACATGTACAGTTGTGGTCAAGCATAACCCCAAGCATGCCAAGGTCAATTTGATGAATGCAGCTCAGGCAGAGGACTCGTCAGATGTGATCATGGGTAACCTTCCTGTTAATGATATTCCCGCAAAAGTACTTTTTGACTCTGGTGCATCGCATTCCTTCATGTCATTCCCATTTGCATCGGAGAACAATTTTAGTACTAAGGCTTTACCTAGAGCTATGCAAGTCGTCTCTCCGGCTAAGCGTCTAAGTTCTAGTTTGATGGTTCCGGATATTTCTATCTTGATGGGTGATTTCAAGTTTCTGGCTTCTCTAATGGTTCTTGGTAACTCGGATATTGATCTTATTCTCGGGATGGATTGGCTTTATAAGCACAAGGCTCAGCTTGATTGTGCAGCCAGGCAGATTCAATTGACTCATTCGTCTGAGGATGTAATTGTCTTTGCCGCTCGGGATAATTCCATCCATTTGTTTTCTCTCAATGAGAAGGGTGAATTGGATGCCATCTCTCAAATTCCAGTCGTTTGCGAATATCAAGACGTCTTTCCAGAAGAGCTCCCAGGAATGCCTCCGCACCGGCCAGTTGAATTCGTTATTGATCTTGAGCCTGGTACGGAACCTGTGTGCAAACGTCCTTACAAGCTCGGACCTGAAGAGTTGAAGGAGCTGAAGAAGCAACTCGATATTCAAGAGAAAATGGGTCTCATCCGGCCTAGTTCTTCTCCGTGGGGTTGTGGTGTTCTTTTTGTGAAGAAGAAGGATGGAACGGACCGACTTTGTGTTGATTACCGTCCAGTGAACAAGAAGACCATCAAGAACAAATGCCCACTTCCCAACATCAATGAGCTGTTCGAACAACTCAAAGGTGCCCAAGTATTCTCCAAGCTTGATCTCCGTATGGGTTATCACCAGATTCGCATTCGTGAAGAAGATATTCCCAAGACAGCATTCAGAACAAGCTTTGGTTCATATGAATACACTGTCATGTCTTTTGGCCTCACCAACGCTCCTCCGACATTCTCTCGCATGATGAATTTCATCTTCAACACCTACACCGATGACTTCGTTTTGGTCTATCTCGACGACATTCTGGTTTTCTCCAAGAACAAGGAAGATCATGCCAAGCATTTGCGTTTGGTTCTCGATAAACTCAGAGAACATCAGTTCTACGCCAAGTTCTCCAAGTGTGAATTTTGGCTTTATGAGGTTCATTATCTTGGTCATATCATCTCTGCCAAGGGCATTGCCATGAATCCTGAGAAGGTGTCTGCAATTGTGAATTGGGAACCTCCTCAGAACGTGAAGCAACTCTGCAGTTTTCTCGGTCTCGCAAGCTATTGCTGAAGATTCGTTGAAAACTTTTCTAAGATCACGAAGCCTCTCTCTAATCTTCTTCAGAAGCACGTCAAGTACGTTTGGTCTCCGGAGTGCGATATTGCTTTGAACACTTTGAAAGAGAAATTGATCACTGCTCCAGTTCTGACTCCACCTGATGAATCCAAGCCGTACGAGGTCTTTTGTGATGCCTCTCTCCAAGGTCTTTGCGCGGTATCGATGCAAGAGAAGTTGTTGCTTATACATCTCGCCAGTTGAAGCCTAATGAGAAGAACTACCCCACTCATGATCTTGAGTTGGCGGCAGTTGTGCATGCTCTTTTGACTTGGAGACATCTTCTATTGGGAAGAAAAGTGGATATTTTCACTAATCACAAGAGTCTCAAGTACATCTTCACTCAGCCTAATCTCAACCTCAGGCAAACTCGATGGGTCAAAATGATTCAAGAGTATAATCCGAGTATTGAGTACACTCCAGGCAAGGCTAATGTGATTGCTGACGCTTTGAGCAGGAAGGCTTACTGCAACAGTCTGATTCTTAAGCCTTATCAACCCGAGCTTTGTGAAGCTTTCCGCAAACTTAATCTGCAAGTTGTTCCTCAAGGTTTCCTCGCTAACCTTCAAATCTCTCCTACCTTAGAAGACCAGATTCGCCAAGCCCAGCTTCTTGATGCTATGGTGAAAAAGGTGAAGATTGGGATTGCCAAGAGTCAGTCCAAGTACAAGTGCTACCGCCTTGATGACAAGGACACTCTCTTCTTCGAGGATCGTATGTTGTACCCAAAGGTGACCTCCATAAAGTGATCATGAACGAGGCTCACAATTCTCTCCTCTCCATCCACCCTGGGAGCACGAAGATGTATCAGGACCTTAAGCAAGCTTATTGGTGGACTCGAATGAAGCGCGAGATCGCTCAATTTGTGAATGAATGTGATGTCTGCAGAAGAGTGAAGGCAGAACACCAAAGGCTAGCAGGTCTCCTCCAACCTCTTGCCATTCTAGAATGGAAGTTTGACCACATTGAAATGGACTTCGTGACTGGGTTTCCAAAGTCCAAGCGTGGCAATGATGCTATATTCGTTGTCATCGACAAACTCACCAAAGTGGCTCCCTTTCTGCCTACCAAAGAGTCGATCACTGCAGCTCAATTGGCGGAACTCTATACCTCTTGTATTGTCTCTCTGCACGGTATTCCTCAAGTGATCTCTTCAGACCATGGCAGCATCTTTACCTCGAAGTTTTGGGATTCTTTCCAGAAGGCCATGGGCACCAACATCCGCTTCAGCATAGCTTTCCATCCTCAAACAAGCGGGCAAGTCGAGCGTGTCAACCAGATTCTTGAAGATATGCTCAGGGCTTGTGTGATCTCCTTCGGCATGAAGTGGGAGGATTGTCTTCCTTATGCTGAATTCTCCTACAACAACAGTTTTCAAGCAAGTTCGGGCAAGGCCCCTTTTGAAATTCTGTATGGCAGGAAGTGCCGTACCCCTCTCAACTGGTCTGAAACCGGTGAACGTCAGCTTTTGGGTAATGACTTAATCACAGAAGCAGAAGAAATGTGCAAAGTCATTCGTGATAACCTCAAAGCAGCCCAATCCCGTCAGAAGAGCTACTATGATAGTAAGCACCGCGATTTGGCTTTCGAGATCGGAGATCATGTTTACCTCCGTGTCTCTCCTATGTAAGGTACTCGTCACTTCGGTATCAAAGGGAAGCTTGCCCCTAGATACGTGGGACCTTTCAAGATTGTCAGCAAGAGAGGCGACCTCGCCTATCAACTCGAGCTTCCTTCAAACTTTGCAAATGTTCATGACATGTTCCATGTCTCTCAGCTTCGAAAGTGCTTCAAGACTCCTGACCGCACCGTCAACTTCGAGGACATTGAGCTCCAAGAAGATCTCTCTTATCATGAGCACCCAGTTGCTATTCTTGAAGAGACTGAACGCAAGACTCGCAACAAGTCAATCAAATTTCTCAAAGTCAAGTGGTCACACCATTCCGACCGTGAAGCTACCTAGGAACGCGAGGATCACCTCCGTTCTGAGTACCCGGCGTTCTTTCAGTCCTAGATCTCGGGACGAGATCTTTTCGTAGTGGTGGAGTGTTGTAACACCCCGGATGTAACTTTCCCAATTTGTACTCCAACTCTTGCCGTTTCCGGCGTTAAGTTATATTTATTTTCTCGGGTTCGGGTTTTTGTCTCCGGTGTTGTTATCGTTGTCATGCATCTCATATCATGTCATCATGTGCATGGCATTTGCATACATGTTCGTCTCATGCATCCGAGCTTTTCCCCGTTGTCCGTTTTGCATTCCGGCGCTTCGTTCTCCTCCAGTGGTCATTTCTAGCTCTCTTTCGTGTGTGGGGATTAAACATTTCTGGATTGGACCGAGACTTGCCAAGCGGCCTTGGTTTACTACCGGTAGACCGCCTGTCAAGTTTCGTGCCATTTGGACTTCGTTTGATACTCCAACGGTTAACCGACGGACCGAAAAGGCCTCGTGTGTGTTGCAGCCCAACACCCCTCCAATTTGGCCCAAAACCCACCAAACTCTTCTCCATGCCCTAGAGCATTCGATCACGATCACGTGCCCGAAAACCGCACCTCATTTGGACTCTCCTAGCTCCCTCTATGCCTATATATACACCCCCCATTCCAAATTCGCGGATCCTCTCCCCCCTAACCCTAAAAATCCCAGATCCGCCGCCGTCGAACGTGTCCGGAGCGGGCCGGACAACGTCCGCCGCCGCTCGCGCCCTCTCAGCACACGCCACGTGGCGTCTCCGCCGCCAGCCACCGCCGCGGCCCAGCGAGCCCGCAACCGGCCCTCCGGGCCCAGTCGCC
>NC_041384.1:342500968-342514202 GCF_002162155.2 Triticum dicoccoides
CGCGGCCGACCCGAGCCGCCACCGCCCCGGTCGCCGCCCCTCGCCGCCTCCTCCCTCACCGGCCGGCGTGCCACCCCTCGCCAAGTTCGGTGACGAGCTCCGGCAAGAACCCCGGCGATCCTCGTAATCCATGCAGATCTGGATCTGAAGATATTTTCGGTTGACTTTCCCTCCTAACCCTAATACATGTTCCCTTCTTCACAGCCCCATAGCTTTGCATCCGTAGCTCCGATTTGGGCATATAGCATCTCAAAATGTTCATCTCAGAGAGTACATCATTTCATTACATTGCATCATTTTCATTTGAGCTCATCTTGATGCCCGAAATGCTGTTAGAAGAGGGCTACTTGAGTTAATTGTCAGATCTGCTACTCCGTTTAGCACTTTTGTCATTTTTGCCATGATTATTGTGTGCATGATATGCCCGTGATTTCTGCATATGTTTTGTTAAGGGTTTTGTCATCTTTCCAGGGGTGCAATCCATGTATTTTTAGGATGTGTGTGGTGACTTGTGCAAGCTTGCAAAGTGGTGCACTTGCTAATTCTGTTTTCAGGGACTTAGTGATTTCACGAAGTCCTGGGATTGTTTATCTCATGATGCCATATGTTCATGTTATTTCCTAGTGATCCATGCCTCTTTTGAGGATGATCAGTAAGGGAGTTTTGTTAATATTGTAGTGCTCTATCCATAGATGTCTTTGTTTGCAATTATGGAGCACCCTAGCTTGAGTCAATCGAGCTCTAATTTTGCTTCGTTGCGAATCTGGGCAGATCGTCAACTTGTTTGCGATTTTGCCCATGTTATTGTAGTTGATCCGTGCATGCTATGCCATTGTTCTTGCCATGTCTAGCTTGCATTTTGTGCCTTCTTAAGGGATGTATGCTTGTCTTGCCATGACTTGCACCGTAGTGAGTGCATCAAGCTCGTAAACATGCCTTCATGAGTTATGTTTCAGCATGTCCCAGTTTTTCAGTAAGTCTGAAACCTGATTATGTTTTTGCTATGTTCGTGTGCTTGTTAGGATATTTTGTGATCCCTTTTGGCTCAAGGTCACTAAGGGACTTTTGTTAAGCTCGTTGAGTAGCTCCATTCTATGTCTTTCTTTGTCATGTTCAGGTCCTGTAGCGTGTTGTTTTGTTGCTCCGAAGAGGGCTATATGATCTGAAATTCCAGACAAGTGTTAATTTCACTAAGTCTGAGATCTCTTTGTCATTTGCATTTTTGCCATGCTTGTTTGAACCTGTTAATGGATGATTTGGCCGTAGCTCACTGCTAGACTTTTGTTAAGCATCTTGAATGCTTCCCTGCCATGTATTTTGTTGTCATGTTTGGTGGCTGTAGCATGTTCATTTCGTTGCATTTAGATGCCTACTTGCTGTAAATCGCAGACCGGTGTCATATTTGAATCGCTTGCCATTTCCAAACCGTAACTCCGATTCCGGCGTTCTTTATATCGTTTTCAAGCGATTTCATCTCATCTTTCCAGTGGCACACTTGAATTTCTAAGTTGAGGCCATCTTCATGCATTTACTGTCATATCTTGCATTTTGCATCCCGCATCGCATCCCGCATAGCATATCATCTTTGCATCGTGTTGTTTGAGTTTGCACGTGGTTGATTGTATCCTTGTTGCTTGTTTGTTTTGTTTGGGTAGAGCCGGGAGACAAGTTCGCTAACGAGGAGCCCGTTGAGTTTGCTTTTGACGATCCAGCCAACTCTCACAACTGTGCAGGCAAGATGATCATACCCTCGAAATCACTACTATCTTTGCTATGCTAGTTTGCTCGCTCTTTTGCTATGCCATTGCTATGATGCCTACCACTTGCTTGCAAGCCTCCCAAATTGCCATGTCAAACCTCTAACCCACCATTGTCCTAGCAAACCGTTGATTGGCTATGTTACCGCTTTGCTCAGCCCCTCTTATAGCATTGCTAGTTGCAGGTGAAGATTGGAGGCCGTTCCTTGTTGGAACATCTCTTATTTACTTGTTGGGATATCATTATATTGCCATGTTATCTTAATGCATCTATATACTTGGTAGAGGGTGGAAGGCTCGGCCTCTCGCCTAGTGTTTTGTTCCACTCTTGTCGCCCTAGTTTTCGTCATATCGGTGTTATGTTCCCGGATTTTGCGTTCCTTACGCGGTCGGGTTATAATGGGAACCCCTTGATAGTTCGCCTTGATTAAAGCTTTTCCAGCAATGCCCAATCTTGGTTTTACCATTCGCCACCTAGCCTCTTTTTCCCTTGGGTTACCGGAGCCCGAGGGTCATCTTATTTTAAACCCCCCCCCCCGGGCCAGTGCTCCCTCCGAGTGTTGGTCCGAACTGAGCTGCCTGTGGGGCCACCTCGGGGAAACTTGAGGGTTGGTTTTACTCGTAGCTAGTCTCATCTGAGTGTGCCCTGAGAACAAGATATGTGCAGCTCCTATCGGGATTTGTCGGCACATTCCGGCGGTGTTGCTGGTCTTGTTTTAACCTGTCGAAGTGTCTTGAGTAACCAAGATACCGAGTCTAATCGGAACGTCTTGGGAGGAGGTCTATTCCTTCGTTGACCGTGAGAGCTTGTCATGGGCTAAGTTGGGACTCCCCTACAGGGATTGAACTTTCGAAAGCCGTGCCCGCGGTTACGGGCAGATGGGAATTTGTTAATGTCTGGTTGTAGATAACTTGAACCTTAATTAATTAAAATGAATCAACTGAGTGTGTTACCGTGATGGCCTCTTCTCGGCGGAGTCCGGGAAGTGGACGCGGTGTTGGTGTAATGTTTGCGCAGGTTGTTCTCTAGCTTCTCGCTCGTGCTTTGCCTCCTCTTCTCGCTCTCTTTTGCGAATAAGTTAGCCACCATACTTGCTAGTCACTTGCTGCAGCTCCACTCATATTTTACCTTGCCTTACCTATAAGCTTGAATAGTCTTGACCGCGAGGGTGCGAGATTGCTGAGTCCTTGTGGCTCACAGATTACTATTACACCAGATGCAGGGCCTGATGATTCCGCTCCAGGAGACGCGTATGAGCTCAAGTGCGAGTTCGACGAAGACTCTCAACGTTACTATGTCTCCTTTCCCGATGATCAGTAGTGGTGCCCAGTTGGGGGTGAACGGGACCGTGTCGCATGTTGGGTTCTCTTTTATTTTGGCGTCGTAGTCGGGCCATGAGTGTTTGGATGATGTAATGTTATTTATGCACTTGGTTTACGTGGCGAGTGTAAGCCAACTATGTTATCTCCCTTTTTATTATCTTATTACATGGGATGTTGTGAAGATTGCCTAACTTGCGACATATGCCTTCAATGCGATTATATCTCTAAGTCGTGCCTCGACACGTGGGAGCTATAGTCGCATCGAGGGTGTTACACCTGCCTCCTGTTACCTTCGATCCTTAGACACACAGTTCGAGACCCCCTACATGAGATCTGCCGGTTTTGACACCGACAACAGGGGCGAAGTGAAGGGGTACATGGGCCTCAGGCACGAAACTGTGCACAGACAGGTACCAGACATCCGGTGGGTTCTAGTCGTCCGGTGGCTCACGGGCGTCCGGACGTCTGGAAGTCACCGGACTTCCATCATTTCGGCTCGGTTGAAGTGGCACCGGATTTCCGGAGA
Organism: Triticum dicoccoides; assembly: GCF_002162155.2. NCBI lineage: Eukaryota > Viridiplantae > Streptophyta > Magnoliopsida > Poales > Poaceae > Triticum > Triticum dicoccoides. Next base: position 342,504,575 of record NC_041384.1, read on the forward strand.
CGGCCGTTCGTCCGGTCACTTCGGACTTCCGTTGATTTCATTCTATTGGGGACCTGCCAGATTTCTGGTGGAGCCCGGACATCCGGTCGCTGGGAGTTGTCGGTTGTCCAGTCCTAGACTGACATCCGGCCGCTGTAGCATTCACTGGCCTGGCTTCTTCTGGATGGTGAGGCCTTCAGGGACCGGACGTCCGGTCTGGAGCGGCCGTCCGGTGGTTGTAGCTCTTCTTGTAGCTCTTCTTCTTGTCCCTCATGCTTGGTGTCCTCGCTGTCTTGTCCGTTGGATGTAGCTGCTTCGTGGCCTTCCTCCAAGTACTTGATCACACATAGTGTCTCTGCTTGAGGTAGTAGCCATGTTGCATGTGTAGAAAGTGGTTGGTCGGGGAGGAACGAGTTCACATTATCTTCGATAGCCTTTGCTCGAGCTCTTGTCATTGGTCCAAGTGGTGTTGTGGGAGATGTCGATACATCCATGGTGATGACCATGGGATACTCCGCATCATCTCCCCCCCCCCTTGGGAGAGATCTGACCTTGGATCGAAATCTTCATCACCATGGTAGGGCGAGAGATCCTTGATGTTGAAGACGTCGCTCATGTTGTACTTGTCGCGCGGGAGGTCGATCTTGTAAGCGTTGTTGTTGTAGCGTGCTAGCACCTTGAAGGGTCCATCGGCTCGTGGTAGAAGTTTGGACTTGCGTTCGTTGGGGAAGCGGTCCTTTCGAAGGCATATCCACACGAGATCTCCAATGTTGAATATCATGGGTAGCTTGTTGAAGTTGAGCTTGGTCGCGAGTCATTGTACTTGGCACTCGATTGTCTGCCTTGTATCTTCATGCATCTTCTTGAGATAGTTCACTCGTGCACTCACGTCCATGTTGATGCGCTCTTGAAGTGGTAGAGGAAGAATGTCCAATGGAGACAATAGGTTGAAACCGTAGACAACCTCGAAGGGGGACTTGCCGGTAGTCGAATGTCTTGCGCGGTTGTAGGCATACTCGGAGATGGATAGGCACTCTTCCCACTCCCCACTCCTTGATGTTCCTCTTGATCAATACGCGTATTAGAGTGGAGAGCGTTCGGTTCGTCACCTCCGTTTGGCCGTCGGTTTGGGGATGGTATGCCGAAGAGAACAAGATCTTGATTTCAAGCTTGGCGCATAAGGTCTTCCAAAAGTAACTCAAGAACTTGAAGTCGCGGTCCAAGACAATCGTCTTTGGCACTCCATGTAGGCGCAAGATTTCCCTACAAAAAAGATTTGCAACATGTGAAGCATCGTCTATCTTGTTGCATGGTATGAAATGTGCCATTTTATAGAATCGGTCCACAACAACAAACATGGAATCCTTTCCATTTCTAGTTCTGGGTAAACCAAGCACAAATTTCATGCTAATATCCTGCCGTGGGTGATATGGAATTGGAAGGGGCACATAAAGGCCATGAGATTGAGCTTTAGACTTAGCTTTGCGACATGTAGAACATCGGTTGGTGAAGCATGAGACGTCGCGGAACATCTTGGGCCAAAAATAGTTCTTGGAGAGCGTAGCAAATGTCTTGTCGTGTCCAAAGTGTCCCATTAGTCCTCCTCCATGAGATTCTTTCAAAAGTAACAAATGAAGAGAAGACTCGGGGATGCAAAGTTTGTTATCTCTCATAAGATAATCATCTTTGATGTAATAGCGTTCCCAAGACGTATGCATCAAACATTTAGCATAAGGAGTAGCAAAAGTAGGACCATGCGCATACAAGTCTTTTATGTGCTCAAAGCCTATGACATTCAATTCAAGTTGGGTAACAGGCATGCATCTACGGGAAAGAGCATCCGCCACAACATTTTCCTTACCTTTAATAAACTTGATGACATAAGGAAATGACTCAATGAATTCACTCCATTTAGCATGACGCTTGTTAAACTTACTTTGACCCTTAAGATACTTAAGTGTTTCATGATCGGTGTGAAGAATGAACTCATGAGAATGGAGATAATGCTCCCAAACATGCAAGACTCTCACTAAAGCATATAGCTCTTTGTCATAGATGGGATAATTGAGTTGCACTCCGGAAAGTTTTTCACTAAAGAAAGCTATAGGGCGCTTCTCTTGCATTAACACACCTCCTACGCCATAACCGCTAGCATCGCAATGAATCTCAAATGTTTTATTGAATTTGGGTAAAGCAAGCAAAGGAGCATGTGTAAGCAAATTCTTCATCTCATTGAATGCGGTATCTTGGGATGGTCCCCAAACAAAAGGCGCATTTTTCTTACTCAAAGCATGCAAAGGTGAAGCAATGGTGCTAAAATCTTTAACGAATCTATGATAGAAACCTACTAAACCAAGAAAACTACGCACTTGTTGAAAGTTGGTTGGTTGTGGCCAAGTTTTAATAGAATTGATCTTAGATTCATCTACATGCACACCCTTAGAAGACACAACGAAACCCAATAAAACAAGCTTATCAACACCGAAAAGGCATTTGTCCATATTAGCATAAAGGCGCTCTTTTCTAAGAGTTTGCAACATGGTTCTAAGATGGGTGCCATGATCTTTAAGAGATTTGCTAAAAACAAGAATATCGTCAAAGTAGACCACAACAAATACACCAATATAGGGTCGAAGAACAAAATGCATGACTCGCATGAAGTACTGGGTGCTTCAGATAAACCCATTGGCATAACAAGCCATTCATATAAGCCAAATTTGGTCTTAAATGTGGTTTTCCATTCATCACCTTCTTGGATGCGTATTTGATAGTAGCCACTTTTAAGGTTAATCTTAGAGAAAATGGTGGCTCCGCTAAGCTCATCTAGCATATCATCTAGGCGTGCAATGGGGTAACGATAATGCACGACAATAGCATTGATAGGACAACAATCGAAACACATGCGATATGTACCATCTTTCTTAGGAACAAGGATTACCGGTATGGCACAACAGATCAAACTTTCTCGTACATGGCCGAGTTGTTGTACTTGCCATTGGATCTCCTTTGTTTCCTCGGGGTTGACGCGGTAGGGAGCCTTGTTTGGAAGTGGTGCTTCGGGGACGAGGTCGATTTGGTGTTTGATGCCTCATAGTGGAGGTAGACCCGGACGTAGCTCATCGGGGAATACGTCTTGGAATTCCTGCAAAAGCGAAGTAACACTAAAGGTGGATTGTGAGAGGTGTTAGTTTTTGGTGCCTCGTCCTTGCACAAAAGGACATAGTGCATGACACTTGATGGGTTCTCGCACACTTCTCTCATCCAACTTTTGGTGGCAAATAGGACTATGTTTTTCTTGTCGCTCATCGTGGAGGCACTCAATTTGGGCTTGTGGCGCTCACTCTCTTTTTGGTGGTTCGCTCTCTCACTATTTTATCCACGATGGGTGGCTTGCTTGTCGGCGATCACTTGGCATGAGGACATTGGTCGTAACACATATTCCTTTCCTTTCATCTTGAAGCTATAGTGATTCGTTCGCCCATGGATGACACCTCGGTCAAATAGCCATGTTCGTCCAAGAAGTAGGTGGCAAACGGACATCGGAACAACATCACACTCCAAAGTGTCTTTGTAAGCTCCGATCTTGAAGGAAACTTGTACCATATGCTCGACTTGGATAGTGCCGGAGTCGCTTAGCCATTGAACTTTGTAGGGATGTGGGTGCTTCATCTTGACCAATTGAAGTTTGGAGCAAAGTTCTTCACTTGCCAAGTTATGGAAACTCCCTCCATTGATGATGACCTTGACGGACCTTCCATTGATACCGGCATTGGTATGGAAGATATGGCATCTTTGGTCTTCTTCTTGTTGATGTTGAAGTGTCAAGACCTTGGAGACAACAAGAGCGGGGCTCGGATCTTCGTCACAAAAGACTTGATCATCTTCATCCTCGTTCACTTGCTGGTGCATGGCCACTTCCTCAAGTGCTTCCATTTCTCCTTCACTCATGGAGTCGTATGTACCATCATCTTTGAAGATCATGGTTCGTTTGTTGGTACACTCGAAGGACTTGTGGCCTCGGCCGCCGCATGTGAAGCATTTGAAGGAACTTGTCTTGATGGTCTCATCGGTTGGGGTAGAGGATGATGAAGCTCTCGTCTTGAAGTTTCTTGTTGTAGGAGGACGACTTGAGGTTGTCGAAGTTTTCTTGTAATTTGACTTGTCGTCGTTGCTTGTAGAAGGCTTCGTTGAGGTAGAAGGTGTTAGATTCGTTGAAGCTTGGGTGCTGGAGAAATCATAGGACTTGGATGAGAACTTTGCATACTTGAAGTCATCTTGCACTTGACATTCCGCCTTGGTATCTTGGTGCACTAGCTCGATGAGGTTCGAGTATGGTTGGAAGTCGGCGATCTTCTTGATAGGATGATTGAGTCCATTCAAGAAACATGCCATAGTTTGCTCATCATCTTCCGTTAAATTGGCTCGTATCATGGCAATCTCCATTTCCTTGTAGTACTCTTCAACGCTCTTGGTTCCTTGTTTGAGAAGTTGGAGTTTCTTGAAGAGGTTGCGGTTGTAGCAGGTTAGCACGAAACATGCTCTCATGACATCCTTCATTTGCGCCCAAGTTGTGATGAGTGGTTCACCTCTTGCCTCTCGGCGCTCAATGACTTGTTCCCACCAAATGAGGACGTAGTCTTGGAACTCAAGGGATGCCCTCGCGATATTATTCTCTTCCGCATAGTTGTGCAAGCGGAAGATTTTGTCAACCTTCAATGCCCATGAAAGGTACTCTTCGGGATCATTGCTTCCGGTGAACTTGGGCATGGTGAACTTTATCTTGCCGTAGCATTGCTCTTCATTATGTTGGGGTCAGGGATGATGATGTCCTTGACGAGGAGGATTGTCTCCCTTAACTTGCTCTTGTCTTGGAGGATTTCCATTGTCTTCTTGCTCTAGGTGAACTTGAGGTTCTTGTCGAGCTTGTGGAGGAGCTTGAGGAACTTGACGATGCACGCGAGCTTGATATATTCTTTCTTGAACTTCCTCGCGAAGCGCGTCTTGGTGCTCACAAGTTTGTCGGTTGTGTGTGGCGACGGCTTGACTTGAATCTCGAAGGGCACGTTGCGCCTCAAGTGCTTGAGCTGCTCGGCGTTGTTGTTCTTGACATTGTGCCACGGCATCTTGTGCATCTTGGTGTTGTCATGCTCGCTCTTTCTCTTCTTGTTGGCATTGGCATTTCCGTTCTTGTGCTTGCGCAAAAGTAGCTTGGTTTTCATGATGTCGATGCTCTTGCGCTCAAAGTTGCTCTTGAGCATCGGTTACATGTAGAGGATTGTGGTTTGCTTGACGGTCTTGGCGCGTGGCATGTCGAAGAGTATTTGATGTTGGAGTACTTGAGCTGGAGATGGTGTCGTCAGAGTGTCGACTTGAGCAGCTCCGTCTTGAGTAGGACGAAGTGGTAGAAGAGCGGTTGACCAACAAAGCATGAATCTTGTCCATTCTTGTGTCATTCTCTTGTTTGTGTTCATCGAGTTTGTTGTCGAAATAGTCTCTTGTACGTTGCTCGGAGAGTCGCAAGTCGGTGGCGAGGTTGTCGATGCATTCGCTCATTGCTTGTTGTTCTTGATGCAAAGCTCGTTGTGCACCAAAGAGATGGCTCTTTGTGACGTAGGAGGACATGTCATCGTCTTGCTCGATGAAGAGTGGGTTGGTAGAAGTACTTTGCCTATCCATCATTCCAAGCAAATATGTGAGTGGGAGAAAGAGAAGAACTTATACCAAATGTACCTTGACCGATGTTGAAGATGGATCAATGATCACTCAAATGTGGAACAAGGAAATAGCACAATTGGTACCAATTCTTGTCGGTTTCTCAAACCTACACAAGTAAAAGCTTATAGTGGAGCTCGGTTAGGATGGTGGCACAAAATTTGATGCGATTGTTAGTGAGCCTCAATAATGTTGGAAAAGATTAGCAAATTTGCAAATGCAACAAGTAGACCAATAGCAAGATATGGTACACAGAAACGCACACACGGAAAGATAAATGGGGTCGTGCAACCAAGGAATGAGCCAAAATGTGGAATCCATGGAAAATGCTCTTGTTACACAACACTAGAGAGACGCTAGCACGATTGCACAATAGGTAGATACGAAGACTTGTGCACAACCTACTAAGCAAAAATGCAACAACTTCTATCACAAGTATGCTCTATGTATGGTATTCCGATGATATGATCCAAGATGATCGAGTATGACAATCTTAATGTAATATGATGCTATAGTTCTTGCTTAAACTCTCTTTGCTTATCTTTCCCTTTTGCTTAAAAGCTTGTTTGGCTCTTTCTCTTTTGATATCTTTCTCATGCAAAACTTCACGAACCAAGATAGCAATTGTGTATGCGATGACAACTTTGTGACACAAAAGATGATACCAAGATATGCACCACGATGATATGGTATGTATGCTATAGGAAGTATGATCACTAATGTGCACAAGTAATGTTGCCGGCAATACTCAAAGGCTAGTCTCCATGGGTAAGGTGGTTATCAATGTAATGGCAAGGAGTAGACCAAGATGTCATCGAGATTACCGTCCTTGCTTACCATTGAGGGTGCCAAAATTGTTGAGCGGTTGTTGTCGATGACAAGTCCAAGGCGAAGATGAGCGGTGGTGATGTTGATGTCGAACCATACCTAAGTAGCTGAAACACGTTACGAAATGGAAACCGCGACTCAAATTCTCAAAGCAAAATGTGTCAAAATTGTGTCGGAGTGCGAAACGAGTAAGCAATGGTGGGGCGGGAAACGATTTGTGGTTTTGGACTTCGTATGCGGAAGTGGGAAAGGGATCGGAGTGCGTATGCGGAGGTGGAGGTGGAGAGGTTTTGGAGGTCGAACTGAACTTTTTCAGTTTCGTCAGGTAAGGTCGGACGTCCGGTGGATGTCAGACGACCGGTGGTCGGACGTCCCGTAGCTGGTGGACGTCCGGTGCCTGGGCAATTTCGGGCACGGGATGAACGGCTAGGGTTCATGGTGGAGGTGGCAAAATTGGTCAAATCTGAGCAATTTTGTGGATGGAAATGGTGGAGATGATGGGGGAAAGCTAGATCCACTCGTGGCAAAGCAAATCCATGGATCAAATCCAACAAAACTTCATCACACTAACAAATCACAAAAAAAATGGGGCTATTCTTGGTGGGGATTTTCGAAGTTGGGGATGAACACAACAAAATCAAGCTAGAAAACAAAGGGTTGGGGCTCCAAATCCATGATCAACATGGCTCATGATACCAAGAGGATGTAGGGTAGAACCCTAGATGGCCGATCTTTCACGAAATGGAGGGGATCCTATGAAGAACACAAAGAACACGAGGAGAAAAATATGAGGGAAATCACTCAGCTAACAAGATTCGGTCACACATATGCTAGATCCTCGAAACACAAAAGAGATACACGATACACGATCCACAAGGGACAATACAAGTAGCACATTATTCTTCGTGAGGAGGTCTTGAAGGTCTTCCCGTTAGGGGTCTTGAATTGAATATGGATCTTCTCCGAAGAGGTGACGGTCTCTCTCGGTGGAGTAGATCCGGATGGATGAGCGAGGCTCTATCTCACATATGAGCTATCACAACGCTAACCCTAACTAGGAGGAGGAGGTCTATTATAGTCTTAGTGCAAATGGGGGCGAAGTGAAGGGGTACATGGGCCTCGGGCCCGAAACTGTGCGCAGATAGGTACCGGACATCCGGTGGGTTCCGGTCGTCCGGTGGCTCGCGGGCGTCCGGACATCCGGAAGTCGCCGGACTTCCATTATTTTGGCTCGGTTGAAGTGGCACCGGATTTCCGGAGACGGCCAGTCGTCGGTCGTCCGGTCGCTTCGGACTTCCGCTAATTTCATTATGTTGGGGACCTACCGGATTTTCGGTGGAGCCCGGACTTCCGGTCGCTGGGAGTTGTCGGTCGTACGGTCCTGGACGGATGCCCGACTGCTGTAGCGTTCACTAGCCTGGCTTCTTCTGGCTGGTGTGGCCTTCAGGGACCGTACGACCGGTCTGGAGCGGTCGTCCGGTGGTTGTAGCTCTTCTTGCAGCTCTTCTTCTTGTCCCTCATACTTGGTGTCCTCGTCGTCTTGTCCGTTGGATGTAGCTGCTCCGTGGCCTTCCTCCAAGTACCTGATCACGCGTGTCTCCGCTTGAGGTAGTAACCATGTCGCATGTGTAGAAAGCGGTAGTTCAGAGAGGAGCGAGTTCACCTTATCTTCGATAGCCTTTGCTTGAGCTCTTGTCATTGGTCCAAGTGGTGTTGTGGGAGATGTCGATACGTCCATGGGGATGACCGTGGGATGCTCCACATCAGGTTCTTCCTCTCAACTACTCCACTTTGTTGAGGTGTGTACATAGCCGAGAACTCATGTGAAATCCCTTCTTCATCAAGAAAGGTATCCACATTGGCATTCTTGAACTCCATTACGTTGTCGCTGCGAACCTTCTTGATCTTCACTTCAAATTGATTTTGGGCCTTCCTAGCGAAGTTCTTGAAGATCTTTTGGACCTGTGATTTATCATAAAGAAAGAACACTCACGTAAATCTTGAAAATTCATCGACAATGACTAAACCGAACGAGTTACCACTAAGACTTTTGTAAGCGTTGGGACCAAAAAGATCCATATGAAGTAGCTCGAGTGGTCTTCTCGTGGTCATGATGTTATTCACGGGGTGACTTCCTCCAACTTGTTTTCCTGCTTGACAAGCACTGCACAATCTATCCTTATCAAATATAACATCTTTCATTCCGAGGATATGATCACCTTTAATAAGCTTATCAAGATTTCGCATGCCCACATGACCTAACCGTCTATGCCACAACCAACCTTTAGAAGATTTAGCAATTAAGCAAGTTCTAGGTTGAACCTTTTTAGTGAAATCAGCAATGTATAGATCACCTCTACGTATATCGGTAAATATCATATTATGATTATCTCGTCAAAACACTTTGATGTAGGGTGGAACCCTAATCGGCCGATCTTTCACGAAAGGAGCGGATCCCGTGATGAACACGAAGAACACGAGGAGGGAAGCGAGGGAAAACACAAGGGGAAACACAAGAGGAACACTCAAACGAACAAGAACAAGTCACACATGTGCTAGATCATCGAGTACAAATGGGAAGATACACGATCCAAAGTCAACAACGGACGATACACGGTAACCGGTCTTCTCCGTGAGGAGGTCTTGAGTTCTTCCCTAAAGAGGGGTCCTGAATCCGCTTGGGGGTGTTGGGGAACATAGTAATTTCAAAAAAATTGCTAAGCACGCACAAGATCATGGTGATGCACAGCAACGAGAGGGGAGAGTGTTGTCTACGTACCCACGCAGACCGACTGCGGAAGCGTTGACACAACATAGAGGAAGTAGTCGTACGTCTTCCCGATCCGACCGATCCAAGCACCGTTACTCCGGCACCTCCGAGTTCTTAGCACACGTACAGCTCGATGACGATCCCCGGGCTCCGATCCAGCAAAGCGTCGGGGAGGAGTTCCGTTAGCACGACGGCGTGGTGATGATCTTGATGTTCTACCGTCGCAGGGCTTTGTTAGGTTTCGTAGTAATTTCAAAAAAATTCCTACGCGCACACAGGATCATGTGATGCATAGCAACGAGAGGAGAGTGTTGTCTACGTACCCAACGCAGACCGACT
>NC_041384.1:342526495-342542715 GCF_002162155.2 Triticum dicoccoides
CTTGATCTATCTCTATAGATCTTTATGCCTAATATGTAAGCAGCTTCACCGAGGTCTTTCATTGAAAAACTCTTATTCAAGTATCCCTTTATGCTATCCAGAAATTCTATATCATTTCCAATCAGTAATATGTCATCCACATATAATATCAGAAATGCTATAGAGCTCCCACTCACTTTCTTGTAAATACAGGCTTCTCCGAAAGTCTGTATAAAACCAAATGCTTTGATCACACTATCAAAGCATTTATTCCAACTCCGAGAGGCTTGCACCAGTCCATAAATGGATCGCTGGAGCTTGCATACTTTGTTAGCTCCCTTTGGATCGACAAAACCTTCCGGTTGCATCATATACAACTCTTCTTCCAGAAATCCATTCAGGAATGCAGTTTTGACATCCATCTGCCAAATTTCATAATCATAAAATGCGGCAATCGCTAACATGATTCGGACAGACTTAAGCATCGCTACGGGTGAGAAAGTCTCATCGTAGTCAACCCCTTGAACTTGTTGAAAACCTTTTGCGACAAGTCGAGCTTTGTAGACAGTAACATTACCATCAGCGTCAGTCTTCTTCTTGAAGATCCATTTATTCTCAATTGCTTGCCGATCATCGGGCAAGTCAACCAAAGTCCATACTTTGTTCTCATACATGGATCCCATCTCAGATTTCATGGCTTCAAGCCATTTTGCGGAATCTGGGCTCACCATCGCTTCTTCATAGTTCGTAGGTTCATCATGATCTAGCAGCATGATTTCCAGAACAGGATTACCGTACCACTCTGGTGCGGATCTCGCTCTGGTTGATCTACGAGGTTCAGTAGTATCTTGTCCTGAAGTTTCATGATCATCATTAGCTTCCTCACTAATTGGTATAGGTGTCGCGGAAACAGTTTTCTCTGATGTACTACTTTCCATAAGGGAGCAGGTACAGTTACCTCATCAAGTTCTACTTTCCTCCCACTCACTTCTTTCGAGAGAAACTCCTTCTCTAGAAAGGATCCATTCTTAGCAACGAATGTCTTGCCTTCGGATCTGTGATAGAAGGTGTACCCAACAATCTCCTTTGGGTATCCTATGAAGACACATTTCTCCGATTTGGGCTCGAGCTTATCAGGTTGAAGCTTTTTCACATAAGCATCGCAGCCCCAAACTTTAAGAAACGACAACTTTGGTTTCTTGCCAAACCATAGTTCATAAGGCATCGTCTCAATGGATTTTGATGGTGCCCTATTTAACGTGAATGCGGCCGTCTCTAAAGCATAACCCCAAAATGATAGCGGTAAATCAGTAAGAGACATCATAGATCGCACCATATCTAGTAAAGTACGATTACGACGTTCGGACACACCATTACGCTGTGGTGTTCCGGGTGGCGTGAGTTGTGAAACTATTCTGCATTGTTTAAAATGTACACCAAACTCGTAACTCAAATATTCTCCTCCACGATCAGATCGTAGAAACTTTATTTTCTTGTTACGATGATTTTCAACTTCACTCTGAAATTCTTTGAACTTTTCAAATGTTTCAGACTTGTGTTTCATTAAGTAGATATACCCATATCTGCTTAAGTCATCTGTGAAGGTGAGAAAATAACGATATCCGCCACGAGCCTCAATATTCATCGGACCACATACATCGGTATGTATGATTTCCAATAAATCTGTTGCTCTCTCCATAGTACCGGAGAACGGCGTTTTAGTCATCTTGCCCATGAGGCACGGTTCGCAAGTACCAAGTGATTCATAATCAAGTGGTTCCAAAAGTCCATCAGTATGGAGTTTCTTCATGCGCTTTATACCGATATGACCTAAACGGCAGTGCCACAAATAAGTTGCACTATCATTATCAACTCTGCATCTTTTGGCTTCAACATTATGAATATGTGTGTTACTACTATCGAGATTCATCAAAAATAGACCACTCTTCAAAGGTGCATGACCATAAAAGATATTACTCATATAAATAGAACAACCATTATTCTCTGATTTAAATGAATAACCGTCTCGCATCAAACAAGATCCAGATATAATGTTCATGCTCAACGCTGGCACCAAATAACAATTATTTAGGTCTAATATTAATCTAGAAGGTAGATGTAGAGGTAGCGTGCCGACCGCGATCCCATCGACTTTGGAACCGTTTCCCACGCGCATCGTCACCTCGTCCTTTGCCAGTGTTCGCTTAATCTGTAGTCCCTGTTTCAAGTTGCAAATATTAGCAACTGAACCAGTATCAAATACCCAGGTGCTACTATGAACTCTAGTAAGGTACACATCAATAACATGTATATCACATATACCTTTGTTCACCTTGCCATCCTTCTTATCCGCTAAATACTTGGGGCAGTTCCGCTTCCAGTGACCAGTCTGCTTGCAGTAGAAGCACTCAGTTTCAGGCTTAGGTCCAGATTTGGGTTTCTTCTCCTGAGCAGCAACTAGCTTGCCGTTCTTCTTGAAGTTCCCTTTCTTCTTCCCTTTGCCCTTTTTCTTGAAACTAGTGGTCTTGTTTACCATCAACACTTGATGCTCCTTCTTGATTTCTACCTCCGCAGCTTTCAGCATTGCGAAGAGCTCGGGAATAGTCTTGTTCATCCCTTGCATATTATAGTTCATCACGAAGCTCTTGTAGCTTGGTGGCAGTGATTGGAGAATTCTGTCAATGACGCAATCATCTGGAAGATTAACTCCCATCTGAATCAAGTGATTATTATACCCAGACATTTTGAGTATATGCTCACTGACAGAACTGTTCTCCTCCATCTTGCAGCTATAGAACTTATTGGAGACTTCATATCTCTCAATCCGGGTATTTGCTTGAAATATTAACTTCAACTCCTGGAACATCTCATATGCTCCATGACGTTCAAAACGTCGTTGAAGTCCCGATTCTAAGCCGTAAAGCATGGCACACTGAACTATCGAGTAGTCATCAACTTTGCTCTGCCATACGTTCATAACATCTGGTGTTGCTCCAGCAGCAGGCCTGGCACCCAGCGGTGCTTCCAGGACGTAATTCTTCTGAGCAGCAATGAGGATAATCCTCAAGTTACGGACCCAGTCCGTGTAATTGCTACCATCATCTTTCAACTTTGCTTTCTCAAGGAACGCATTAAAATTCAACGGAACAACAGCACGAGCCATCTATCTACAATCAACATAAACAAGCAAGATACTATCAGGTACTAAGTTCATGATAAGTTTAAGTTCAATTAATCAAATTACTTAAGAACTCCCACTTAGATAGACATCCCTCTAATCCTCTAAGTGATCATGTGATCCAAATCAACTAAACCATAACCGATCATCACGTGAGATGGAGTAGTTTTCACTGGTGAACATCGTTATGTTGATCATATCTACTATATGATTCACGCTCGACCTTTCGGTCTCCGTGTTCCGAGGCCATATCTGCATATGCTAGGCTCGTCAAGTTTAACCTGAGTATTCTGCGTGTGCAAAAACTGGCTTGCACCCGTTGTAGATGGACGTAGAGCTTATCACACCCGATCATCACGTGGTGTCTGGGCACGACGAACTTTGGCAACGGTGCATACTCAGGGAGAACACTTCTTGATAATTTAGTGAGAGATCATCTTATAATGCTACCGTCAATCAAAGCAAGATAAGATGCATAAAAAGATAAACATCACATGCAATCAATGTAAGTGATATGATATGGCCATCATCATCTTGTGCTTGTGATCTCCATCTCCGAAGCACCGTCATGATCACCATCGTCACCGGCACGACACCTTGATCTCCATCGTAGCATCTTTGTCGTCTCGCCAATCTTATGCTTCCACGACTATCGCTACCGCTTAGTGATAAAGTAAAGCATTACATCGCGATTGCATTGCATACAATAAAGCGACAACCATATGGCTCCTGCCAGTTGCCGATAACTCGGTTACAAAACATGATCATCTCATACAATAAAATTTAGCATCATGCCTCGACCATATCACATCACAACATGCCCTGCAAAAACAAGTTAGACGTCCTCTACTTTGTTGTTGCAAGTTTTATGTGGCTGCTACGGGCTTAAGTAAGAACCAATCTCACCTACGCATCAAAACCACAACGATAGTTTGTCAATTTGACTCCGTTTTAACCTTCGCAAGGACCGGGCGTAGCCACACTCGGTTCAACTGAAGTTGGAGAGACTGTCGCCCGCAAGCCACCTATGTGCAAAGCACGTCGGGAGAACCGGTCTCGCGTAAGTGTACGCGTAATGTTGGTCCGGGTCGTCTCGTCCAACAATACCACCGAACCAAAGTATGACATGCTGGTAGGCAGTATGACTTATATCGCCCACAACTCACTTGTGTTCTACTCGTGCATATAACATCAAACCATAAAACCTAGGCTCGGATGCCACTGTTGGGGAACATAGTAATTTCAAAAAAATTCCTACGCACACGCAAGATCATGGTGATGCACAGCAACGAGAGGGGAGAGTGTTGTCTACGTACCCATGCAGACCGACTACGGAAGCGTTGACACAACGTAGAGGAAGTAGTCGTACGTCTTCCCAATCCGACCGATCCAAGCACCGTTACTCCGGCACCTCCGAGTTCTTAGCACACGTACAGCTCGATGACGATCCCCGGGCTCCGATCCAGCAAAGCGTCGGGGAGGAGTTCCGTCAGCACAACGGTGTGGTGACGATCTTGATGTTCTACCGTCGCAGGGCTTCGCCTAAGCACTGCTACAATATAATCGAGGTGGAATATGGTGGCAGGGGGCACCGCACACGGCTAAGGAACGATCTCAATGATCAACTTGTGTGTCTAGGGGTGCCCCCTGCCTCCGTATATAAAGGAGCCAAGGGGAGGGGGCCGGCCGGCCAAGGAGGGCACGCCAAGGGAGTCCTACTCCCTTTGGGAGTAGGATTCCTCCCCCAATCCTAGTTGGAGTAGGATTCGCTGAGGGGGAAAGAGAGAAAGGGGGGCCGGCCACCTCTCCTTGTCCTAATAGGACTAGGGGAGGGGGGAGGCGCGCAGCCCATCTTGGGCTGCCCCTTCTCCTTTCCACTAAAGCCCATTAAGGCCCATACATCTCCCGGGGGGTTCCGGTAACCTCCCGGTACTCCGGTAAAATACCGATTTCACCCGGAACACTTCCGATATCCAAACATAGGCTTCCAATATATCAATCTTTATGTCTCGACCATTTTGAGACTCCTCGTCATGTCCGTGATCACATCCGGGACTCCGAACTAACTTCGGTACATCAAAATGCATAAACTCATAATAACTGTCATCGTAACGTTAAGCGTGCGGACCCTACGGTTCGAGAACAATGTAGACATGACCGAGACACATCTCCGGTCAATAACCAATAGCGGGACCTGGATGCCCATATTGGCTCCTACATATTCTACGAAGATCTTTATCGGTCAGACCGCATAACAACATACGTTGTTCCCTTTGTCATCGGTATGTTACTTGCCCGAGATTCGATCGTCGGTATCCAATACCTAGTTCAATCTCGTTACCGGCAAGTCTCTTTACTCGTTCTGTAATACATCATCCCGCAACTAACTCATTAGTTGCAATGCTTGCAAGGCTTATGTGATGTGCATTACCGAGAGGGCCCAGAGATACCTCTCCGACAATCGGAGTGACAAATCCTAATCTCGAAATACGCCAACCCAACATCTACCTTTGGAGACACCTGTAGAGCTCTTTTATAATCACCCAGTTACGTTGTGACGTTTGGTAGCACACAAAGTGTTCCTCCGGTAAACGGGAGTTACATAATATCATAGTCATAGGAACATGTATAAGTCATGAAGAAAGCAATAGCAACATACTAAACGATCGGGTGCTAAGCTAATGGAATGGGTCATGTCAATCAGATCATTCAACTAATGATGTGACCTCGTTAATCAAATAACAACCCTTTATTCATGGTTAGGAAACATAACCATCTTTGATTAACGAGCTAGTCAAGTAGAGGCATACTAGTGACACTCTGTTTGTCTATGTATTCACACATGTATTATGTTTCCGGTTAATACAATTCTAGCATGAATAATAAACATTTATCATGATATAAGGAAATAAATAATAACTTTATTATTGCCTCTAGGGCATATTTCCTTCAGGGGGATCTTCTCCGGTGGAGGCTCGAATCTCCGAGGAGAAGGTAACCAAGTGGATGAGCAAAGCTCTCACACAAAATATGAGCTAATCCTTTGCTAACCCTAGCTAGAAGGAATAGGAAGTATTTATATAGTCTTAGTGCAAAGAGGGGGGCGAAGGGGTACATGGGATGCGGCCCAACACGAAACAGCACACAGGCGTCGGACGTCCGGGGGTCACAGGTCGTCCGGAGGCTCGCGAGGGTCCGGATGTCCGGTGCCTGTCGGACGTCCGTAGATTCGGCTCAGTTGGTCTTCGGTCGGACGTTCGGTCGGGGTCGGTCATCCGAGGAGCGTCGGTCGTCCATGGAGCGTCGGAAGTCCGTAGTTTTGGCTCGGGTGTGGAAGTGTCAGACGTCCGGCCTGGGTCGGATTTCCGGAGCCTGGAGGTCGTCGGACGTCCGGTCCTGGCCGGTCGTCCGGAGCCTGTAGCTTCCTCTTCATCACTTCTTCTTCTTCGTCTTCACGTCCATCTTCCTCTTCCTCTTCTCCTTGCTCCTTAGCTTCTCCATGATACCTGAGCATGCACAAAGTGTCCGTATGAGGTAGTAGCCATGTCTCATGTGCATCAAAGTGGAAATGTGAGAGGAGAGATGTCACCTTGGTTTCAAGAGCTCTTGCACGTGCTCGTGTCATGGGTCCAAGTGGTGTCATAGGAGATGTAGTTGGTTCCATGGGGATGGCCTTGGGATGCTCCGCATCATCTCCCCTCCCTTGGGGAAGATCCGTCCTCGGATCAAATTCTTCATCACCATGGTAGGGACAGAGATCTTTGACGTTGAAGATGTCGCTCACGGAGTACTTGTCCCGTGGAATGTCGATCTTGTAGGCGTTGTCGTTGTAGCGTGCAAGCACCTTGAAGGGTCCATCTGCTCGTGGTCGAAGCTTGGACTTGCGTTCTTGTGGAAAGTGGTCCTTGCGAAGATGTATCCACACGAGATCTCCAATGTTGAAGACCATGGGGTGCTTGTTGATGTTGCGCTTGGTCGCAAGTCGTTGTACTTGGCGCTCGATAGTATGTCTTGTATCTTCATGCACCTTCTTGAGATGAGTCACACATGCACTTGCATCCAAATTGATGCGCTCTTGGAGTGGTGGAGGGAGAATGTCCAATGGGGACAAAGGGTTGAATCCATAGACGACCTCGAAGGGGGACTTGCCGGTTGTTGAGTGTCTTGCTCAGTTCTAGGCGAACTCGGCAATAGGTAGGCACTCCTCCCACTCCTTGATGTTCTTCTTGATGATTACTGGAAGTAGAGTGGAGAGTGTGCGGTTGGTCACCTCCGTTTGGCCATCGGTTTGAGGACGGTAGCCGTGGAGAAGATTAGCTTGATTTTGAGCTTGGCGCATAGGGTCTTCCAAAAGTAGCTAAGGAACTTGACGTCGCGGTCCGAGACGATAGTCTCTGGCACTCCATGTAGACGCAATATTTCCCTACAAAAGAGAGTAGCAACATGTGAAGCATCGTCTATCTTGTTGCAAGGAATGAAATGTGCCATTTTTGAGAAACGGTCCACAACGACAAATACCGAATCCTTCCCATTTCTAGTCCTAGGCAAACCAAGTACAAAGTCCATGCTAATGTATTCCCATGGTTGATATGGAATTGGTAGAGGCATATAGAGGCCATGGGATTGAGCTTTAGACTTAGCTTTGCGGCATGTGGAGCATCGGTTGGTGAATTGGTTGACGTCACGAAGCATCTTGGGCCAATAGTAGTTCTTGGAGAGCGTAGCGAACGTCCTGCCGCATCCAAAATGTCCCATTAAGCCTCCTCCATGAGATTCCTGCAAAAGCAACAAACAAAGAGAAGACTCGGGGATGCAAAGTTTGTTATCTCTCATAAGATATCCATCTTTGATGTAATAGCGTTCCCAAGAGGTGTGCGTGAAACACTTAGCATAAGGAGTAGCAAAAGTAGGGTCATGCTCATACAAGTCTTTTATATGCTCAAAACCAATGACATTCAATTCGAGTTGAGTAACAAGCATGCATATGCAGGAAAGGGCATCTGCCACAATGTTTTCCTTACCCTTAATGTACTTGATGACATAAGGAAAAGACTCAATAAATTCACTTCATTTAGCATGACGCTTGTTCAACTTGGTTTGGCCCTTAAGGTACTTGAGCATTTCATGATCGGTATGAATGATAAACTCATGAGGTCGAAGATAGTGTTCCCATTCATGCAAAAAGCAGACTAAAGCATAGAGCTCTTTGTCATAGATGGGGTAATTGAGTTGCGCGCCGGAGAGTTTCTCACTAAAGTATGCTATGGGGCGCTTCTCTTGCGTTAACACAACTCCTATGCCATTACCGCTAGCATCGCAATGAATCTCGAAGGGTTTGTCAAAGTTGGGTAATGCAAGCACTGGAGCATGAGTAAGCAAATTCTTAAGCTCATTGAAAGTGGTATCTTGGGATGGTTCCCAAACAAAAGACGCATTCTTCTTGCTCAAAGCATGCAAAGGCGAAGCAATGGTGCTAAAATCTTTCACAAAGCGACGATAGAAACCCGCAAGGCTAAGAAAGCTACGCACTTGTTGCAAGTTGGTTGGTTGTGGCCAAGTCTTAATAGCATTGATCTTGGACTCGTCAACATGAACACCCTTAGAAGATACAAAACCCAAGAAAACGAGCTTGTCAACGCCAAAAAGGCATTTCTCCATATTAGCATAGAGATGCTCTTGTCGAAGAGTTTGTAAAATGGTTCGGACATGGGTGACATGCTCTTTGAGAGACTTGCTAAAAACAAGGATGTCATCGAATTAGACCACAACAAACACACCAATGTAAGGGCGGAAAACATGATTCATAAGACGCATAAAAGTACCCGGTGCTTCTGATAGACCCATAGGCATGACTAACTAATCATACAAGCCAAACTTGGTTTTGAAAGCGGTTTTCCATTCATCACCCTCTTGTATGCGGATTTGATAGTAACCACTCTTAAGATCAATTTTGGAAAAGATAGTGGCACCACTAAGTTCATCAAGCATATCATCAAGGCGAGTAATGGGATACCTATAACGAACGGTGATAGCATTGATAGGTCTACAATCGGAGCACATGTGAAAGCTACCGTCTCGTTTTGGCACAAGAATTACCGGGACGGCACAAGGGCTCAAACTTTCACGCACATGTACATGGTCTATGAGATGCTTTACTTTCCTTTGTATTTCTTTGGTTTCTTCGGGGTTGACGTGGTAGGGAGCTTTGTTCGGAAGCGGTGCTCCATGGATGAGGTCGATGCGGTGCTCGATGCCACGTAGTGGAGGTAGTCCCGGAGGTAGCTCGTCGGGGAAACATCGTGAAATTCCTGCAAAAGAGAAGACAACACTAGAGGAAGAGTGTGAGAGGTGTTAGCTTCTGGTGTATTGTCCTTGCACAAAAGGACGTAGTGTAGGACACTAGATGGGTTCTCACACACTCCTCTTATATCACTTTTGGTGGCAACTAGTACTAAGTTCTTCTTTTTGCTCATCGTGGAGGTGTTCGATTTGGGCTTATGGCGCTCACTCTCTTTTTGGTGGCTCGCTCTCTCACTATTATCTCCATGATGGGTGGCTTTCTTATCGGCGATCACTTGGCTTGGTGACATTGGACGAAGTGCGTACTCCTTCCCTTTCATCTTGAAGATGTAGTGGTTCGTTCAGCCATTATGGATGACTCCTCTATCAAATTGCCGTGTGCGTCCAAGAAGAAGGTGGCAAACGGTCATTGGAATGATGTCGCACTCCAAAGTGTCTTCATAGGCGCCAATTTTCAAGGAGACTTGTACTCGATGCTCAACTTGGATGGTTCCGGAGTCGCTAAGCCATTGCACTTTGTAGGGATGTGGGTGCTTCGTCTTGGGCAATTGGAGCTTGGAGCAAAGTTCTTCACTTGCAATGTTATGACAACTCCCTCCATCGATGATGACCTTGACGGATCGTCCATTCATGCTGGCATTGGTGTGGAATATGTGGCATCTTTGGCCTTCTTCTTGGTGATGTTGGAGAGTCAAGACCTTGGAGACAACAAGAGCGGGACTTGAATCCTCATCGCGAAATACTTGTTCCTCTTCATCGTTCACTTGCCAGTGCATGGCGACTTGCTCAAGAGCGTCCATTCCTCCTTCACTCATCGAGTCGTAGGTTCCGTCGTCGTTGAGGATCATGGTCTGCTTGTTGGTGCACTCATAGGACTTGTGGCCTCGGCCTCCGCATGTGAAGCATTTGAAGGAACTCGTCTTGACGGTCTCAGGGTTGGAGTGGATGATGATGAAGCTCTCGACTTGAAGTTGCTTGTAGTAGGAGGATGACTTGTAGTTGACGAAGCTTTCTTGGAACTTGACTTGTCGACGGTGGTTGTAGACGGCTTGGTAGACGTGGTTGGAGTCGTTGAAGCTTGGATGTTGGAGAAGCCGTATGACTTGGATGAGAACTTGGCATACTTGAAATCGTCTTGCACTTGACGTTCCGCTTTTGTGGCTTGATGCACTAGCTCGATGAGGTTCGAGTATGGTTGGAAGTCGGCGATCTTCTTGATAGGATGGTTGAGTCCGTTCAAGAAACGTGCCATAGTTTTCTCATCATCTTCCGTGACATTGGCTCGTATCATGGCAATCTCCATCTCCTTGTAGTACTCTTCAACGCTCTTGGTTCCTTGCTTGAGTAGTTGGAGTTTCTTGAAGAGGTCGTGGTTGTAGTAGGTAGGCATGAAGCATGCTCTCATGACATCCTTCATTTGCGCCCAAGTGGTGATGGGTGGTTCACCTCTTGCCTCTCGGTGCTCGATGACTTGTTCCCACCAAATGAGGACATAGTCTTGGAACTCAAGGGATGCCATCACGATCTTCTTCTGTTCTTCATAGTTGTGCAAACGGAAGATTTTGTCGACCTTCAATGCCCATGAAAGGTACTCTTTGGGATCGTTGCTTCCATTGAACATGGGCATGGTGAACTTGAGCTTTCCGTAGTGTTGCTCTTCGTTGTGTTGGGGTTGGGGATGATGATGCCCGTGTTGTAGATGATTGTCAAGCTCGTGTCGCTCTTGGTGAGGAGGGTTGTCAACCTCATGTTGCTCTTGTCGTGGAAGATTTCCATTGTCGTCATGCTCTTGATGAACTTGATGTTGTTGGCGAGCTTGTGGAGGAGCTTGTCGAGCTCGAGGAGGAACTTGAGGAACTTGACGATGCACGCGAGCTTGAAATCTTCGTTCTTGAACTTCTTCGTGAAGTGCTTCTTCATGTTCACGAGCTTGTCGGCCTCGGTTGGCTACAGCTCGACTTGAATCTTGGAGGGTTTGTTGCGCCACAAGTGCTTGAGCTTCACGGAGTTGTTGTTCTTGGTGTTGTGCCTCGGCATCTTGTGCAACTTGGTGTAGACGCGCGCGCTCTTCCTCTTCATGTTGGCGTTGACGTTGCCGTTCTCATGCTAGCGCAAAGGCCTCTTGGGTTTGACGTTGTCGGCGCTCTTGAGAGTCGGTGTCGCGTAGAGGATTGAGGCTTGCTTGACGATCGTTGTGCGCGGCACGGCGTAGAGTGTTCGATGTCGGTGTACTTGAGCCGGAGAGGGTGAAGTCGGAGTGTCAACTTGAGCGAGTCCTCCTTGAAGAAGACAAAGTGGAAGAAGAGCGGTTGAGCAACAAAGCGCGAATTTCGTCCATCCTTGCGTCATTCTCTTGCTTGTGGTCGTCAAGCTTGTGGTCGAAGTAGTCCCTTGTACGTCGGCGGCGGCGAGCTTGTCAATGTGTTCACTCATGGCTTGTTGCTCTTGATGCAAAGCACGTTGTGCACCAAAGAGGTGGCTCTTGGTGACGTAGGAGTTCATGTCGTCGTCGTGCTCAGTGAAGAGTGGGTTGGTAGAAGTACTTGGCCTATCCATTATTCCAAGAAAAATGTGAGTGGTAGAAAGAGAAGAACAAATACCAAATGTACCTTAACCGAAGTTGAAAGTGGATCGATGATAACTCCAATGTAGGACAAGGAAATAGCACAATTGGTACTAGCTCTTGTCGGTTTCTCACACCTACACAAGTAAAAGCTTATGGTGGAGCTTGGTTAGGATGGTGGCACAAAATTTGATGTAATTGTAAGTGAGCTTCAATAATGTTGGAAAAGATTCGCAAGATGCAATGTAACAAGTAGACCAAGCATATAAGGTACACGGAAACACACACGCAAAACGATAAGTGGGGTCGTGCAACCAAGGATGATCCAAAATGTGGGATCCACAAAAATGCTCGTGTTGCACAACACTAGAGAGACGCTAGCACGATTGCACAATAGGCGAATACAAGGACTTGTGCACAACCTACTTAGCAAAAATGCAACGACTTCTATCCCAAGTATGTTCTATGCAAGGTGTTTCTATGCGATGATCCAAAATGATTGAGTATGACAATCTTAATGTTGTAGGATGCTATGGTTCTTTCTTAAAAGCTCTTTGCTTATCTTTCCTCTTTGCTTAAAAGCTTGGTTGGCTCTTTTATGTTTGAGCTCTTTTCTCATGCAATGCTTCACGAACCAAGATAGCAATTGTGTATGTGATGAAAACTTTGTGACACAAGAGATGATACCAATATATGCAACAATGATGTATGTATGTTGTGGGAAGTATGCTCACTAATGTTCACAAGTCTCGTTGCCGGCAATACTCAATGGCTAGTCTCGGTGGGTAAGCAACACAAAGGAGTAAGGCTATGATGGTATCAATGTAATGGCAAGAATGATGCATCACGATACCAAGATGAGGTTACCATTCTTGCTTGCGGTATGGTGTCAAAATGGTGGACCGAAATACCAAGATGTAGTCGAGGTGGTCGTTATTGATGACGCGTCCGTGGCGAAGGTGAGCGGCGGTGATGTCGATGCCGAACCGTACCTAGATAGCCGAAACACAAAAGGATACGGAACTGCAACTCAAATTCTGAAAGCTTGAAGTGGCAACACATGTCGGAGTATGAAACGGGTAAGCAATGGTGGTGGTATTGCGGAAGTGGTGATGGTGTATAGCTGGTAGGAGTGCGTATGCGGAAATGTGGGGCGATGGTGGTGCAAAACTGGAAAAAAATCAGTTTGGTCAGGGTTCGTCGGACGTCCGGGCTGGGCCGGTCATCCGGTCATCGGACGTCCGGTAGGGTTCGAACGTCCGGTGCCTAGGCGAATTTCGGGCACGGGATGAACTGCTAGGGTTCGTGGAGGAGATGTGGAAATTCGTCGAATCCGGCGGATTTTGTGGATGGAAAGGGTGGACACAAGGGGGAAAAGCTAGATCCACTCAAAACAAAGAAATCCACGGATCAAATTCAACCAAATTTCAACACACCAACAAATCACAAAAAAATTGGGGCTATTTTTGTGGGGAATTTTCGAATTTGGGACAAAAACAACAAAAACTAGGCTAGCAACACAACGAGGAGTCTCCGAAATCGTGATCAACGTGGCTCTGATACCAAGATGATGTACGGTGGAACCCTAATTGGCCGATCTTTCACGAAAGAAGCGGATCCCGCGATGAACACAAAGAACACGAGGAGGGAAGCGAGGGAAAACACAAGGGGAAACACAAGAGGAACACTCAAACGAACAAGAACAAGTCACACATGTGCTAGATCCTCGAGTACAAATGGGAAGATACACGATCCATAGTCAACAACGGACGATACACGGTAACCGGTCTTATCCGTGAGGAGGTCTTAAGTTCTTCCCTAAAGAGAGGTCTTGAATCGCTTCGGGGATCTTCTCTGGTGGAGGCTTGAATCTCCGAGGAGAAGGTAACAAAGTGGATGAGCAAAGCTCTCACACAAAATATGAGCTAATCCTTTGCTAACCCTAGCTAGAAGGAATAGGAGGTCCTTATATAGTCTTAGTGCAAAGAGGGGGGCGAAGGGATACATGGGCTGCGGCCCAACACGAAACATCACACAGGCGTCGGACGTCCGGGGGTCACCGGTCGTCCGGAGGCTCACGAGGGTCCGGACGTCCGGTGCCTGTCGTACGTCCGTAGATTCGGCTCGGGTGGTCTTCGGTCGGATGTCTGGTCGGGGTCAGTCGTCCGTGGAGCGTCGGAAGTCCGTAGTTTTGGCTCGGGTGTGGAAGTGTCGGACGTCCGGCCTGGGTCAGACGTCCGGAGCCTGGAGGTCGTCGGACGTCCGGTCTTGGCCGGTCGTCTGGAGCCTGTAGCTTCCTCCTCATCACTTCTTCTTCTCCGTCTTCACGTCCATCTTCCTCTTCCTCTTCTCCTTGCTCCTTAGCTTCTCCATGATACGTGAGCCTGCACAAAGTGTCCGTATGAGGTAGTAGCCATGTGTCATGTGCATCAAAGTGGAAATGTGAGAGGAGAGATGTCACCCCGGTTTCAAGAGCTCTTGCACGTGCTCGTGTCATGGGTCTAAGAGGTGTCGTAGGAGATGTAGTTGGTTCCATGGGGATGGCCTTGGGATGCTCCGCATCACACTTGGCAATCTACTTCAGTAAATAGGACGTTGAAGCCGAAATCGGCCAGTCTAGATACGGAAAGTAAATTATAGCCAAGGGATTCAATGAGCATAACATTTTGGATGGAGCTGTCATGTGAGATGGCCACCTTACCCTTTGAGTTACCACCAAAAGTGACATACTTTCGAGGGTCGTCGTTTTCAGCAAGCTCACGAAACATAACCTTGTCTCCGATCATGTGATCGGTACATCCACTATCAAGAACCCATTCCTTTCCTCGAGCCATATAGCCACGAAGGTTAGGCATAAGACCAAAGTCTCTCATAGACTCATCAAGATTAAAGTCACTATCATCATCCTCATCATAGTATCCATGTTTAGCATCGTCTTATGATTGATCATAACCTAGAGAGAGTGGTTTATTAGATGTATGACCATGGCAATGTTCATCTTTATGAATTCTAATGACTTGAGAGATAATGCTACTAATGATTCCCACATCTCCTTTGGCACGCATAAGGTCACGAAGCTCAAATAGACAATCGTAAAATTTAGGATCACTAGGTTTAATCTTATGAAAAGCTATGGACTTTTGAAGGATCTCATCTAGATTTTTCAAGGAATAATTTTGAAAACGTTCCTCAAGATATCTCCATATGGTGTAAGCACATTCAAGAGTAGGCAAGCAAACAATCAAGTTTCTAGGCAATCCTCTAATGATAAGATTAATAATTCTAAGATTGTGGATAATGTCAAGAGACTCATTGGGGGTAGGATGCAAGGGATCAATGAGGAGCGCACAAGGTCTAGTGATATACTTGTTCAAGTGATATTCATTGAAAATGTCAAGCATCTCATTTTTTCAAGCACTATAGAACTCTCCATCAAGCATGGGCACTCTACGTCTAAAACTCCCAATCGTAGACTCATCCATCTTCCTCCAATGGTGATTAAACCGAAGCAATGGAGACCAAAGCTCTGATACCAATTGTAACATCCCAAATTTTCAATTTGGAATGTTATACACTAGATCATCGTTGCATATCATATTTATTGCATTTTGGTTGATCCTAGAAATTTTTCGCAACTCAAGGACCCTCGGAGAGAGTTGGGGATTTCATTATTTTCATATTTGAGTTGTCTTAAATTTTGAAAATAGGATCATTTGATTTTATTTATTTTATCTTCAATAATTTCTATTGCAAAAATATGAGAGAGGGAATAAAATGACATTCCTAAATAAAGAAATATTGAGGATTTAATAAAAAATCAAATAAGATTTTATTTGGTTTTATTTGCTATTTTATTTGAATTTAGGAAAAATGCGCATTTTTCAAAATTGCATTTAGGCCCCAAATAAATGTTCATCCTGTGTGGCTTGATTTTAGAAGCCGGAGAAAATTTATTTCGGGATTTTTTGAGTCCGTTTAGTATTTCTTTCGTTAGTTTTTCTGCGCGGAATTATTAAAAAAACATCCGAACCGACCTACGGGCCGTGCTAGGCCAGGACTCCCCGGACCCAGCCTTTATAAACCGCCGGCCCACCCGGGCCGAAACCCTAGCCGCCAGCGCCCGACCCCGCCCCCGCGCCCGACCCCACCACCGCCGACGCCGCTGCCGCCCACTGCCGCCGCCTCGCCCGACGTTGCCGC
>NC_041384.1:342543518-342573912 GCF_002162155.2 Triticum dicoccoides
CGCCGGACACCGCCGCGGCCTCGCCGGACCCCGCAGCCGCCGTCCCGCCGCCCGAGGTTTACCTCGATCCTGCCGCCGGTTTTCCCGGAAAAACCATTCAGTTTTCGTCGGTTTTTTTAGATCCTTTTTTATTAGAACGGTTTTTTTACGGTTTAGACTAATTAGCGAGCGTTCACTCGTTTTTTCGTTATTAACGAACGTGTTCATCGTTTAGATCCAGTTAACGAACGTTCATTCGTTAAAATGTTCGTCGTTTTTCTTTTTCTCGGATTAAATCTGCGATTTTCTGATCGCGATTTCTGATCCGATTTCCGTTTTAGTATAACTTCCCGCTCGTTTATCGGAATTAGGCGATTCAAGCGCCTGGAGTTTCGTCTCGAAATCCTCTTTCCGTTTAACCAACTTAAACAAGTTTTTGCTTCTGTAAAAATTGCCTCAGATCCAGAATAGTAAACGAAGCCTGTTTCTTTTGTCGTTTGTCTTTTGTTGCTTCGTTCGATTTGATTCTTTTTGTCAACCGGAGTTCTTAAGTTGAACTTTCTGGTTAGATCTCTTATTTGAGTTTTACCTATGCATTAGTTGAGTACTTATTGTATGCTTGTTTGTTTGCCATAGAGTACCCGGAGTGCGCCGCTTGCTACTTCAAATCGTTAGGTTTCCCGGATCATCAGCAAGGCAAGTAACACTTTGATCATACCTTCTACTACCCAGTTTTATTGCATTAGATCAATCCTTACACATTGCATGATTAGGATCTAATTAAATTGTGGGTTTTGGAAGTAGTTGAGGTAGGACCTATTACCTTTTTATTATCAAACCTTTGGGAGTTACTTCTACGTTTGCTTATTATTGCTATGCTATGCTATGCTAGTAGACGTGGATTGGGTGAGTGATATCCATGACGAATGTGAGATTTTTAAATCAATGGTTTATCTAAGGTGGCAACTTAAATACACATCTGGGTGGATTGAGGTACCTGGGTATTCCAGGATTGCCTGTTTTCTTTTGGATCGCCACCCAGGCTCAAAGGGATCATGAGATTATTCATGCTAGAAACTTCCGTGTGCAGCCACAAGCTATTATGGGCTCTAGCATAGTTGACTAAGTCGTGCGAACTCTTACAGTGGTAGACTAGCAGATGGAGGGGATGTAGGCGGTACGGTCTACCCATCGTAAGGTGCTAGCGCTTCTGAAAGACTATGTCTCGGTCATCCGTTTCTCAAACACCATGTAGTGCGAGAAATCCAACGGAGGAGATCGAGTCTTGTGGGGAAAAGTGCACAAACCTCTGCAAAGTGTATAAACTAATCATGGTTAGTCGTGTCCCCGGTTATGGACATCTTGAGTATCTAGTACCTGGATTATCATGTGAATCTTAGCATGTTACTATAAAATTTAATTTGATGGGTTTGTTTAATGATGTTACTTAATTGGGATTGAGAATGCTGTCAACCATTCTCAATGTTCAACAACCACCATAATAGTTAAATAAATTTATTCCTTTGCAGTAGGGAAAAATTGGCTTCACGCAAAACTGTAACCATAGGGCTTACCACCAGCCAAATGTGCATATAGTATAGCTGTTTCATTCCATTATTCTCTATGTGTTACATTGCCAGCATATTCCATGTGCTGACCCGTTTTCGGGCTGCAACGTTAATGTTGCAGACTTTTTAGACAACGATTAAGGAGTTTTAGGTCGTGGTTCTATACTCAGTGATGCCGTTGGAGTTGATGGACTCACTTGTCTTCCAAGCCTTTCGCTGTTATCATTATTAGATGGCCTTAAGCCACATTTATTGTAATAAGATCTCTATTGAGACACTCGATGTACTAAGTGTGTGATTGCTACTCTGTTATAAATCCTTCAAGTACTGTGTGGTGTCAGCATTACTGATCCAGAGATGACACCGGAGCACAGAGATTGGGCCGTTTGAGGACTGGTCGCTACAAGATGGTATCAGAGCACACGCTGACTGTAGGACACGACCACTGTCACATCCCTGTTTTGAGTCATGCATTAGGATTGGTTGAACATGTGCATCATGTTTAAATTTATTTTAAACTTGAAATGGGGATGACAGAACCCCCAGCACCCCCCTGGAACAACTAGGGTTTACTAAAAACTTTTTCAATGAACCTAAAATGCCCTTCTAAAAAGCCCACCCTTTTTGTTTTGGGTTAAAACCTTTGACAAAAATGGTGCACATTTTTCTAGGACATCTTAAGGTCATTGGATTAGTTCTTATAGTATTTGCATTTGGGCATTTAAATGCTATAAAATATTTTAAATGCTCAAATAATCATAAACCAAAATGTTTGCCGTTGGATATATTCTAAGCAGTAGCCATGATTAATTTTATGATTTTTGGAAATGCCCTGGCATTTTTAATAAAGCCCTGAAGTTACAGAAATAATAGAATAAATGAAAAACAGAAAAGGAGAGAGAGAACAGAGACTTACCTGTCGCCCTGGCCTGGCCCAGCTCGGCCCAGTCCACTGGCTCGCGCCAGTCATCCTCCTCCTCTCGCCAGGAGGACGAGAGGCGCGTGGCCGGCGCCCGCAGCCACACACCGGCCACCTCCTGCTTCTGCCGATGCCCGAACGCCGTCTACGAGTGCCACGCAGACCCCCTGGACCCCTCGACCTCTCCACTCCCCCCTGTCTCGCCTCTCTCGCTCTCTCTCCCGAAGCAGGGCGAAGCCGTCGCCGCCGTTCGCCGCCACCGTGACCACCGTGCTCCCCTCGCCTCACTGACCCGTCCAAAAGCCCCGCCTCGTCGCCCTCGTCCTCTCCGCCAAGCCACGCCGCCCCGGACGCCCCCAAACGTCATCGTCGCGGTCGTCTTCTACCTCGAGCAACCGAGATCGCCGGCAACGCCCCGACGTCGTCCGACCTCCCCCGAGCCCGCTGAGACGTGTTCTGCAACCGCCGTGAGCTCCTCTACCAAACCCCTCGCTCCCCGCCGTCTATTTCCTCCTCTAGCCTTACCAACCACCGCAGCCGAAGCTCGCCGCCGCCACCGCACATCGCCGTCGTGGCCACAGCCACGTTGGGTCGCAACCGAGCACGCCATCGTCTTCAACGCACTTGCAGGAGCCTGTAGCACCCCCGCACGCCCCTCGCCGTGCCTGCTAGCGACTAGTTCGACCTCGCCCGAACTCCGGCAGCCGCAACGCTCGTCGCTGCCGGTGTTTCCGGCCACCCCAGCTCCACCCACTGCCACCACTCGACGCGGCTCACTCCCCGCATCATGTAGATGGTCTCCGCCGTCCTTTTGGTCGCCGGAGTGCAAAACCTGTGCTGCTCCGCTGCGTCTGGCCTCGCCGGCGGCTAAACACCGGCGAGTTTGACCCTGTTTGACCCTGTGTGGGCCCAGGTTGACCTCCCCTAAGTCTCTGACATGTGGGACCGCCCAGCTAATTAACTTAGATTAGCACTAATCAAAAATTAGTTAGTTAATTAACTACTGACACGCGGGTCCCACTGGTCAGGTTTGACCTGGATCGGCCCGTTAACCCCTGATGTCACTCTGACGCAATGCTGACACAGTAAATCCTTTTCTGGATTTATTCTTTAATAGGAAATTCCAGAAAATAGCCAAAACTTCTAAAAATCATAGAAAATCAACCATAACTCCAAATGCAAAGTTTTATATATGAATTTTGATCAGAAAAATTCAGTCTATTCATTGGTAATGGTATCATGCATGATAAAACAAGATAACCTTGCTGTTTAAGCAAAATAAGATAATGCACTAATAAGGCTATGTTAAATAAACTAACATTTGAATCTTTGATTCAAATTGGTTCATTCCTTTCTGTTTTAGCTTGCAATAGGCCAAGACACATTCATTTTGCCATGTCATAGCATGCATCATATTGTTGCATATTGTCATGTGTTGATTATTTTCGGTGTGTTTTTCGTGGTAGGTTCTGCCTCCGAGGATAACCCCGAGTATCCGTCTGAAGGGCAGTACCCTACTACCACTACATCAGGCCAGCAACCAATTGATCATTGCGATACAAACCCATGTTCTCGGTTCTGCTCTTGTTTACTACATTAAGACAACGCGATTCAAACTGCTGTGTGCTACGGTAGTTGAACCCTTATCCTCTGCATGACCTGTCATCGCCACAGTAACTAGATGAAACCCACTAGCATGTGTAGGAGTTGATTGAGCCATGTATGTGATTCCTACCTTGATATGCCTGTTATGCTTAGAGTTGTATCAGGTCTGGTTCATCTGCGTGATGGGCTAGAGTGAAATGATTATGTCGGTAATGTGAGGGATGTGTTGAACATGTTTTGGTAAAGGTATTGATGGGAGGCCATGTAGGAGTACATGGTGGGTTGTTTCATTGAGGCCGTCCCTAAGAACTGAGATCTGTATGTGTGATTTAAGATTCAGTTACTACCATACATTGGGCCCGAAACCAATGGACCCTCTCGGCTTCTTAACCACCCTAGTACTCTGTCCAGGAGTTGCAAATAGTTTTTGGTGTTTTTAAGTTATGTGTTGGTGGTCGTGCGTAGCGCTGACCCTAGGGGTGGGCTATGTTGCGGTAGATACACCGTGGCCGGGTATGCCGGGCGCCCGTTTGGCGTCTCGGGACACTGTTCACATTGTTTGGGGCCTTATGTGGAAACCTTGGCCGGACTCCCTGCGGATGGAACCTGGATAGGCGATAAACTTGGACTAGAGACTTGAGTGTTTAGGTAGGCCGTGGCCGACACCCTCGTTGGGCTTCCGCTTGAAGGTTGCCGAGTACATGTCGTGTAAACGGCGGTAAGTGGTGAAAGCGTGTATGAAGAAGTACACCCCTGCAGGGTTAACATCATCTATTCGAATAGCCGCGTCCACGGTAAAGGACTACTTGGTTGCCTATACAGTTCATAGACAAGTTAATGGATACTACTAAAAGACTCAAGATAAGTGTGAGTACCGAGGATGGCCCTCTCGTAGGATGACGAGGGAGGATCCCCGGTGGAGTATTGTGTTGGTGATTAGTGGACTCGTGTGCGAAAACTGTTTTACTAGTGGAGTCTCGTAGGATAGCTTAGCCGAGAGTTAAAGCTGGCTTGCTGCAATAACTCCACCACCTTCTTGAGAATGAGCATGTATAGTAGGATCTGATGTAAGACTTGTTGAGTACCTTTGTACTCATGTTTGCTTAATTAATGTTTTCAGACGACAACACCGCCCCCTCCGATGGGTTCTACGTAGACCTTGATGTCGACGAGTGACTAGCCACCCAGGTGGTGATCCTGGCCATGGAGGGCCTTATGTAGATAGACAGGCTTCGAGAAGCCTTCTTTCTTTCTAGTGTATGTACTCAGACTATTTGCTTCCGCATGTGCTTGTATGCTTGTATGATTTGAGTGTCGGGTCATGTGACCTCTACCTGTATGAATATGTTATGTATGGCTCCTCGGAGCCTTTTTAAATAAAGTACTTGAGTTGTAGAGTTTTATTGTGATGCCATGTTATATGTACTCATATCGGGCATATTGTGTGTATGATTGAAATGCTTGGTATGAGTGGGGTCCGACAATCTAGTTGTTTATCTTTTGCAGCCTTTCTTATGGGGAAATGTAGTCTAGTGTTCCTCGAGCCATAGTAGTCCGCTATAGCCCGGTTCACCGGAGTCTTGCTAGCCCAGCACTACTGCTCAGGACACTTGACTGGCCGGCATGTGTTTCACTTCGTTCCTATGTCTGTCCCTTCGGGGAAATGTCACGCGGTGACATCTGGAGTCCTGCCTAGCCTGCTACAGCTCGGGTTCCCGGGAGTCCTGTTAGCCCAGTGCTACAGCCCGGATTCACTCGCTGATGACCGACATGCTCGATGTGATTCATGTATGCCTATCTCCATAGGTCTGCGCCGCTTTGGGTTCACGACTAGCCATGTCGGCCCGGGTTCTCTGTCATATGGATGCTAGCGACACTATCATATACGTGAGCCAAAAGGCGCAAACGGTCTCGGGCCATGGTAAGGCGACACCCGTGGGGATACCGTGCGTGAGGCCGCAATGTGATATGAGGTGTTACCGGCTAGATCGATGTGACTTGGAATCGGGGTCCTGACAGCGTTGGTATCAGAGCCAGACTGCATGTAGGTTCGTTGAGCCAAACTGGTCGATGTCGAGTCTAGAAATGCTTTAGTTATATTTAGGGGAATTGATTGTGGGAGGGAACGTAAGGCTCTTTTACTCCTTTACCTTATGCCCTCTGATCTGAGTCATTCTCTTCTCATTCAACGTGGGTTAAGGACTAGGCTCTCTTCTTCTGTCAGGTTCACGTGTTACTAATCTGTAGTAGCTTATAGGATTGTTGTTACAAGCCTTAGTACAGTTTCTACTACTTTTAGTATGTTGCCAGTTGAATCAGAACCCTGATATGATGTTGATTGAGCGGTATTGCAAACTGTTGTGGATGTCTCAAATCTTTTTCTGAGCATTTACAGCTGTTATGCTGTCCAATTTTCCCTATAATTCTAATGTATTTGCATTGTGGTTGTGCTTTCAGATGGCCACTCATGCTCAAAACCAAGTGGTTCGCCTGACCCGGTGCCTCGATGTGCCCGGTCATACTGCTATGTTAGTCCGGGTAATGATCGAGACAGGTTACCGTTGGTATCCCGAATACACTGTCGAAGAACAATTCCGAGACTTTAATCAAAGCCAATATTTTTGCACCGTCAGAATATTTCCTTCCTATCCTGGATCTACCGAGCCCCTCCACTATTCCTATGGACTCGGGGTTACTGTTGAGATGGCTGTGCAGGATGCTGCCTATTCCATGATGACCATCATGCGAGTCCAGACTGGCCTGCTTCGGAACACCGACTTCCGTTATTTGCCAGCTTCACTCCCGGGAGCGCAAGGGTATCTCCAGGCTATCTATGTTGACCCTACACGTGAGGACTCACTAACTCGCACCACTGCCGAGATGCTCGAGGATAAGGACCGAGAGAATAGGGCCTTGAGACTGGAGCTTTTCAACACCCGTGCTGATCATTGGGCCACTTTGACTAGGTTTGCACCTGCGGTGCAAGCTGGATGTATGGATACAAGGGATATGTATCCTGTGAGATCTGCTCTGCCAAACATGGTGGATTGGCGTGATGTGGGAGGCATCACACCACCCCGTGGTCCCCGCAGGCCACCGTTTGTTGGTCCAAGACCTCACCCTAGCCCCTTTGGTCCACAGGCTCCTCAGGACCGTCTGTTCCCGGATGATCACGTTGAACTTCCAGGCTATGGAGGTGACTTCTATGAGGACTACTACGGAGCTGTCTGAGTTAGTAGTAGTATGACTAGTATTGTAATAGTTGTATCTCCACTGTCCTGCGTGACTTGTGGAATATGACTTAGTGTGTAATCAATTCCAGAGGTGTAGACAAATAATGTATAGGAGCTTGGAATGCCTCCGATGAGATGTAACGTCTTTCATCATAGTTGTACTGTAGCCTGGGCTTGTACTAAACTATGTATGGTGCGTATGACCGTTGGTATATATATGGTAGTTCAATATTACCATGACATACGGATGAACATCTCTGCATTCCGTGTTATTCATTACATTCTGTACTTCCTTGCTAAGTTGTGCCATCCTTATCTAAACTGTTATCTTGTTTTTCTCCTAGGATGGTCAACACCCGCAGCAACCCTTCTGCCCCGGAGCAGGGGGAAGCCAGTGCAGTTAGGGGTGAAAATCTGCCTCACCCGCCTTCTCTGGCCGAAGTGATGCTGGAGGCAGAAAGAAACAAGCGTGAGACTAACCGCTTGCTGGAGCGGATTGAGCAGAACACTGCACGCCATCAGCGAAATGACTTGGTGTCAATCAATGACTTCATCAAGTTGCACCCACCAAAGTTTAACCATTCTGTCGAGCCCCTCGACGCGGATGACTGGCTTCGCAGCATCACCCACAAGCTATGTTCTGCAAACGTAGCCGAAGCTGATAAGGTTACTTATGTTGCCTATCATCTCGAAGGCCCTGCTAGTCTTTGGTGGGAAAATTTTGAAGCTATGCGCCCGGTCGGCCAAATCACTACTTGGGCTGAATTTAGTGAGGCTTTCCGTGAGCATCACATCCCGGAAGGTCTCATAGATCGCAAGAGGGAAGAGTTCTGCAATTTCACCCAAGGAAGACTGACTGTGGATGCATATAGTCGTGAATTTGGGAATCTGGCACGTTATGCTCCTGAAGAAGTATCTACCAACGCTAAGAAGCAGGCAAGGTTCCGCAAGGGACTTAGCCCTGAGCTTCGCCGCGATCTTCGTCTGCACGAGTGCACCTCCTTTCAGAAGTTGGTCAACAAAGCCATCAGTGCTGAGACAGGCCAGTCTGATTATGACGCTTCACGCAAGCACTCTCGTGATTTTGGCTCTTCATCCGGCTCTGGATCTCAGAAGCTCCGGGTGTGGATTCCAAGCACGGCACTGCCACCCAGGTTCATTCCGAGGCCATCCTTTAAGGCGCCTCGTTCCAACCAGCAGTTTGCACCGTCCAAGCCCTATGGTGGCCCCGCTGCTAATGCTGCTCCGCGCCCCAATGTTGTGACATGTTTCAAGTGTGGAGAGTCGGGTCACTATAGTCGAGAGTGTCCCCAGAACAACAACCCCAATCAGTCTGGAAAGTCCATTGGTCGTGGTAAGCCAGCGGGAAAGCCATTCTACGTCAAGCCGGTCACCACTGCACGTGGCCATGTCAACTATGTTTCAGCCGAGGAGGCTCATGAGGATCCTAACGTCGTCCTTGGTACGCTCCTTGTTAATTGCCATCCGGCATCTGTTCTTTTCGATACTGGAGCATCTCATTCATTCATATCCGAGAACTATGCTCGATTGCATAACACGACATTCTGTGACATGCCCGCTACCATGGAAATTCAAACCCCTGGCTCTAGATGGCAAACTTCTAGAGTAAGCCATGGGAACGAAATTCTTGTCGATAGACTTGTCTTCCTTGCATCCTTAATAGCTCTTAAGTCCTCGGACATAAACATCATCTTGGGTATGGACTGGATGTCAGCTCATTATGCTAAGATTGATTGTGCCACTAGAACCGTTCAATTTACTCACCCATCGGGCAAGACAGTCAATGTCTTAACTCGAGTGCCCAAGTGCCAGCTTTACTCCCTAAATGCCAACCCCCTTCCAGACCTTGAGGACGTTCCGGTAGTCCGAGACTTTCCGGATGTCTTTCCAGAAGAACTGCCAGGTGTTCCACCTGACAGGGATGTCGAGTTTGTGATAGACCTTGTTCCAGGAACCGTTCCAATTTCTAGAAGACCCTATAAGATGGCACCCTTAGAACTAGCCGAGCTTAAGAACCAACTTGATGAGTCCTTGAAAAAGGGTTTCATCCGTCCTAGTTCCTCTCCTTGGGCTTGCCCCGTCCTCTTTGTCAAGAAGAAGGATGGAACGGATCGGATGGTTGTAGATTACCGACCTGTCAACTTGGTCACCATCAAGAACAAGTATCCGCTTCCCAGGATCAACGATCTGTATGATCAGCTCGCTGGATCCTCAGTCTTTTCCAAGATGGATTTGAGGTTGGGCTACCATCAAATCAAAATCAGAAACGGGGACATTCCCAAAACGGCCTTTGTTACTCGTTATGGCCAATACGAGTACACTGTTATGTCCTTCGGTTTAACCAATGCCCCAGCCACCTTCTCTCGGTTAATGAACTCGGTCTTCATGGAGTATTTGGATAAATTCTTCGTAGTATACCTCGATGACATACTCATCTACTCCAGGAATGAAGAGGAACATGCCGAACATCTAAGGCTGGTATTGACGAAACTTCGAGAGCATCGCCTTTATGCCAAATTCTCCAAGTGTGAATTTTGGTTGCCAGAAGTGACCTATCTAGGCCATGTAATCTCTGGTAAGGGTATTGCTGTCAATCCCGAACGAGTTCAAGCCGTCCTTGATTGGACTCCACCTGAGACGGTCAAGCAAGTTCGGAGCTTCCTTGGCTTAGCGAGCTACTGTCGCCGCTTCGTCGAGAATTTCTCCAAGGTTGCTAAACCTCTAAGTGAACTCCTCAAGAAAGATAAAAATATCGAGTGGACTCCATAGTGCGAGTTCAGCTTTCAGGAACTGAAAAGATGCCTGACATCTGCTCCCGTACTGGTACCGCTAGATTTCTCCAAGGACTTTATTATCTATTGCGACGCCTCGCAACAAGGACTAGGTTGCATACTCATGCAAGATTGTCAGGTAATTGCCTATGCTTCACGGCAATTACACCCACATGAGGAAAACTATCCCACACATGATCTAGAGCTTACAGCTGTAGTCCATGCACTCAAAACTTGGCGACATTACCTCCTCGGTAATCGTTGCGAGATCTTCACCGATCACCAAAGTTTGAAATATATCTTCACCCAACCGGATTTGAATCTCAGGCAAAGACGTTGAGTCGAGTTGATCTCGGATTACGACTTAGGAATAACTTACACCCCGGGCAAAGCCAATGTCATGGCTGATGCACTAAGTCGTAAGTCCTATTATAACAACCTGATGTTACAACAAAGTCAACCACTTCTCCATGAGGAATTTCATAAGCTTAATCTTCACATTGTTCCTCGAGGATTCCTATCCACCCTGGTGGCGAAACCTACCCTTACGGATCAGATCATCAAGGCACAGAAGGTAGATCCGGGAATCTCCCGTATTAAGAGAAACATTAAGAAAGGAGTCGCCAATTATTTCTCCGTTGATGATCAAGGTGTCGTATACTTTGGAAACTGCCTAGTGGTTCCCAAGGCACGAAACCTAAGGCGGCTGATCCTTAAGGAAGCTCATGAATCCCCTCTCACCATTCATCCCGGTAGTACTAAAATGTATCAAGACCTACGCCAGAGGTTTTGGTGGACTAGGATGAAGAGAGAAATCGCTCAATACATTGCTAATTGCGACGTTTGTCGTCGTGTTAAAGCAGAGCATCAACGGCCTGCTGGCACCCTTCAACCTTTGGCTATTCCTGAGTGGAAATGGGATAAAATCAGTATGGATTTCATCACTGGGTTTCCCAGGACCAAGAGAGGGAATAATGCCATCTTCATCGTGATCGACCGTCTTTCCAAAGTAACCCATTTCCTACCTGTTCGTGAGAGTATCACCGCTAGCCAGCTAGCTGACTTATACATCTCCCGAATAGTGTCTCTTCATGGTGTCCCATTGGAAATTAACTCAGACCGTGGGAGTCTCTTCACCTCTCGATTTTGGGAAAGTTTCCAAAATGCCATGGGAACTCATCTCTCTTTTAGCCCCGCCTTCCATCCTCAATCAAGTGGTCAAGTAGAGCGAGTCAATCAAATTTTGGAAGATATGCTCCGAGCTTCTGTCATCTCATTCGGAATGGGTTGGGAGAAATGCCTCCATTCGCGGAGTTTGCTTATAACAATAGTTATCAAGCTAGCTTGGGCAAAGCTCCTTTCGAAGTTCTCTATGGACGAAAATGTCGAACGCCTCTTAACTGGTCAGAAACCGGGGAAAGACAACTCTTTGCCCAGATATGATTCAGGAAGCAGAGGAGCAGGTTCGCGTTATTCATGAGAAATTGAAAACAGCCCAATCTCGTCAAAAGAGCCAATATGATCATAAACATAAGCTCATGACTTATGAAGTCGGCGAGAAGGCTTACCTTCGGGTTACTCCGTTAAAGGGAACCCATCGTTTCGGTATCAAAGGCAAATTGGCTCCTCGTTACATTGGACCCTTCCGCATTCTTGCCAAACTAGGAGAAGTTGCCTACCAATTGGAACTACCTTCGCATCTTTCCAGAGTTCACGATGTCTTCCATGTTTCTCAACTCAGGCGTTGCTTCGCGGATCCTATCCCTGGAGTGGACCACGAAACGCTTGATCTACAAGATAACCTCTCATCGGGAATATCTCGTTCGTATCCTTGATCAAGCCGAGCGTACCACTCAGCGCCATAATATCAAGTTCCTCAAGGTTCAATGGTCACACCATTCCGAAAAGGAAGCCACTTGGGAAAGGGAGGATCGTCTTCGACTCGAGTACCCCACCTTCTTCCCGGAGGATCCTAAATCTCGGGACGAGATGAGTGGGGGTGAGTTGTCACATCCTTGTTTTGAGTCATGCATTAGGATTGGTTGAACATGTGCATCATGTTTAAATTTATTTTAAACTTGAAATGGGGATGACAGAACCCCCAGCACCCCCCTGGAACAACTAGGGTTTACTAAAAACTTTTTCAATGAACCTGAAATGCCCTTCTAAAAAGCCCACCCTTTTTGTTTTGGGTTAACACCTTTGACAAAAATGGTGCACATTTTTCTAGGACATCTTAAGGTCATTGGATTAATTCTTATAGTATTTGCATTTGGGCATTTAAATGCTATAAAAT
Organism: Triticum dicoccoides; assembly: GCF_002162155.2. NCBI lineage: Eukaryota > Viridiplantae > Streptophyta > Magnoliopsida > Poales > Poaceae > Triticum > Triticum dicoccoides. The sequence goes on from NC_041384.1 coordinate 342,555,911, forward strand.
ATTTTAAATGCTCAAATAATCATAAACTAAAATGTTTGCTATTGGATATATTCTAAGCAGTATCCATGATTAATGTAATGATTTTTGGAAATGCCCTGGCATTTTTAATAAAGCCCTGAAGTTATAGAAATATTAGAATAAATGAAAAACAGAAAAAGGAGAGAGAGAACAGAGACTTACCTGTCGCCCTGGCCTGGCCCAGCTCGGCCCAGTCCACTGGCTCGCGCCAGTCATCCTCCTCCTCTCGCCAGGAGGACGAGAGGCGCGTGGTCGGCGCCCGCAGCCACACGCCGGCCACCTCCTGCTTCTGCCGACGCCCGGACGCCGTCTACGAGTGCCACGCAGACCCCCTGGACCCCTCGACCACTCCACTCTCCCCCCTGTCTCGCCTCTCTCGCTCTCTCTCCCGAAGAAGGGCGAAGCCGTCGCCGCCGTTCGCCGCCACCGTGACCACCGTGCTCCCCTCGCCTCACTGACTCGTCCAAAAGCCCTGCCTAGTCGCCCTCGTCCTCTCCGCCGAGTCACGCCGCCCCGAACGCCCCCAAACGTCATCACCACGGCCGTCTTCTACCTCGAGCAACCGAGATCGCCGGCAACGCCCCGACGTCGTCCGACCTCACCCGAGCCCGCTGAGATGCGTTCTGCAACCGCCGTGAGCTCCTCTACCGAACCCCTCGCTCCCCGCCGTCTATTTCCTCCTCTAGCCTTACTAACCACCGCGGCCAAAACTCGCCGCCGCCACCGCACGTCGCCGTCGTGGCCACAGCCATGTTGGGTCGCAACCGAGCACGCCATCGTCTTCAACGCACTCGCAGGAGCCCGTAGCACCCCCGCACGCCCCTTGCCGTGCCTGCTAGCGACTAGTTTGACCTCGCCCGAACTCCGGCAGCCGCAACGCTCGTCGCCGCCGGCGTTTCCGGCCACCCCAGCTCCACCCACTGCCACCACTCGACGCGGCTCACTCCCCGCATCACGTAGATGGTCTCCGCCGTCCTTTTGGTCGTCGGGGTGCAAAACCCGCGCTGCTCCGCCGCGTCTGGCCTCGCCGGCGGCTAAACACCGGCGAGTTTGACCCTGTTTGACCCCGTGTGGGCCCAGGTTGACCTCCCCTGAGTCTCTGACATGTGGGACCGCCCAGCTAATTAACTTAGATTAGCACTAATCAAAAATTAGTTAGTTAATTAACTACTGACACACGGGTCCCACTGGTCAGGTTTCATCTGGACCGGCCCGTTGACTCCTGACGTCACTCTGACGCAATGCTGACGCAGTAAATCCTTTTCTGGATTTATTCTTTAATAGGAAATTCCAGAAAATAGCCAAAACTTCTAAAAATCATAGAAAATCAACCATAACTCCAAATGCAAAGTTTTATATATGAATTTTGATCAGAAAAATTCAATCTATCCATTGGTAATGGTTTCATGCATGACAAAACAAGATAACCTTGCTGTTTAAGAAAAATAAGATAATGCACTAATATGGCTATGTTAAATGAACTGACATTTGAATCTTTGATTCAAATGGGTTCATTCCTTTCTGTTTTAGCTTGCATTAGGCCAAGACACATTCATTTTGCCATGTCATAGCATGCATCATATTGTTGCATATTGTCATGTGTTGATTATTTTCAGTGTGTTTTTCGTGGTAGGTTTTGCCTCCAAGGATAACCCCGAGTATCCGTCTGAAGGGCAGTACCCTACTACCACTACATCAGGCAAGCAACCCACTGATCATTCCAATACAAACCCATGTTCTCGCTTCTGCTCTTGTTTACTACACTAAGACAACGCGATTTAAACTGCTGTGTGCTACGGTAGTTGAACCCTTATCCTCTGCATGACCTGTCATTGCAACAGTAACTAAATGAAACCCACTAGCATGTGTAGGAGTTGATTGAGCCATGTATGTGATTCCTACCTTGCTATGCCTACTATGCTTAGAGTTGTGTCGGGTCTGGTTCATCTGGGTGATGGGCTAGAGTGAAATGATTATGCCGGTAATGTGAGGGATGTGTTGAACATGTTTTGGTAAAGGTATCGATGAGAGGCCATGTAGGAGTACATGGTGGGTTGTTTCATTGAGGCCGTCCCTAAGAACTGAGATCTGTATGTGTGATTTAAGATTCAGTTACTACCATACATTGGGCCCAAAACCAATGGACCCTCTCGGCTTCTTAATCACCCTAGTACTCTGTCCAGAAGTTGCAAATAGTTTCTGGTGTTTGTAGTTATGTGTTGGTGGCCGTGCGTAGCGCTGACCCTAGGGGTGGGCTATGTTGCGGTAGATACACCATGGTCGGGTATGCCGGGCGCCCGTTTGGCGTCTCGGGACCATGTTCACATTGTTTGGGGACGTATGTGGAAACCTCGGCCGGACTCCCTGCGGATGGAACCTGGATAGGCGATAAACCTGGACTAGAGACTTGAGTGTTTAGGTAGGCCGTGGCCGACACCCTCGTTGGGCTTCCGCTTGAAGGTTGTCGAGTACATGTCGTGTAAACAGCGGTAAGTGGTGAAAGCGCGTATGAAGAAGTACACCCCTACAGGGTTAACATGATCTATTCAAATAGCCGCGTCCATGGTAAAGGACTACTTGGTTGCATATACAGTTCATAGACAAGTTAATGGATACTACTAAAAGACTCAAGATAAGTGTGAGTACCGAGGATGGCCCTCTCGTAGGATGACGAGGGAGGATCCCCGGTGGAGTATTGTGTCGGTGATTAGTGGACTCGTGTGCGAAAATTGTTTTACTAGTGGAGTCTCGTAGGATAGCTTAGCCAAGAGTCAAAGCTGGCTTGCTGCAATAACTCCACCACCTTCTTGAGAATGAGCATGTATAGTAGGATCTGATGTAAGACTTGCTGAGTACCTTTGTACTCATGTTTGCTTAATTACTGTTTTCAGACGACAACACCGCCCCCTCCGATGGGTTCTACGTAGACCTTGATGTAGACGAGTGACTAGCCACCCAGGTGGTGATCCTGGCCATGGAGGGCCCTATGTAGATAGACAGGCTTCGAGAAGCCTTCTTTCTTTCTAGTGTTTGTACTCAGACTATTTGCTTCCGCATGTGCTTGTATGACTTGAGTGTTGGGTCATGTGACCCCTACCTGTATGAATATGTTATGTATGGCTCCTCGGAGCCTTTTTAAATAAAGTACTTGAGTTGTAGAGTTTTGTTGTGATGCCATGTTATATGTACTCATATCGGGCATATTGTGTGTATGATTGAAATGCTTGGTATGAGTGGGATCTGACAATCTAGTTGTTTATCCTTGGCAGCCTTTCTTATGGGGAAATGTAGTCTAGTGTTCCTCGAGCCATAGTAGTCCACTACAGCCCGGTTCACCGGAGTCTTGCTAGCCCAGCACTACTGCTCAGGACACTTGACTGGCCGGCATGTGTTTCACTTCGTTCCTATGTCTGTCCCTTCGGGGAAATGTCACGCGGTGACATCTGGAATCCTGCCTAGCTTGCTACAGCCCGGGTTCCCCGGAGTCCTGTTAGCCCAGTGCTACAGCCCGGATTCACTCGCTGATGACCGACATGCTCGATGTGATTCATGTATGCCTGTCTCCACAGGTCTGCGCCGCTTTGGGTTCACGACTAGCCATGTCGGCACGGGTTCTCTGTCATATGGATGCTAGCGACACTATCATATACGTGAGCCAAAAGGCGCAAACGGTCCCGGGCCATGGTGAGGCGACACCCATGGGGATACCGTGCGTGAGGCCGCAATGTGATATGAGGTGTTACCGGCTAGATCGATGTGACTTGGAATCGGGGTCCTAACAACCACTAAGCTAAAGATCTAGATCACTACTCACTCTCTTCTCTTCTGACCTCTCATCTTTTCTACTCTTTAGGATGGCGGATGCAAGGAACAAGTTCACGCAACCGGATGAAGATACACCCTTTGGACGTCACTTGAAGGAAGTCACTAGATATCTAAACATAGGAGTACCAAGCTTCACCGGAACCTACAACGCCACTTTACCTGAAGAAGAGCGCTGTCACTAAGCCCATAGAGTTTTCTTTTGATGCACCAACTTGGAGTTTAGGAAAGAGCATGGCAGCTCACATCGCCATGGGACGCATTGGAGAAGTCTACCGAAATGATCTCAAGGATACTATATACCAGATTTGTGGGCGCCGAGATGAGCACTGGGAGATGATCAGCACCAGATAGGATAGATCAATTGCAGCTTTTATCCAGGAGTTAAACCAGCACATTCGACGTCAGGAGAACCAGATGTGCACCGACATAATAGACCTGAAGAAGGCAAAGACAAGAATCAAGGAACTGGAGGAAGAACTCAAGGCTACACGTGAAGATTATGAAGAGGAAATGAAGTATTAGTGGGGAAGAATGACGATCTGATCAAGAAGATTGGAATATTTATGGGAGGCCCTACACCGGTAGAAGAAGACGAAGAACCCAAGGAGATTCGCCCGAAAGACTACATCATCATCGATGACACTGACTCGAATCTAGATGATAGCGATGATGACTATGTTGATGAAGCTGGAGCAGATATCATGGAGTCTGCAACCGAAGAATATTTCTAGCATACCACCTCATCAGTAGTAGTCCACCATGTAAATATAGTAGTGTTGGGGAACGTAGTAATTTCAAAATTTTCCTATGCACACGCAAGATCATGGTGATGCATAGCAACGAGAGGGGAGAGTGTGATCTACATACCCTTGTAGATCGACAACGGAAGCGTTTGGTTGATGTAGTCGTACGTCTCCACGGCCCGAACGATCAAGCACCGAAACTACGGCACCTCCGAGTTCTAGCACACGTTCAGCTCGATGACGATCCCCGGACTCCGATCCAGCAAAGTGTCGGGGAAGAGTTCCGTCAGCACGACGGCGTGGTGACGATCTTGATGTACTACTATCGCAGGGCTTCGCCTAAGCACCGCTACAATATTATCGAGGACTATGGTGGCAGGGGGCGCCATACACGGCTAAGAATATGATCACGTGGATCAACTTGTGTGTCTATGGGGTGCCCCCTGCCCCCGTATATAAAGGAGTGGAGGAGGGGAGGGCCGGCCCTCTCTATGGCGCGCCTAGGGGAGTCCTACTCCCACCGGGAGTAGGATTCCCCTTTCCTAGTCCAACTAGGACTCCTTCCATGTAGTAGGAGTAGGAAACAAGGAAGGGCGCAGCCCCTCCCCCTAGTCCAATTCGGACTAGGCCTTGGGGGGCGTGCGTCCTGCCCTAGGCAGCCCCTCTCTCTTTCCCGTATGGCCCAATAAGGCCCAATACTTCTCCCGGCGAATTCCCGTAACTCTCCGGTACTTCGAAAAATACTCGAATCACTCGGAACCTTTCCGATGTCCGAATATAGTCATCCAATATATCGATTTTTACGTCTCAACCATTTCGAGACTCCTCGTCATGTCCCCTATCTCATCCGGGACTCCGAACTCCTTCAGTACATCAAAAATCATAAACTCATAATATAACTGTCATCGAAACCTTAAGCGTGCGGACCCTACGGGTTCGAGAACAATGTAGACATGACCGAGACAAGTCTCCGGTCAATAACCAATAGCGGGACTTGGATGCCCATATTGGCTCCTACATATTCTACAAAGATCTTTATCGGTCAGACTGCATAACAACATATGTTGTTCCCTTTTTCATCGGTATGTTACTTGCCCGAGATTCGATCGTCGGTATTTCAATACCTAGTTCAATCTCGTTACCGGCAAGTCTCTTTACTCGTTTCATAATACATCATCTCACAACTAACTCATTAGTTTCAATGCTTGCAAGGCTTATGTGATGTGCATTACCGAGAGGGCCCAGAGATACCTCTCCGACAATCGGAGTGACAAATCCTAATCTCGAAATACGCCAACCCAACATGTACCTTTGGAGACACCTGTAGAGCACCTTTATAATCACCCAGTTACGTTGTGACGTTTGGTAGCACACAAAGTGTTCCTCCGGTAAACGGGAGTTGCATAATCTCATAGTCATAGAAACATGTATAAGTCATGAAGAAAGTAATAGCAACATACTAAATGATCGGGTGCTAAGCTAATGGAATGGGTCATGTCAATCAGATCATTCACCTAATGATGTGATCCCGTTAATCAAATAACAACTCTTTGTCCATGGTTAGGAAACATAACCATCTTTGATTAACGAGCTAGTCAAGTAGAGGCATACTAGTGACACTCTGTTTGTCTATGTATTCACACATGTATTATGTTTCCGGTTAATACAATTCTAGCATGAATAATAAACATTTATCATGATATAAGGAAATAAATAATAACTTTATTGTTGCCTCTAGGGCATATTTCCTTCAAGTAGTCCGAGCACTTTTGTGATAGTTAGATCGATTGTATGCCCTTGTTTGATTGAATGAGTGAATTGTTTGCTTTTGCCTCATGTGCATATGGGTAGTGTTTTCTCTTTAGACCCCCTCTATTCTTAAATCTCATCTTTTCTAAACCCTCAGATGCCTCCGAGACGTGACCCCGGATTTACCTTTCCACCAGAGCTCACCCAGTTGATCCAGCAGCAGAACACATTGATGCAGTTGCTAGTCTAGAATCAGAATCAGGGGAATAACAACAACAACCCACCACCACCACCACCACCACCTGTTGATCACTTAGCACGTTTTCTTAGGCTGAATCCGCCGGTGTTTTCCAGTAGCACCGAGCCGATAGTAGCAGATGATTGGCTCCGCAAGACAGCTAGAGAGTTGACCACAGCAGGATGCACTGATGCGGAGAAGGTGAAGTTTGCCGCACATCAGCTTGAAGGACCCGCAGCATCATGGTGGGAGAATTTCACAGCCACTTTCCCTGTCGATACTGTCACATGGGACCAGTTCCAGCAGGCTTTCCGTACTGCCCATGTTTTAGCAGGAGCTATGGCCATGAAGAAGCGAGAGTTTCGCAACTTGCGCCAAGGAGGACGGACAGTTGGCCAGTATGTGGAGGACTTTAGTAAGTTAGCACGTTATGCCCCGGATGACGTTGCTACGGATGCCGCTAAGTAGGAGAAGTTTCTGGAAGGACTGAATGATGAGTTGAGCATGCAGTTGATGGTAGAAACCTTCAACAACTACCAGGAGTTAGTAGATCGTGCTCTTATGATTGAAATATACACAAGGAAAGTACAATTCAGGAGCTCAGCAGAAGCCATGATTTACCCCTAGACCGGGAGGACATTTTCAGCATACCCATCGAGGAGGTAGCTCGCACAATCACAATGGCCCCGGGAATGGTAATGGGAATGGAGGAAGCCACGGCCAGAACCGCACCAACCCATCAACCCCAGCCAAGAAAGACCTGAGCCAAGTCACTTACTTTAAGTGCCAGAAGACCGGACATTATGCCAATGAATGTCCTGAATCACGGAATGGAAATGGCAATGGAAGCTCTGGGAAGAAGCTGAACCCTTTCAATAGGGGACAGGTGAACCACGTTAGTGTGGAGGAGGTTGAGGAGCAGCCAGATGCAGTAATCGGTAAGTTTTTGGTTAAGTCATTTACTACACTCGTTCTTTTCGATACTGGTGCATCACATTCATACATATCAAGGGGATTTGTGGATAAGTATAAACTGCCAACCCAAGCCCTTAGGTCACCCATGTTAGTAACCTCGCCTGGAGCAGAATATATGGCTAGTCTATGGTGTGATCGGTTACCATTAAGGATTGGTAACTATGTTTTTCCCTCGGACCTAATAGTATTGGAATCCCAAGGATTGGATGTGATATTAGGCATGGATTGGTTATCAAAGTATGAAGGGAATACTGAATGTGCTAGTAAGTCAATTTTGCTTACCACCCCAGAAGGGAGAAGGATCAAGTATGTATCCTGACATGTGCCAAAGAGGACTCAAATAAATTGTTTAACCGGAGTTGTGCAGGAGGAAGTACCAGTGGTGAAGGATTTCCCCGAAGTATTTCCAGAAGAGTTGCCAGGCATGCCACCGGATAGAGATATTGAGTTTTTGATTGAGCTATTGCCAGGCACAGGGCCAATATCAAAGAGACCATATAGGATGCCTGCAAAGGATTTGGTGGAAATTAAGAAGCAAATTAAGGAGTTACTGGAAAAAGGATATATTCGCCCAAGTTCTTCACCTTGGGGAGCGCCAGTACTTCTAGTAGAAAAGAAGGATGGATCGTTAAGGATGGTTGTCGATTATCGAGGATTGAATGAAGTAACCATCAAGAACAAGTACCCACTACCGATGATCAATGATCTGTTTGATCGATTGCAAGAAGCTAAGGTATTTTCCAAGATCGATCTGCGATCAGGATACCACCAGTTGAAGATTCAGGAACAGGATGTACCCAAGACGGCTTTTACCACCAGGTATGGGCTGTACGAGTATACCGTTATGTCATTTGGTCTGACTAACGCACCGGCATATTTTATGAACATGATGAACAAAGTGTTTATGGAGTTCTTGGATAAGTTCATCGTAGTGTTCATTGGTGATATCTTGGTTTACTCAAAGAATGAAGACGAGCATAAGGAACATTTGCGTTCGGTTCTTGGAAAGCTCAGAGAACATCAATTATATGCCAAGTTTAGCAAATGTGAGTTTTGGTTGAAGGAAGTTGGATTTCTCGGACACGTTATATTCGGAGAAGGTATAGCAGTAGATCCCACTAAAGTTGATACCGTGACCAAGTGGGAAGCACCAACCACCGTGGGAGAGATCAGGAGTTTTCTTGGACTCGCAGGATACTACCGGAGGTTTATTGAGAATTTCTCAAAGATTGCGAAGCCTATGACGGAGTTGTTGAAGAAGGATACCAAGTTCATATGGACGGAGGAATGCGAGGCTAGTTTTCAGGAGTTGAAGAAACGTTTGGTTACTTCACCAGTGTTGATTTTGCCAGACCAGACCAAGGATTATGAGGTGTATTGCGACGCTTCACGTCGAGGACTTGGAGCAGTGCTTATGCAGGAAGGGAGAGTTGTTTCATATGCCTCATGACAGCTTAAGCCTCATGAGTTGAATTATGCTATGCATGATTTGGAGTTAGCAGCCGTAGTGCATGCACTGAAGACTTGGAGACATTTTCTGATTGGAAACCATTGCGAAGTGTATACGGATCATAAGAGTTTGAAGTATATTTTCACACAGAAGGAGTTGAATCTCAGACAAAGGATTATGATATGAAATTGCATTATCACCCTGGAAAGGCTAATGTAGTAGCTGACGCATTAAGCCGTAAGAGCCACGTCAACACCTTAATGACGGGAGATTTACCAAGGGAGTTAGCCGAAAATCTTCAAGAATTATGTTTAGAAATAGTCCCGAGAGGCTATGTAGCAGCATTGGAGATTCAGTCTACATTGATGGATAAAATCAGAGAAGCCCAAAGGACTGACAAGGAGATTGCTTCTACTAAGGAGAAAATTAGCAAAGGAAAAGCTAAGGGATTTCGTGAGGATGAGCACGATACCCTATGGTTTGAAGACCGTGTTTATGTGCCAAATGATCCGAAGATTAGGAAGCTAATTCTGCACGAGGCCCATGATTCACCATATTCGATTCACCCAGGAAATACCAAGATGTATTTGGATTTGAAGGATATTTTCTGGTGGACCGGAATGAAGAAGGATATTGCGGAGTACATAGCAGTTTGTGATGTATGTCAGAGAGTGAAGGCAGAGCATCAGAAGCCAGCAGGATTGCTACAACCATTGCCGATACCCGAATGGAAGTGGGATAAGCTAGGCATGGATTTTATTACAGGATTGTCCAGAACACGTTCAGGCTATGACTTGATATGGGTTGTAGCCGATCGTTTGACAAAGGTAGCTCATTTCATTCCAGTGAAGACTACCTATACCAGTGCAAAGTTGGCAAAGATATACATGACCAGGATCGTATGTCTGCATGGAGTTCCAAGAAGCATTGTATCGGATAGAGGAACCCAGTTTACTTCAAAGTTCTGGAATTAGTTGCATGAGACTTTGGGAACCAGACTAGAGTTTAGCACAGCTTTCCACCCGCAGACAGATGGACAGACTGAGAGAGTCAACCAGATCTTGGAGGATATGCTAAGAGCTTGTGCGCTAGATTACGGATCTAGTTGGGACGAGATTTGTCGTATGCAGAGTTCTCTTACAACAAACAGCTATCAATCCAGTTTGAAGATGGCCCCTTTCGAAGCCTTGTACGGAAGGAGGTGCAGGACCCCATTGTCTTGGGATGAAGTTGGAGATCGCCAGTTGTTTGGACCGGATCTAATAAAGGAATCTGAACAGAAAGTGAAATTAATTTGCGACAGGCTGAAGGTAGCTCAATCCAGGCAGAAGTGTTATGCAGATTTTAAACGCAAGGAGACAGTTTACAAAGTCGGAGACCGAGTCTATCTTCGAGTATCACCACTTCGAGGAGTTAAGCGCTTTGGAGTTAAGGGAAAGTTAGCGCCACGTTTTGTAGGCCCATACAAAGTTGGAACGTATGGGAGAAGTTGCCTACAAGTTGGAATTGCCCGAAGGATTGTCAGGAGCTCACAACGTGTTCCAGGTATCCTAGTTGAAGAAGTGCCACGCAGAGATGGCTGACATACCGCTGAGAGATACGGTACCACTAGAAGCAATTCAGTTGGACAGTGATTTGACCTATGAGGAGAAACCAGTTAAGATTCTAGAGTATGCCAGTCGAGTCACCCGCGGCAAGGTTATCAAGTTTTGCAAGGTTCGGTGGAGCCACCACACGGAGGATGAAGCCACCTGGGAACGAGAGGAAGATTTGCTGAAGGACCACCCTCACCTATTTTCTAGCCAACCCGAATCTCGAGGGCGAGATTCATCTTAAGGGGGGTAGGTTTGTAACATCCCAAATTTTCAATTTGGAATGTTATACACTAGATCATCGTTGCATATCATATTTATTGCATTTTGGTTGATCCTAGAAATTTTTCGCAACTCAAGGACCCTCGGAGAGAGTTGGGGATTTCGTTATTTTCATATTTGAGTTGTCTCAAATTTTGAAAATAGGATCATTTGATTTTATTTATTTTATCTTCAATAATTTCTATTGCAAAAATATGAGAGAGGGAATAAAATGACTTTCCCAAAATAAAGAAATATTTAGGATTTAATAAAAAATCAAATAAGATTTTATTTGGTTTTATTTGCTATTTTATTTGAATTTAGGAAAAATGCGCATTTTTCAAAATTGCATTTAGACCCCCAAAAAAATGTTCATCCTGTGCGGCTTGATTTTAGAAGCTTGGGAAAATTTATTTCGGGATTTTTGGAGTCCGTTTAGTATTTCTTTCGTTAGTTTTTCTACGTGGAATTATTAAAAAACGTCTGAACCGACCTACGGGCCATGCTAGGCCCGGACTCCCCGGACCCAGCCTTTATAAACCGCCGACCCACCCGGGCCGAAACCCTAGCCGCCAGCGCCCGACCCCGCCCTCGCGCCCGACCCCGCCGTCGCCCGCCACCGCCGCCCCGCCGAACCCCGCCGCCGCCGTCCCGCCGCCCGAGGTTTACCTCAATCCCGCCGTCGGTTTTCCCGGAAAAACCGTTCAGTTTTCGTCGGTTTTTTTTAGATCCGTTTTTTTATTAGAACGGCTTTTTTTACGGTTTAGACTAATTAGCGAGCGTTCGCTCGTTCATTCGTCATTTAGATCCAGTTAACGAACGTTCGTTCGTTAAACTGTTCATCGTTTTTCTTTTTCTCGGATTAAATCTGTGATTTTCTGATTGCGATTTCTGATCCGATTTTCGTTTTAGTATAACTTCCCGCTCGTTTATCGGAATCAGGCGATTCAAGCGCCTGGAGTTTCGTCTCGAAACCCTCTTTCCGTTTAACCAACTTAAACAAGTTTTTGCTTCTGTAAAAATTTCCTCAGATCCAGAATAGTAAATGAAGCCTGTTTCTTTTGCCGTTTGTCTTTTGTTGCTTCGTTCGATTTGATTCTTTTTGTCAACCGGAGTTCTTAAGTTGAACTTTCTGGTTAGATCTCTTATTTGAGTTTTACCTGTGCATTAGTTGAGTACTTATTGTATGCTTGTTTGTTTGTGATAGAGTACCCGGAGTGCGCCGCTTGCTACTTCGAATCGTTAGGTTTCCCAGATCATCAGCAAGGCAAGTAACACTTTGATCATACCTTCTACTACCCAGTTTTATTGCATTAGATCAATCCTTACACATTGCATGATTAGGATCTAATTAAATTGTGGGTTTGGGAAGTAGTTGAGGTAGTACCTATTACCTTTTTATTATCAAACCTTTGGGAGTTACTTCTACGTTTGCTTATTATTGTTATGCTATGCTAGTAGACGTGGATTGGGTGAGTGATATCCATGACAGATGTGAGATTTTTAAATCAATGGTTTATCTAAGGTGGCAACTTAAATATACATCTGGGTGGATTGAGGTACCTGGGTATTCCAGGATTTCCTGTTTTCTTTTGGACCGCCACCCAGGCTCAAAGGGATCATGAGATTATTCATGCTAGAAACTTCCGTGTGCAGCCACAAGCTATTATGGGCTCTAGCATAGTTGACTAAGTCGTGCGAACTCTTACAGTGGTAGACTAGCAGATGTAGGGGATGTAGGCGGTACGGTCTACCCATCGTAAGGTGCTAGCGCTTCTGAAAGACTATGTCTCGGTCATCCGTTTCTCAAACACCATGTAGTGCGAGAAATCCAACGGAGGAGATCTTGTCTTGTGGGGAAAAGTGCACAAACCTCTGCAGAGTGTATAAACTAATCATGGTTAGCCGTGTCCCCGGTTATGGACATCTTGAGTATCTAGTACCTAGATTATCATGTGAATCTCAGCATGTTACTATAAAATTTAATTTGATGGGTTTGTTTAATGATGTTACTTAATTGGGATTGAGAATGCTGTCAACCATTCTCAATGTTCAACAACCACCATAATAGTTAAATAAATTTATTCCTTTACAGTAGGGAAAAATTGGCTTTACAAAAAACTGTAACCATAGAGCTTACCACCAGCCAAATGTGCATATAGTATAGTTGTTTCATTCCATTATTCTCTATGTGTTACATTGCCAGCATATTCCATGTGCTGACCCGTTTTCGGGCTGCAACGTTAATGTTGCAGACTTTTCAGACAACGATTAAGGAGTTTTAGGTCGTGGTTCTATACTCAGTGATGCCGTTGGAGTTGATGGACTCACTTATCTTCCAAGCCTTCCGCTGTTATCATTATTAGATGGCCTTAAGCCACATTTATTGTAATAAGATCTCTATTGAGACACTCGATGTACTAAGTGTGTGATTGCTACTCTGTTATAAATCCTTCAAGTACTATGTGGTGTCAGCATTACTGATCCAGGGATGACACCGGAGCAGAGAGATTGGGCCGTTTGAGGTCTGGTCGCTACACCAATTGAAAGGATCAAGAAGAGGTGTTTAGAGGGGGGTGATTAGACCCTCAACAAGCAAAAGTAGCAGTTTTTAAATTCTTAAAGTTGAGGTGGAGCTTTTGCACAAGTTTAAGCATTCACAATACATTTCAAGCAAGCATGGCAAGAGTATATGAGCAGCGGAAAGTAAAGCATGTAAGTTGCAAGAAAGTAAAGGGATGGGATTGGAGTGTGCAAACGCAATTGGAGACACGGTGATTTTTGGCGTGGTTCCGATAGGTGGTGCTATCGTACGTCCACGTTGGTGGAGACTTCAACCCACGAAGGGTAACGGTTGCGCGAGTCCACGGAGGGCTCCACCCACGAAGTGTCCACGAAGAAGCAACCTTGTCTATCCCACCATGGCCATCGCCCACGAAGGACTTGCCTCACTTGGGTAGATCTTCACGAGGTAGGCGATCTCCTTGCCCTTACAAACTCCTTCGTTCAACTCTACAATCTTGTCGGAGGCTCCCAAGTGACACCTAACCAATCTACGAGGCACCACTCTCCAAAAGGTAATAGATGGTGTGATGATGATGAACTCCTTGCTCTTGTGCTTCAAATGATAGTCTCCCCAACACTCAACTCTCTCACACAGATTTGACTATGGTGGAAAGATGATTCGAGTGGAAAGCAACTTGGGGAAGGCTAGAGATCATGATTCTTGTGGTTGGATTGGAATGTCTTGGTCTCAACACATGAGTAGGTGGTTCTCTCTTAGAAAATGAGTAGTGGAAGTGTAGGCACGTTCTAATGGCTCTCTCTTGAATAAAGAAGGGGTGAAGGGGTATATATAGCCTCCACACAAAATCTAACCATTACACACATTTGACCAAACTCGGTCAGACCGAATAGATGAACTTGGTCAGACCGATTTAGTTCAAAATGTGAACGTTAGGATTCTCGGTGGGACCGACATGATCAACTCGGTGGGACCGATGTGCTAGGGTTAGGGCAAAACCTCATCTCGGTGTGACCGATGCATGAACTCGGTGGGACCGATTTCAGCAATGAGCAAACCAGGGAGTTGGTCAGGCAAACTCGATGGGACCGATTGTTTATTTCGGCGAGAATGAAATAATTGCAACAAGCAACACAGAGTTTGCAAGGCCATCTCAGTGAGACCGAGATCCTAGTCGGTGAGACCAAATTGATTAGGATTTCTGGCAGTGGCTATGTCAAGTGAACTCGATGGCGCCGGATAGATCAAATCAGTGGGCCGAGTTTGACTTTAAGTTTAGGACATATTTGGATATGAGAAAGTGGTTGAGGTCTTTTGGATCATATCACTAAGAATTTTGAGCAAGTAGACCATTAAGCAACACATCATCCCCTTTTAATAGTATTGGCTTTTCCTATGGACTCAATGTGATCTTGGATCACTAAAATAAGAAATGAAGAGTCTTGAGCTTTTGCCAATGTTTGTCCTTAGCATTTTGAAGGGGTTTCACATCCTCTTGTCCATGACATGCCATTGTTGAACTTTCTGAAATATAGTAGATGAAAATATTAGTCAAATAAGAGATATGTTGACATTAACTACCAAAATCACCGAGGGAGCAGTTGTGCTTTCAGCCACCTTTTTGTTATTGGGCCCCCTTATTGTATTTTCTTAGGTCTATTGATATTTAAATAATTATAAAAGCTTCCTAATCATTATTAGATCATTTTAATATTAATTTAACATCACCAAAAATATTTTCCACCTATATATCAATTCCTGGTATTACGCGGTAACCCCCGAAACCCTTCCGGTAACCCAGAAATGCCTCTGGTTCCTTTCAAAACTATTTTGAATATTAATGAAACCATTTCATAAATATTTCCTTGTTAATCCCATCCTACTAACGCTCAACAGATCATGATCCCCTTAAGCTTGTGACCATGTAGGTTCGGTAAAAAATAGACATGAACAAAACCCCTTTCGTTTAATGACCGATAGTGGAATCATGGACATCCATATCGATCCCTATGAATACACAAATGACATCCGAGTGAACCTTTTGTTATCATGTGATATTCCCTTTGCTTCCGATACCTAACAAAACCCGAGGTGAGATGTATCGGTATCCTCTTGAGTCATTCTCATGCTCACTATACCAGTCTCCTCATTACTGGTTTGTTCTTCTTTCTCGTTGACATGTTCCGGCATCCCCGTGACCTAGTCACCTGTATCTGGTCAGACGATGATGCATGTCATCACATCGAGAGGGCTCCAAGAATATTTCTCCATCGTCGGAGGAGCAAATTCTACTCTTGAGCTATCTAGCCCCTTGTCAAACTTTTTGATGAATCTATAAGTTGTCGTTATGATCACCGTGTTACAGATGACGTTTGAGCAACCCCAAAGTTCATCGTACGGTGAGAAGCGACTACGATACTCTCGTGGTGCAAGAAACTAAGCATACGTTAACTCTCCGTGTTATAACGATTGACTTGTGACGATAGTATCTCAAAGTATAACAATCAAGTTGGGTCAATTTAATATGATCGTTCTTCTAATGTCGTAATCTCAATGTTACTTTGAAACTATTGTTGCACTTAACTATATCTCAAGATCCGAAAATATGATCAGAAACAACACTTGAGCTAGTTTTAGAGACAAGACTAGGAATCAGGTTTTACTGTTTATCATTCTACACTTGCATATGAATTTTCCACTGAATCACACATTCCAAGATCATGGCAATTATAGCATAGAATATAAAATATTAATTAAATATAATAATGAAATATTATTACCTCTAAGGGCATATTTCCAACAACAATATCCCAGCACAAAACAAAAATCCTTCCAAGGATCCTTGAAGAGCTGATACCTGGTCATCTAGGTAAGTGTGCATGCATCATCAATGCCGAAGTCAACTGTGGCCAAAAACTGAGCAACCAGAGACGGATCAAGGTCACGCTGAAACTGCATAAGCTTCATCAAGTCAAACTCTTCACATAGGACACGAGCCTCAGCAAAGTAATCTTGAAGGCCTGGCCTCCTCATGTGCTCAACGTCAGTGGAGAACTGCTTGGCAAACCTGTTCTTGTGTGTGCCATAGATCTCAGAGAAGAACCTCTCCTGAATCTCCGACCAAACCTCAGGATTAGTCCAACTAGCAGCACGAGGAGTGAGATAAGGGTTGACACGGCGAAAATAGAAGCCGCCTTCAAGGAGATCGGCGAGGCGACGGATAAAGTTTACAGCAAGGACGAGGACGACGTCGCCAGCTTCGGGTCAGTCGTGCCCCGCCGCGACGACGACGAAGCATGCACGTCCGCGGGCACCGCCGGCAACGAGGAAGAGTAGAGTATGGGAGGCCGTCGGCGCATGGGTCCCACGAAGGCCACCACTCCTCCCCCTCCCGTTGAAGCTAAGCTTGGCATGCTCATCATCATCAGCTGATTAGCCACTTGCCGGCTTCGCGGAGGTGGATAGCTTCAATTCCCCAGGCTCATGGCCGGCCCGTGAGCTGCCGAACATGAGGAACGGGCGCAGGCAATCATTAGACTAGTTATTATAAGGTTTAGTCGACAATGTAATGCATGTGTTCGGTTTAGATCAAAATCATCTTGTTTGATGTAAAAAAATTATCCAAGTTTCAATGAAATTCGTCTGGTTTGTTTAAATTTGCATCAAATTTGTTTATTTTTATTAAATTTCGTTTGAAATGTCTTCAGGCATTTATTGCTACAGTTGGATGGCCGGCTCCCGCATTAGTGCATGTGGACTGATCCCACCGGTTTGTGGACGGATGTGGTGTCAGATTTCGAGATTGGCGTCGGAGTCGGAGATGCCCTCAAGTTCCAAGTGTTTGAGGGACATCCATAGTTGAATGGTAGTGAGTTAGTCTTTGAAGGGACATCCATAGTTGAATGGTAGTGAGTTGGCTCGGTGGTATTCTTCATGTAGAAGGCATGAATTTACACCATTTTTGAGGAAAAAATCTCGATGATTCGTACGGGCTATCACTGCCACAAGTCGTTGAAGGATAGCTAGCACTGGCGTGTGTTGCATACCTACCATGCCAGCCGCTTCGCCAAGTAGCGATCTGTCGGTCGATGTGTTTGTGTCACTCGTTTTGTCAAAGATTTTGTTTTTTTAATGGAGGAGGACCCCTGGCCTCTGCATCTGGACGATGCATACAGCCATTTTATTAATTATTCACATAAGACCTTATAAAGTCATACAACAGTAAAACTGAAGCCATCGTCTAGGCAACAAAAGTGTCGCTACTCCTATCCAATTGAGAAAGGGATGCTGATAATCTGGGCCTAGTACCAAACAGACCTCGTAGTCAAACCTAAAATCTAAGACCTGAGGTCCCAACCAGGATGTCTGCCGGTATGCGGCACCTACCGGTCCGGCGCACTCCTCAACCAGGACGCCTACCGAGTATGAGGCCGTCACAGCCACCTGCCACCAATCCATCATCAGTGTTGTACTATTGCATCTACCTTGCCTGGCCTAGCTGTCGACGACGCCACCACGACGCCAGACAACGCCACCATCCTGCGTGAGTCCATCTCCGCACATAGGATACCGAGTCTCCATTGCGCCACGCCGCCGAGATCCGCCTGCACGCTATTCCTCTTGTCCC
>NC_041384.1:342574485-342615486 GCF_002162155.2 Triticum dicoccoides
GGAGAACGACACCGAAAGCGTCGTCATCGTCCGATCCGGTAGACCCAGATCTAGGGTTTTCCCCAGAACATCCGGATCAGGTTGACGTGCCCTGCAACGATGATGCCTCAAGAAGGGAACGACGTTCAAGACGCCACCTCGTCCGCCAAGACCGCAGTCAGGCGTGATTTTCACCGGAAGCCACGTCGTCCCGATCTCTCTCGGCTGGCTGGAACCGAATGGAGCCTCGCCACGAAGACGTACGCTGTCGTCGGTACTCCGGCAGAGATCTGTCATCTCCTCACCGGTCCCTCCACGCGCCTCCGGTCGGCGCACGGCCACCTCGCCACTACTAGGGAAAACCCTAGCAGTAGCGCTGGTTTTGTGCTCACTAGTAGCGCGGGTAGGCGCGCTACTAATAAGGCGCTACAGCTATTGCTTAGCAGTAACGTGTGCCCGCACGCGCTACTGCTAGGACAAATAGCTGCAGCGTTTGTTCACTCCCATGCTACTGCTAATGTAACTACTGGCAGCGTGTTTTCTCTTCATCGCTACTAGTATTCTTTTTTTATTTTTTTTATTTTTAGTGTATTTATGCGCCATCGTACAAATATTGGTACAATACCAGTTATGAGGTTTACATCATTATGTCCATAATAATGTGTCAAATGAAGGTGGATTGGGTTCAAGTGGAGGCAATATGTGGTGCATGTCAAAAGTATACTACTAATCCAAACTTGATCAGTTTGGACTAGTAGTACTTTCGATGTGCACCACATGTTGCCTCCACTTGAATCTAATGCGCCAGCACAAGCTATTTAATCATCATCATAGTCATTACCACCAACAATATTTATTTAATCACCACTAACACTAGCTAATAATAATAATCATAGTCATTACCACCAACACTAGCTATTTTATCATCATAGTAATAGTGTAGCACATCATCATCCTCAAACTCATTTCTAGCTAGCTAATCACTCCTGCTGCTCTATCTTAGGTAAAATAACATAAAACATGTGTAGCTCTCCTCCTTGATCAAGTTGGAGCATGCAGATGAACATGTCTCCTAATCGTAGGTAGCACATCTGTTTGCTGCCCTCTAATACTTCTCTGCGCTTCTCCATCACACATTTGGTCCAGTCTTGCACTATTAAGCATTCGTCGCTAATCTTGAATGCACTAAAGTAATCTGTAGGATATCTTGGTCGTAAGCTAATAATACTCATGGTACCTTTAGTCTCGATCCCATAAGGCACAACATTCATCGGGAATCCCTGTTGAAGAACATCGTATGGTAACATACTTAGCAATGAAGTTTAGCTTCAAAAATAATGTATGGAAAAGATGCACTGAGGACAAATAGTAAAAATCTTACCATCCTTCCTAAATAGATGTGACTGTAGTTCATTACGAACACTATTGATCGCACGTTTTCAGTACTAACATTTCTAAATGCAGGAAGAAAATTTGTCTTGACAGTATCAAGATCCTCAAGCCATGAAACATAATGACTTAGCTCCTCGCAGTTTAGTTCAGCCTCGGGACAGTAGTAGGTCATGTCTACCAAGCGCTGGACATGTTTGCTTGCATCGAAATAAGCTGACAATACAAATTAGTTGTCAACTATTTTTGAATAAACAATATCAAAGACATAAATATGGTTGAGAAACTTGCATAATGGTATAACTGGAGGCGTATGCACATCGACCCAGATGTCGGTATTACCTTCAATATCATCTTCCGGACGAATATCAAAGGTGATAACCATATCAGGCTCAAATGCATAAGTCTTGCGTAGTGCTCGCCATGTTTTGCATCCAAAATATGTGTAGTCGTCTGAATTGTATAATTTTGCGTGGAAAATATAACCATGCTCGGTCTTCAAGTAAACTTTCTTTTCCTCCATAGTACGACAGAAACCTATCTTATCCAATACAAAAACTCTTGCATGGCAGGGGATACGCTAGTAGAATAGTAAAAAAAGACTTGTCATGCTTAATGTCATGCTTAAATTATAAGTTGAAGCAAATGAAGCAAATGTCATGCTTAATTATGAAAAAAGACTTGTCGTTGTGACTTACTGTATCCACTTCGAAGTTCTCGTCCAGCTTGATGCTGAAGCGCCTATCATCATCTAGGAAGATTCCGTCGCACAGGCCGCGCTCGTCTTTGCAGTATTTGCAAATACCGAAATCCTTTTCGTCATCAGACATTTCCTATGTTCATAGTTAAAACAATAATTGAAAATCGATCGAAGACAACTACCAGGATACTCAGCACACAAATTCGGGGCACTCGATATTTCCTACATCTTCTGGCACAAGTCATGCCAAAATTCACGGAAAAATCCGGCATGACCTTTGCTAAAATAGGACATATCGAGCGCCTGAAATTTGCTGGAACGGAAATGAATCAACACTCCGGCAAAACATAGGCCACTCGGAGGTGTAACCTACAAACATGACCGGCCACTTGGGCAAGCACATATCCTATTTGAGCAACACAAGATATACATTTCAAAATATCTTATAGGACTCAAATTAGCATGCATTCAATAAGCAAAAGTAAATCATCCCATGCATCCATACATCGTCGAATATTATCACTAATACATGCCGAATAGTGTCATGCATATAACATCACTAATACAACTAAAACCCTAGCACACGACGGGTATCGGCGCGGGCGGTGGACACCCACAGAGAAGGAACCATCACGGGATCATAGCTCCAGTGAGATCCCTGGAGAACCTGCCAGGTATTAGAGAACCTGTGCTCCAACGCAAACAAGTAGCGACGGACGTGCGCGTCCTCCTCACTGACACGGTGACGCACCACCTCCGCGGGGTCCTCGAGCCTCTGGACCGTCACTGGCCCACGCGACCGCCACCAAAGAAGGTTCGGGTCAACAACAGGCTGGCTCCTCACCAACCTGCGCCCCCGGTAGGTAGCGCCTCCCAGTACCACCCCGGCGGAGCCCAGTCCCGGACATGGCCCATCTAGTCAAGCAGGTGTCGTCCTCCGCCGACTCGACGACGAGGATGCGGGATAGGCATCGTCCACGTCGATGCGGGAAAAATTGCTTTAACTAAAAAATAGCAATAGGTTCTTATTAACTAGTTCTATTAATTCAACTAGTTCTTATTAAAAATAAACTTACTATAAATAAAAATAAACTAGTACCTAATTAGTACCTAGTTCTTACTAACTAATTAGTACCTAGGAACTACTGCCCTAATTATCATCTAATTTGATGAAGCTAGGGATGGAAAGTGGTAGCGGATATTCCAATTATCCAACTATAAAGTGAAATAAGTAGTCAAATTTTACTCGTTTTATGATTCATCTTAGAAATTTGATTCGTTTCCACCCTTACATGAACCCTAACTCATTTGAGCCGCATCCGCATCCGATTCGTTTCCACCCTTACATGAACCCTAACTAATTTGATGCAACAAAAATATAAAGAAACCCTAGGCAGAGGTAGGGGAGAGGGAGGAGCAGGCGTGCTCACCTCGGGTGCCTGCGACGAGGGAGGGGCAGGCGGCGTCAAGGTCGGGCTCGGGGCTCGGGCGCGCGGCGGATGGCGGCGTCGAGGTCGGGGGAGGGGGCGGCGTTGAATCTGGGGTCGGGGGCAGCGTAGAGGGTGTGCGGAGAGCGCGCGGCGGGCGACGGGCGACAACGGCGGCAAGAGTGGAGAGCTGGATTTGGGGGAAGTGACCGTGGGGAAGGACGAACCCTGTGGTTAAGTCAAAAGTAGCAGTAGCGCGTTCTAGAAAGCGCGCTACCGCTACGTTAGCTACAGCGCGTTCTGGGATACACGCTACTGCTACTTCTTTCTCTTTTTTTCCCTTTTTCATTTAGTTTTCTTCACATTTTATTTTTTTTCCTTTCACCTTATTCTATTTCTTTCATTTTCAATTACCTTTCTATGTGCTTTCCATTTAATTTTATATCCTTTAGCAGTAGCGAGTTTAAATTAAAACGCGCTGCTACAAAGAAAGTAGCGGTAGCGCGGTTCGATATAGGTCGCTACTACTATGTGTAGCCTATCGGCTAAGCCGTGGAAATTTTAGTAGTAACGTGTTTAGAACAAGACGCGCTACTGCTAAAACTTTATCTACAGCGCGGTTTGCATAGGCGCGCTACTGCTACTTAGCACTTTTTTGATCCACGCTACTGCTAAAGTTCTGTGTATAAGGTTTTCCCTAATAGTGGCAGCGGATCCGGTCGGGACGTTGGATCCGCAGCCACCGCCGTTCGCCGTCACCAACTCCGCACAGATCAGCCAGCCCTGCCGAATGGGGCGTTGCCAGCGCCGCCATCTATCTCAGGGCCGCCGCTCCGCCAGCCATGGAACTGCGGCCACCACTGCATGGCATAGGGTTGCTGCCCTAGCCGCCGCCCACAAGAGGTGTCGTCCCTACCGTCTCAGATGGGATCCCGCAGCCTCCGCCCTCCCAGGTGCCATCGGCACCAGGCCCACCACCACTGCGGCCGACGCCGGCAACAGGAGAAGGCGAGGGGTGGCCTGCAGCGCTAGAGTTGAGGGGCCGCTGGGCGACACGAGGAAGGCTTATTTTATGGTAGTTCGTATCACAGCTTGTGTATTGTTCTTGTCAACAGACACTAACGCTCAACGTATCACGGCTTCCTGGTTTGGTCACCTTTCACCAGTTTTCCGCAAAGAAAGTATTACTCCTTGATCTGAGCAACTCTCTTGATTTGCATATATGAGTACTTGCACTACTTCTCCAACGCTACTTTGGAAGGAAAACATGTACAAGAGGGTCCAAACGATATTGTTGCTTCAGATAACAGGATGGGTTTAATTATCCCAGCCTTGAAACAACACTGGCTCCTTGTTACTTGACCGACCACTCCAAGCTTTGACAGGTCGACTTTGTTTTGGTAGCATCGTGCGGCAGGGCAAAAAGGCTTTCTTGTTTGTGGGCTACTCGTGCTGTATGCTTGCAAATGAGCAGGTTCCCACCAGACAAGAAGAAAAATGGATTTATGCACCAAGACTCAATGGTAGCAGCATCATTGATCCATTGCTGGCAAACACAAATAAAAATATGCCTTCATGTAAACATAACAATCCCAAGAGCAACATTAAGAAATCTACGGCACAGGCCATGAAAAGACCAAACAGGTTAGCACCCAGCTCTACAAAGACATCAGATCTTCAACATTCTTGGAGAGGGGAGCATGGTAGATTCAGTTGATGCTGGCTACAACGTCGCTGCCATCAGGTCCTCTTGAAACTGTCTCCATGGACAAATACGGAGCCCTCACTCTGCAGTGTGCCAAGAGCATCACGGAGCTGCGTAAAACAAAATCCAGGAATGTATTAGCATGTATATATGTCAGGCCACCAAATCAGGCGAGTAGAAAGGAAACTTGACTTGTCACTTACATCATGCTGATGAACTTCCATGGAGCTCTGTTTCCTCACTTCTTCCAGCAACTGTGCGGTGATCAGGAACAACACTTGGATCAGGACAAGGGGCAAATAGCTATGGTATCAGGGCACACAACATGAACTGAAAGGTAAGGCTTCTTTACCTCAGCCATACGCATCGGGGGCCCTCCAAGCTGCATTTTCTCCATGACAAGGTCTCGGATAGCCGCAACAAGATTGTCACGTCTCTGCCTTTCACTTGAGGATACCCCAGTCATGATTAGATCCATATCAATCGTCCCTTTTGTGATCAAAAGATATATATATATATCAGGACTGCAAATTAGTGAAATAAGAAGAACAAATGTATGACAAGGTAAAGCAGGTCTAACTGACCTGTTGCATGATCGGTTGCAGATTGCTGCATGGCGACTTCAAGAAGCCTGAAGGCTTCTGTTACATCTAGCACTCCAACCTACCCATCCACAAGGTCAAAAATTTCAGCCTCCAAGACAAAACATAATGAAGATAGTATGAAGCTGAACATCAGTAAACAAACACAAACAACAACAGAGGCTTTCAAGCCCCGAACAAGCTGATCATTAGTAAGTATACAAAGTCAGTAAATAATTTATTACCACTTCCGAAAAACGCATTCGCGCCAGTGCTTCACTAAGACGAATCAAGCTCTCAATTTGCCTAGCTGTTGCTGTGATGACCTGCCCAGCAATTGGAAAATCAGCATTGGCTTATTACAATTAAAAATCATATGAGCAAGGCAATACAACTAGACTACCTTCTTTCTGCTACCAGGATTGTTCCCCCTTTGCCTCATTGCAACGTAGCCACGGGTCAATTCTTCTGCAGCTTCATCAGATAACTTTGGCTGAATGTACTTCCTTGCATAGCTGATGTACGCAACTAACGTGGGCAAATCCAAGACCTGGTGCTCAACTACCTGCACAGCAGCATGAATAACTAATAAGGAACTGGATGATCCTAGGACAGTGTTATAATTTGTTAAATTCTTGTACTTTTATCAATCTTTGTCAAACGGAGCAGTTTGGTGAAAGCTTCACATATAAAATCTGGGACTTACTTCTGGATTCTCAAAATGCAATGAAACAATATGCTTAGCCAGGCGTCTATCAGTTTGTTCGTCTGCCTTGTCCAAGATCAGGTAAATCAAGTCAAACCTGCATAAGAAATACATGACTACGGTTACAGTACTTCTAATTATTTGTCCATGTTACAGTACTTAAAGTTCTAATTGTTTGTCCACTTTACATTGCATGAAGCCATACAACTTACCTTGACAGCAGTGTTGGAGGAAGGTGGATATTGTCAATCACAGAAAGCCTTGGATTGTAACGTGATTCAGATGGATTTGCACAGGCTAGGACAGATGTCCTAGCATTCAAAGATGCAATAATTCCAGCCTTTGCAATGGATACAGTCTGCTGCTCCATCACCTGCATATTTAAGAAACATATTTCGGTAAACATATATTCAATGCAAATTTGGAGAGGACAGTTCAGCGAAAGGGCAAACCTCATGCAGCATGCTTCGGGCATTATCAGACATCTTATCAAACTCATCAATACAGCAAACACCTTTGTCACTCAAAACAAGTGCTCCACTCTCAAGAACCTAAGATGCACCATGCTGGTTATTAAAGATGCAAGTACATAAGATTTATTATGAAATGAAAGGAATCATGGTCAACTTACAGTTTCACCAGTTTCAGGGTCCTTAGCAACATAAGCAGTAAGGCCAACTGCCGAACTGCCTCTTCCACTTGTGTAAATACCACGAGGAGACAGTTTATGCATGTACTGGAGAAGCTGGGATTTGCTCGTTCCAGGATCACCAACAAGCAAAATATTGATGTCACCTCTGAAGTTAGCTCCAGAAGGAAGCCTCAAAGCATTGCCACCAAAAAGCTAAGCAGTACATAGTATTTAACTATTAGCTTGCGAGATAAACTTCTGAAGGAAAAGATAACATTGCATGAACATACCTGGCAAAGCAGGCCCCTCTTAACATCATCCAGTTCCCATATGTTTGGAGCCAGTGATCTAGTCAATCTATCATAGATGTCAGGCAACTTTGAAAGCTCTTTTAATTTATCTATCTGCGATCAGAAAAGAAGAGAGTATTAATAAGATTTCCATAAAGTCCAATCCAAAATATACAAGGACATTGGGACAGACCTTATCTGTGACATGGCCATCTTCAGAAGACTTGCTAGCATTGGTGTTATCAGTATCCATAGAGTCCTCAATATGAAGCCTGGACTTGTCTGTCTTCTTTATGTGAAGGCAATCAATGTATGTCTGATCAAAGAAGGAAATTATTGACAATATGTCAGCACAATTTAAAGCGTTTTCAGAAGAGAAAATCATATATAACAAATAGGATAACACTCAATCTCATATCATCTACCTTGAATATTGACTTCACTGTCCTCTGACTTGGCCCGATCCTGATACTCATGGCCCTATATATCCCAGTGATCTATCAAAGGTGCAAAGGCAAAATTAACACTTCCCAACAAACCCACAAGCAAAGATATTATTCAATGCAAACAAAGTTATACTCCTAACCTCAACCCTATCTCCAGGCTTTCCAGCATCAACAAGCTTATCATGCATCAAAACACTGACTGTATGAGGAGTGCCACCTTCTGGTATCTCATCTGGTGTTTCCTGCAACTTTATGATTTGCTTGTCCGCAAATCTAGTTATGAACAATATATTCCATCAAATAGTCAGGATACTGAATCAGTAAAGCATGGTAACAAGACAAAAGAGACTGAATGGAGAATATAGCTACCTGCATCGGTTATGCACTAGAGTCATAGAATTTGAGGCTTTACATTGTTCTTTCTGACATATGTGTGGCTCAGTTACTCTCCCTAAAAAGGTAGAATATTGAACATTAGTTTCATGATATAAGAACATAAATAGATGGAACATCAATCACCATATGATTTGATTTGTAACTAGTACTTTCCCTAACTCTGAAAAGGTTAGGGCAGGGACATGAGGAGCTATTTTACCAAGTATTTCAAGAGAAAATGGAAATTAGCTGACAGTTAAATTGGAGTCTGATCAACAACAGATTAAGACAAGGGACAATCATAATCATGACAGGTAGTACATACTTTGTATGTACACAACAATATGTCAGCGTCTGATGAACAGTAATCGAAATCACAAGAAAAAATTGAACACAAATCAGGATTGTGTGAAACAACTGTCATACCTCTGTCAACCATGACAGGTTCTGAGTAGAAGCCGCAAACAAGGCAGCGGAACACAGCCTCCTTGAGCTCTGGTATGACTGAGCTGCATCGAATTATCATACCCTTGATTGACACCATCTTCTCAATATCTGCAACGAAAACAAATAGCGCATCCGGTTAAACAATGGGCGGGCACATAATGTTGGAACATCAACGGTCTGGGCACTAGGCACAGGTAATCACCTGACGGATTCAGATTCCTCAAGCAAATGGATGACTTGAGGTTGTAGATCCTGGTCTGAATGTGCTTCTCAAACAGCGGCTCCATACGCGCCACCAGGTCCATAAGGACGATGTCGAAGATGGCAAGCACTTCGAGCGGGTAGCGTACCATCTTGCCGTATAGGTCGGGATCGTGGTCGAAGACGTCGTGTGCGTCCACATCGAGCGACTCGCCACCCTCGAGCTCGAGGATGCGGTGGATGGCGCGCATGTACTTGCCCTCGTCCATGACAGGGTCAACGCGGCCGGCGTCGCGGGGGTCCCGGAAGTGGCGCAGAAACCGCAGAATGGCAGCGTTCACGTCCTGCACGCTGATATTGGTGCCCCAGACAAAGACCGGGGTGGCATCGGCGCCGACGCCGCCGCCGTCGGTCTCGGGCGTGTCCTCCTCCCCGGCTTCGGAGGACAGCGGGACGTCGTCGGTGGACATGGGAGTGGACGGAGTTGGCGGAAACCGTCCGGTCCAGTTTTGGCGCTGCCGGGCTGCGCCAGCACCGGACGGAGTGCGGCGGCCCGGTGGCGGCGGCGTCTCGAACCCGCCGAGGGAGGGAGACGAGGTGGGGCCGCGGCGGAGGCGGCCGCCGGCGCGGCGAGCGGACTGGGGAGGGGATGAGTTGGTGGCCGGGAGCGGGCTCGACGGGCGGACATCCGGCGACGACGCAGCTGCAAAGTCAGCAAATACGATAAGATTTTCGCCGCGCGCATCGTTAGGTCAGTGGAGAAATAACGCGATCTTGAGAAGAGAGCTGGCGATTGGATCTTACAGTAGGGAGAGTTGCTGTTTCCGCCGCCGTTGGACGCCATGGCTTGCGCGCAGAGAGAGGCGAGAGAGGGAGAGAGACGAGGGTTGGGGTGGAGATGAGCGGGAGGGGGAGGGGCAGGGGGCTGGGGTAAATGGCGGGAGGCGGCGGCGGGAAGAGGGGAATGGCGGGAACAGATGCGGCGTTTCCCGCCAAGTGATGGGGTGGCAGTTTATGGGCTGCCCCTGTGTTACAAAATGGGGAATGTCAACTGGACCGACGATAAAGGCGAGCTCCACATTGGGCTGGCCCATCGCGCCGCTGACAACAGGCCTCAGGCCATATTCTTGTTTTTTTTAAGTTTTTTGTTTTGTTTTACTTTATTTATATTTTCATGTATTCTATATTAAAAAAATACTTTACAGAAAGTATTTCAACAAATGCTAATCAAGCATTTAAAACATGTTTAATGTGAATAGAAAAATTGTTTCTCATGTATACAAAAAATATACAACGTGAAATGAGTAGAGAAAAAATATAGACCATATCTTTAAAAGATGTTAATCCAATAATTTTTTAAAAATATTGAGCAAGTGTTCAAAAATACTAAACTTGTATTTGAAAAATGTTAAAAGTGTATAAAAAAATATAGACCATGAAATCAAAAAATATTAAACTTGTCTTTGAAAAATGTTAACTGTGTATAGAAACAATATTGACCATGTATTCAAATAATATTAAACTTAGGCCCTGTTCGGCAACCCTCCGCTCCATCAGCACGGAGCGGAGTGCGCGGAGTGCCCTTTCAGCGACTCTCCAAATTTGAACTAAATGTTGCTCCGCTCCGGAGCGGTCTTGGAGAGAGGAGAGAGTCCGAACAGGCTCATATATTCAAAAAATATTAATCCAAGCAATTGAAAAAAATGTTGAGCAAGTGTTCGAAAAAATGTTAAACTTGTATTTAAATACTTTTAAATGCGTATAGAAAAATATTCACATGTATTAAAAAATGTTAAACTTGTCTTTGGAAATGTTAAATGTGTATAGAAAAAATGTTGACCATGTACTAAAAATGTTAAACCTGTATTCGAGAAATGTTAATCAAACATTTGGAAAAAATGTATATAGGAAACAATTGACCATGTATTCAAAAATATGTCAATTTGCTATTTGGAAAATGTTAATCAATCATTCAAAAAATGTTGAAATATGTATGTAAAAACCCATGTATTCAACAAATGTATTAGGCATATACTCATATATTAGTCATATACTCCTTACTGTTTATAGAATACAGTGAAACCCATAGAGAAAACAAAAGAAACTCAATGAAAAATGAGAAAAAGAAGCAAACAAAAGCGAGAAAAAATGAAGAAATAGAAAGAAAATAAAAAAGCTAGTGGAAACCGAGAAAAAACAGAGAAAATTTTGATCATGTACATAAAAAATATTAATCAAGCATTTGACAAAAATGTTGAACAAGTATTTGAAAAATGTTAATCAAGCATTTAAAAAATGTTAGATGTGTATAGAAAAAATGGTAACCATGTATTCAAAAAAGTTTGAACAAGTATTTGAAAAATGTTTAACGTCTATTAGAAAAATGCATTAGATATATACAAAAAATGTGTAGAAAAACAATGAAACCCCAAGGGAGAACACAAGAAAAATAGATGAAAAAGAGAAAGAAACAACCAAAACCAAAGAAAAATGAAGAAAGTGGCAAAAAGGAAAAGAAGCTATTGGAAACTGTGAAAGAAATAAAGAAAAAAAGAAGGAAAACAAACAAAAACCGGAGAAAACAAGAAAAAAATGAAAGACTATGGATACCCCAGATTGTTTTGTTCAAGTTGATCGCACCCTAGTAGCGCAACATGAATTCGATGACTACTTAGTGGCCAGCAGCACTGTGCTCTAACCAGGAGGTCATAGGATTGAATCCCGCTCGGTCTCCCGCGTCTCGGGAGCCCATCATATATATCTAAGAATACTTTTCTAATGGACGGGAATTAAACATGTCACGGCTATCTATCGCCCTTACTCTTTCTTAATACGTCTCGCCTATTAGGAACACCCAAAACTACAGTTGCACGCGAGTTTGTTTTCCCTCATCTGTTTTTTCACTGTTTTGCATCGGTTTTCTTTGGGTTTTACTTTCTATTTTTTCAAAAATCTTTATTTATTCTTTCTTTTTTTCTTTTCTACCTTTTTTATTTTTTATCGATACATGTCTAATTCTTCATACATATTGTACTTTTTTTTCTTATGCAACATGAACAGTTCTTTTATATATATTTAACATTGTTCAAATACATGATCAACATTATTTCAAATATATGTTTTGATATCTACTATTGCATACACATTGTAACTTTTTTATAAATTTAAAACAGTTTAATATTTTTCAAGTACATGATTAATATTTTTCAAACACATGCTTTGAACACTTTTTTGAATACTTGTTAAACTTTTGTTGAAGCATACATTGAAACATTTTTTATGATACAAAAAAACCTACACAGACATTTTTAGATTGTACAAAGATTTTTTTAAATGTCAAGAACATATTTTCTGAAATGCGTAAATGTTTTTCTAAAGTGTGGCATACATTTTATTTGTATGGCATGAAACATTTGTTTTGTGAATTATTCCGACATGTTTTACTTCCCCCATTTCTTTTTACTCCATGTTCGTTTGAAGTCAAACAAAAAATATTGACATGAACATCATTATATATTGTTATTTATTAGGTATTGTAGATATTGATATTTTCTAATATAAATTTGGGCAAACTTTAGAAAATTTGACTTCAAACAAATAAAATACGCAAAGAAAGAAATGGATAGGGTACATTGTATTAATATTTTTTTAAATGCCATGTAGACTTCTTTTAAATGCGTGAACATTTTTTAAATGTCAAAAACATTTTAGTTGAAAGCTATCAACGCGTTTTTAGAATTAAGCAATAAATATATTTTCCAAATTAATGAATTTATATAAAAATAATAATTAAGTTAAGTTTCGTATGTGTGTGTGTGTGGCACAATTTTTTTTCTACTACCAGTTGTATTTACTCCCACTTTTTCCTTCATACGTTCTAGGTAGTATCTATCACATTGAAGAGTATGTAGTATTAAGAATGTTTACGTAGTATACATACTACTTTTTTGGTAGTATGTATCATATTTTGCGCAAACTCCATTTCTCCTACAAATATGTACGTATTTCACAAATACAATAAAATTATGGGCTCATTTGCAATTTTTTTCATATAATTCAATTTAGAGTATCTTAAATATAATATATAACATACTAAAAATAATGGGCTCAGCTCATTTGGATATGTGCAGAATAGGTAACTCTAACATAGCTTTTTTAGGTTCAGAATTCCAGCTGCCGGCATTCTCTCCCTTTGTGTAAACCTTGCATATTATGGGAGAAAAGGCATCTGAATTACTCCATAAAGCATTATTATGCATAAAAACATTATAAATAACAGTAGTAAAACATGATACAAAATGGACGTGTCAACTCGCCCAAGCTTAGACCTTGCTTATTCTCAAGTGAAAGCCTACATCGGAAATCATGTCCACATGTTTAGAGAGAGAGGTGTCGGAAAAAAATGAACATAGTAGCATCATGCATCTTATTATAATAACAACAAACTTTATCATAAAGCTCTATCATATAACTTCTCATGAACAAGTAACAATCCATCACAACATCGAAGTAAAAAGCATAAACTCTATTGAAAACCAACAAATTATGTTCTCAGTCAACTTTGCAACTACAATTCATTATATTTTCAGGAAGGATCATGTACCGGAGCCTTTTAGCAAGTCCACATACTCAACAATCATCTAATCTTCTATGATTGCTAACACTCACAAAATATATATGAGCAATAAGTTTCAACTCGACACATAGAAAGATTGGGACTTATTGTTTCGCCTCCCAACTTATTCACCTCAAGGGTGATGTCAACAATAATAACTCATACTCACTTATATCCAACTGGATATATGTGCCTATATCTTTCTCCACCACTTGATGCTTGCCAAAGAGAAAATAAAAAGGAATAGAGGAAAAACTTTGACTCTTGCATTAAAAGTAAATACATAAAAGTAAATATATGCCCTTCGCAGAGGGAGTCATGCGCTTTTTGGTTTGTATGCACAATCTCTGAATGTAAAAGAACGTCATATTACATTGCCCCTTATGATAGCAACCTTTATTATGCTGTCTGTCGCTTTTATTACTTTGTCATCACAAGTTCATATAACGCTTAATTTATCTTACACTAAATGATTAAACACATTTAGAAGCAATTTTTATTGCCTTATTGCACTGATGATAACTTACTTGAAGGATCTTGCTCAATCCATAGGTAGGTACGGTGGACTCTCAAGACATTGATTTGGGTTTAAGGGTTTTGGATGCACAAGTAGTATCTCTACTTAGTGCGGATTTTTACCTATCAAAGATATTGGGCAAGCACTACATGTTGAAGGATTTATGACAATATAACTTCTATGTGAATATGAACAAACATAAATCATTATGTTGTATTCCTTGTCCAATGTCAATAGTTTTGGCATAAGATTTTTAGTGGGGGCTCACAATCATAAAAGATGTCCAAGATAGTGTATTTGCATGTGAATCTTCTCTTCCCTTATTAATTCTTTCATGAATTGCATCATTAACCAATGCTATGTTTGTCAACTTCCAACAAATTTTACCACTTATACTTTTCCTTATGTGATGTCACTACTCACCATAAGATTAGCATATGATCCTTTTTTTATTATTTCCTTTCATTTTGATTGAAACAAAAAAGTAAATAAGCAAAATCTCAACTAAACTTTATCATATAACTCTCACTCAATTACATAGATACATAGATCATGAAACTAGCACTCAAAAATAGATCATACAAAATTTTTATTCAACTAAACCACGAAATAGCTAAAGATCGAACTAAGATAGGTAAAGGTGATAAAAGTGATGGTGATACGTGTTGGGGAACGTAGCATGCAATTTCAAAAAAATCCTACGATCACGCAAGATCTATCTAGGAAATGCATAGCAACGAGAGGGGGAGAGTGTGTCCACGTACCCTCGTAGACCAAAAGTGGAAGCATTAGCTTAACACGGTTGATGTAGTCGAACGTCTTCTCGATTCAACCGATCAAGCACCGAACGTACGACACCTCCGAGTTCTGCACACTTTCAGCTCGATGACGTCCCTCAAACTCTTGATCCAGCAAAGTGTCGATGGAGAGTTTCGTCAGCATGACGGTGTGGTGACGGTCATGGTGATGTGATCCGCGTAGGGCTTCCCCTAAGCACTACGACAGTATGACCGGAGGAGTAAACGGTGGAGTAGGGCACCGCACACGGCTAAGAAACAATTGATGTGCCTAGAGGTGCTCCCCGCCCCCGTATATAAAGGATGGAGAGGGAGGAGGCCAGCCTAGGCGCGCCCCCAAGGGGGAGGAGTCCTACTAGGACTCCAAGTCCAATGCAGACCCCCTTCCTTTTACCGGAGGGACAAAGGGCGAAGGAGAGGGAGAGGGAGAAGGAAAGGGGGGTCGCGCCCCCTCCCCTTGTCCAATTCGGACTCCCCATGGGGAGGAGGGGCGCCACCTTCTTGTGGGCTGCCCTGCCTCTCCCCTATGGCCCATATGGCCCATTACTTCCCCCAGGGGGTTCCGGTAACCCCCCGGTACTCCGATAAATTCCCGAAACGCTCCGGAACCATTCCGGTGTCCGAATACTATCGTCCAATATATCAATCTTTACCTCTTGACCATTTCGAGACTCCTTGTCATGTCCGTGATCTCATCCGGGACTCCAAACAATCTTCGGTCACCAAAACACATAACTCATAATACAAATCGTCATCGAACATTAAGCGTGCAGACCCTACGGGTTCGAGAACTATGTAGACATGATCGAGACACATCTCCGATCAATAACCAATAGCGGAACCTGGATGCTCATATTGGTTCCTACATATTCTACGAAGATCTTTATCGGTCAAATCGCAATGACAACATACGTCATTCCCCTTGTCATCGGTATGTTACTTGCCCAAGATTCGATCGTCGGTATCTTCATACCTAGTTCAATCTCGTTACCGGAAAGTATCTTTACTCGTTCTATAATGCATCATCCCACAACTAACTCATTAGTCACATTGCTTGCAAGGCTTATCATGATGTGCATTACCGAGAGGGCCCTGAGATACCTCTCTGATACTCGAAGTGACAAATCCTAATCTTGATATATGCCAACCCAACAAAACACCTTCGGAGATACCTGTAGAGCATCTTTATAATCACCCAGTTACGTTGTGACGTTTGATAGCACGCAAGGTATTCCTTCGGTATTCGGGAGTTGCATAATCTCATAGTCAAAGGAATATGTATAAGTCATGAAGAAAGCATTAGCAATAAAACTTAACGATCATTATGCTAAGCTAACGGATAGGTCTTGTCCATCACATCATTCTCCTAATGATGTGATCCCGTTCATCAAATGACAACACATGTCTATGGTCAGGAAACTTAACCATCTTTGATTAACGAGCTAGTCAAGTAGAGGCATACTTGGGACACTTTGTTTTGTCTATGTATTCACACATGTATCAAGTTTCCGGTTAATACAATTCTAGCATGAATAATAAACATTTATCATGATATAAGGAAATATAAATAACAACTTTATTATCGCCTCTAGGGCATATTTCCTTCAGTCTCCTTGATATAGGCAAAGGTGTCCCGTCTTTCGATGAGATGATGGATATCGCTTTCGTGGCAGTCGACTTTGACGATCCGACTACGAACGTGCGAGGACGTCGCGCCTTAGCAATCGCTAAACCAACTCCGAGAGGTTATTGACCACGCCGGAGCACGATCAACCTGACCACGAGGGTCTGTTTCCTGCAAGCAAACGAAGAACAAGCAAGAAACTGAGATTGCAATCTGGATATTGCGAATATAAGATGAAAGCTTTATTGATCAAGGTGGGGTTCTGTGACGCCTTTGTCTGGTCGTTGAACACAAACGAAGTACGCGAAGTTGCAGCTATGGCGAACTTTTAATCTAAACAAAACCCAAAGTCTAAACGATGCCCTAAGGGCTGTATATATGGAGGAAGAGGGGGGGAATTTCATGGCCCTTGGTGAAGGGGTCCGAAATCAACCCTATCTCTTGTTTCCCCACACATACGGACTCTAAAAATAGCCTATACTTATGTATTTTGAAATTACATGGGCCTAGCCCAATAATAAGGTGACGCAGCACCTAAAATAGCCTCGGGACGAAATTTATGAAGTGGCATCTTGTATATTTCGTCCAAGGCTTCATGCACCCATTATGGTGGCTTCAAAGTCCTGAAATCATCACTTGTAACTCCGTTCTTGTTCCCCTTGCGCATGCCATCATCTCCATGCTTGTTCTTGCTCCAATGTTCATCCTTCTCCAAGCTAGGCCCTTCATTTGTAAGCAAAACAAATGTATCCAATTTAGGCAGCATCATATTCTCATGAACATTAGAATCATTACCAAGAAACGAAAGTACCTGGTAATTTAGTTGGCATGCACGAGCTCTAGTAATTGGTCCAGTATGTATTGCAGCAGGGGCTGTGGGTGTAACAATTGTATTGATGTCCTCATCATCCTCCCCTTCTTGAAATGAAGTCGTCCTCGACGGAAGTTCATCTTCCTCACCCAGATAAGGCTTCAAATCTGCAATGTTAAAAGTGGGACTAACCCCAAAATCTACAAGCAGCTCAAGTTTATATGCATTATCATTTATTTTCTCTAACACCTTAAAGGGACCATCAGCACGTGGCATTAACTTTGATTTGCGCAAATCAGGAAATCTATCCTTACGCAAATGTAACCAAACAAGATCTCCAGGTGCAAACACAACATGTTTTCTACCCTTATCTCCAGCAAGTTTATATTTAGCATTCATACGCTCAATGTTTTCCTTAGTTAACTCATGCATTTTTAAAATAAATTCAGCACATTGCTTAGCATCAAAATTAACCTTCTCCGAAGATGGAAGAGCCAACAAATCAATAGGTGCACGAGGTAGGAAACCATACACAACTTCAAAAGGGCACATCTTAGTAGTAGAATGCAATGAACGATTATAAGCAAATTCAATATGAGGCAAGCATTCTTCCCACATTTTCTTGTTATTCTTCAAAACATCCCTTAGCATAGTAGACAATGTTCTATTGACTACTTCAGTTTGTCCATTAGTTTGGGGGTGACAAGTAGTACTAAAAAGCAGTTTAGTCCCCAACTTAGCCCATAAACATCTCCAAAAGTGGCTAAGAAATTTAGTATCACGATCTAAAACAATAGTATTTGGCACACCATGCAAGCGAATAATTTCACGAAAGAACAAATCAGCAACACTAACAGCATCATCGCTTTTATGACATGGTATAAAGTGTGCCATTTTCGAGAATCTATCCACGACAACAAATATGCTATCCCTCCCCTTCTTTGTTCGAGGTAAACCTAAAACAAAGTCCATAGATATATCCTCCCAAGGAACACTAGGTACAGGCAAAGGCATATATAAACCATGAGGATTGAGTCGTGACTTAGCTTTTTGACATGTAGTGCAGCGAGCAATAAAACGCTCAACATCCCGTCTCATCTTTGGCCAAAAGAAATGTGTAGCAAGTACGTCCTCCGTCTTCTTCACGCCAAAGTGTCCCATTAATCCTCCTCCATGCGCCTCCTGCAACAACAGAAGACGAACGGAGCTAGCTGGAATGCATAGCTTGTTAGCACGAAACACAAATCCATCGTTAACGACGAACTTGTTCCACATTCTTCCTTCTTTACAATTCTGCATTACATCTTTAAAATAAGCATCATGCACATATTGATCTTTGATGGTCTCTAAACCAAATATTTTGAAGTCAAGTTGTGAAAGCATAGTATAGCGGCGAGACAATGCATCAGCAATAACATTTTCTTTTCCCTTCTTGTGTTTAATGACATAAGGAAAAGTCTCAATGAATTCAACCCATTTAGCATGTCTACGATTCAGTTTAGCTTGACTTTTAATATGTTTCAAAGATTCATGATCAGAATGTATAACAAATTCTTTGGGCCATAAATAATG
Organism: Triticum dicoccoides; assembly: GCF_002162155.2. Lineage (NCBI taxonomy): Eukaryota > Viridiplantae > Streptophyta > Magnoliopsida > Poales > Poaceae > Triticum > Triticum dicoccoides. The sequence goes on from NC_041384.1 coordinate 342,593,299, forward strand.
TTGCCATGTTTCTAAAGTCCAAACAAGAGCATATAATTCTTTATCATAAGTAGAATAATTCAGACTAGGCCCACTCAATTTTTCAGAAAAGTATGCAACAGGTTTGCCATCTTGTAATAACACACCGCCTAATCCAATTCCACTAGCATCACATTCAAGCTCAAAAGTCTTATTAAAATCAGGAAGTTGGAGTAAAGGAGCATGTGTCAACTTATCTTTCAATACCGAGAAGGCTTCTTCCTGTGCAGTACCCCAAAGAAAAGGCACATCTTTCTTTGTAAGCTCATTGAGAGGTGCAGCAATGGTGCTGAAATCTCTCACAAAACGCCTATAGAATCCAGCGAGGCCAAGAAAACTCCTCACTTGTGTGACCGTTTTGGGCTGCGGCCAACTCTCAATAGCTTCAATCTTGGCTTTATCAACTTCAATTCCCTGTGGAGTAAGAACATAGCCAAGAAAAGATACTCGGTCGGTGCAAAAGGTGCACTTCCCAAGGTTACCAAACAAACGTGCATCACGTAGAGCAATAAAAACAGCACGTAAATGTTCCAAATGTTCTTCCAAAGATCTGCTATAAATCAATATGTCATCAAAGTAAACTACCACAAATCGTCCAATGAAAGCACGTAAAACTTCGTTCATTAATCTCATGAAAGTACTAGGTGCATTAGTTAACCCAAAAGGCATGACTAACCACTCATATAATCCAAACTTAGTTTTAAATGCTGTTTTCCATTCATCTCCCAATTTCATACGAATTTGATGGTATCCACTACGCAAATCAACTTTGGAGAATATTGTAGAGCCACTCAATTCATCAAGCATATCATCGAGCCTAGGAATAGGATGAAGATAACGAATAGTAATATTATTAATGCCTCTACAATCAACACACATACGTGATGTACCATCCTTTTTCGGCACTAGAATAATAGGAACAGCACAAGGACTAAGGGATTCGCGTATATAACCTTTGTCGAGAAGCTCTTGTACTTGACGCATAATCTCCTTCGTCTCCTCTGGATTGGTATGGTATGGTGCACGGTTTGGCAGTGAAGCACCGGGAATTAAGTCAATCTGATGCTCAATCCCTCGAATAGGCGGTAATCCCGGTGGCACGTCTTGTGGAAAGACATCAGCGAACTCCTGCAAAATGTTAGTGACAGCAGGAGGCAAAGAGGAAGGCACGTCCTTGAATGAAAATAATGCCTCTTTGCACACAAAAGCATAGCAAACAGATTTGCTGAAATCTAGCTCATCAATATCAGATTTGGTGGCAAATAAACATGCACTTTTCAATTTAATTTCAGAAGCAACACTAGATGGTTTATTATTAGGCTTCATTTGTTGCTCAAATTCTTTTGCCACAATCTGATTTTCACTCTTATTCTTCTCCTGTTTTGCTTTATTAGCTCTATTAATATCATCTTTCAAAATGGAATCAGGAGTCATAGGAAGCAAAGTAATATTTTTATCCTTATGAACAAGAGTATAGTGATTGTTTCTACCATAGTGTACAGAATTTTTATCAAATTGCCATGGTCTACCAAGTAATAAGGAACATGCTTGCATAGGTACCACATCACAATCAACATAATCAGCATATGTAGAGATACTAAAATGCACACGAACAGTACGTGTTACCTTAACCTTGCCGCTGTTGTTGAACCATTGGATGTAGTAAGGATGTGGATGTGGTCTTGTGGTGAGAGAAAGCTTCTCCACCATCTCCATGCTAGCCGAGTTGTTGCAGCTCCCTCCGTCTATTATGACGCGCACAGAACGTTCCTTCACAACTCCCTTGGTATGGAACAAATTGTGCCTCTGATTTTGCTCAGCTTGTGTGACCTGCACACTCAAAACACGTTGAGCAACTAAACATTCATACCTGTCAGCGTCTTCAGGAGCCATGTATTGCGTCTCATGATCAGAATCATCTCCACCATGTTCTTCATGTGTAATAAGAGCCAAAGTCTCCTCATCATAGTCACTAGCGGACTCATATCCACCATCCGCGGTAGCAATCATCACACGCGGAGATTTGCATTCTCTCGCATAATGACCTCCTCCCTTACAACGACGACAAATAATATCACTTGTGTGCCCTGTTGATGCCATGGAAGAAGAAGAACTCTGTGCAGGCCCAGCAGGTGCGCTCTTGGCAGATAATAGTGGTTGTGCCTGTTTTCTTGTATCACGACTGGAGGAGGCACCTAATTGAGGTGCTGGTGCAGTTGAAGTAGAAGATGCACGCGGTGTCCATGATGAAGGTCGGCCTGCAGAAAAGTTAGATTGCGCCAATGCTTGTCGATCCTGCACTTCACGTTCAGCTTTACAAGCAAGATGGAATAAACGAGTGATATTAGTATACTCCTTATAGTCTAGAATGGTCTGAATCTCTCTATTTAATCCACCAGGAAAATGTGCAAGCATAGCTTCATTCTCCTCAACAATACCACATCTAATCATGCTAGTTTGTAATTCCTGATAATATTCTTCTACAGAATTTTTCCCTTGTCTTAAACGCTGCAATTTTTGAAGCAATTCACGTTGATAATATGGTGGAACCCAACGCGTACGCATAGCAGTTTTCAAAGCAGCCCAAGTAGTTGGAATAGGATATAATCTACAATGTTCAGACCACCATACACATGCAAAACTAGTGAAAGCACAAACAGCAGCAGCAACCCGTCTCTCCTCGGGATATTGTAAACATGTAAAATGTTGTTCAGTTTCTAACTCCCAAGTAAGATATATATCAGGAACATATCTACCCTCAAATGGTGGAATATTCAATTTCAGTTTAGGAATATGGACATCATCTCGTACCTGAGGTGGTGGTGCGGGCCTACCATTACGAATATATACCTGAGGTCGACCTGCTGGTGGTGGTGCTGGTGGGTGCACGTAGTTCTGATTTTGATCAACCTCATCCTTATTATCGCCCGCATACTCATCATCCTCCTGGGTACCAGCAACAGCAGTAGCAGGAGCCAAAGAAGCATCAATAACAGGAACAGCAGCACCAGAAGTTTGGCCATCCTCAATAGGAACACGCTTCGCTCGTCCATACTAATTCGGAAGGATGCGTTGTTGGTGGTGTTGCAGAGGTGCGATAGGTGCAGCCGGCGGTGGTGGTGGTAAACGCGCGAGCAATTCATTAAACTTGCTATCAAGCTTTGTTTCGAACGTCTTCTCCATGCCATCTATCTTCTCCATGGCCTCGTCAAATCTGTTTAGCACATCTTGCACCTGTCCACTCATCATTTGCTGAAATTTATCATGTAGCTGTTTGTTCGTCAGGTTCTCCTAATCAGTCTCATCGGCTTGTGATCCTACCATGGTTAGCAGCAAATAGAAACACACAAGAATATGATCCTACAGACTACTAAGAAGTGGTGGTGGTGTATCACAAACCTGTCAAGCAAATCTCAAATTCTTACCAGTTCTTACCCAGCAGCAGGTGGTGATCGGCAACCGTTGTAGTCAAAACTCTCAAAGCTTGGATAGAGCGATTACCAGGGAGAGTCAAACGCACGATGTAGATGTATGTGGAACTGGAAAGGCTTATAATATGATAGCAAAAGGGGTCAGCAAAAATCAATTCAGAGATGTAAAGTTGAATAAACGCTCAACGACGGTACTGTGCTGGTCCTAGGCTAGACCGTGCTAGAGACGCGAGCCTAGAACACTAACAAAATCACGGCGCTGCACGTAAACAAGGGAAAAGCACACTCTGCAATTTTTTTTCGCTCTTTTTTTTGCGCTCTTTTTTTTGCGAAAAATCACTATAATGGCGAGTGTCTCAAAACTCTTCCTAGGTCAAACTGACAGGATGGGCACGAAATTTTTTCGACCAATTTTTTTTTCGTTTTTTCGACTGCCCGGACCCAAAAACTGGAAACGGGTCAAAAAAACTTCCTATAATGGCACCTGTCTCAAAACACTCAGAAACACCTAAAAATAGGATAGCCAGAAAAATTTTCGAAAAATGCGTTTTCGAAAATTTTTGGGCCTAAACGGAGGGTGGTTTCCAGACTCTTTTTTTTCCGAAACCTACTCCGGCAAGGAAACACGAATCGGAATCTAGATGGATCTCAAAAACACACCTAATATGCAAGGAACTCGGATTGGTGGTGGATATATGGTGGTGGTATATGGCAGCGGTGGTGGTATATGGCAGCGGTGGTAATATATGGATATGGATCGGTGGTGGTATATGGATACGGATTGGTGGTGGTATATGGATACGGATTCGGAGCGGTGGTGGTAGGTGACAGGGGCGATGATGATGGTGCGGTGGCGGCGTGACAACTTATGACCAGAACTCGAAACTCTAAAAGACTAACGCTAAGACCAGCAACTAGACACGACGATGCAACCGCAAATTCAACAAAGCAAAACCCTAAAAAGATTATGCAAAGGCTCAGATTGGTTCGGATATGATGAACTAACCCTAATTTTTTTTGGCTTTTTCGTGGACTGTAGGTATGAAGAACAGACTCGATCTAAACTACGAAAAACTGTAAAATCTCACCGAGCAACCTGGAAATCTGACACCACTTGATATAGGCAAAGGTGTCCCGTCTTTCGATGAGATGATGGATATCGCTTTGGTGGCAGTCGACTTTGACGATCCGACTACGAACGTGCGAGGACGTCGCGCCTTAGCAATCGCTAAACCAACTCCGAGAGGTTATTGACCACGCCGGAGCACGATCAACCTGACCACGAGGGTCTGTTTCCTGCAAGCAAACGAAGAACAAGCAAGAAACTGAGATTGCAATCTGGATATTGCGAATATAAGATGAAAGCTTTATTGATCAAGGTGGGGTTCTGTGACGCCTTTGTCTGGTCGTTGAACACAAACGAAGTACGCGAAGTTGCAGCTATGGCGAACTTTTAATCTAAACAAAACCCAAAGTCTAAACGATGCCCTAAGGGCTGTATATATGGAGGAAGAGGGGGGGGGATTTCGTGGCCCTTGGTGGAGGGGTCCGAAATCAACCCTATCTCTTGTTTCCCCACACATACGGACTCTAAAAATAGCCTATACTTATGTATTTCGAAATTACATGGGCCTGGCCCAATAATAAGGTGAAGCAACACCTAAAATAGCCTCGGGACGAAATTTATGAAGTGGCATCTTGTATATTTCGTCCAAGGCTTCATGCACCCATTATGGTGGCTTCAAAGTCCTGAAATCATCACTTGTAACTCCGTTCTTGTTCCCCTTGCGCATGCCATCATCTCCATGCTTGTTCTTGCTCCAATGTTCATCCTTCTCCAAGCTAGGCCCTTCATTTGTAAGCAAAACAAATGTATCCAATTTAGGCAGCATCATATTCTCATGAACATTAGAATCATTACCAAGAAACGAAAGTACCTGGTAATTTAGTTGGCGTGCACGAGCTCTAGTAATTGGTCCAGTATGTATAGCAGCAGGGGCTGTGGGTGTAACAATTGTATTGATGTCCTCATCACTCCCACATGCACTAGAGTCAATAATCTAGATTACATTGGACTGATTCTAACACCCATGGAGTCTTGGTGTTGATCATGCTTTGCTCGTGGAAGAGGCTTAGTCAACAGGTCTGCAACATTCAAATCCATATGTATTTTGCAAATCTCTATGTCTCCCTCCTTGACTTGATCACTGATGGAGTTGAAGCGTCTCTTGATGTGTTTATTTCTCTTGTGAAATCCGGATTCCTTCGCTAAGGCAATTGCTCCAGTATTGTCACAAAAGATTTTCATTGGACCCGATGCACTAGGTATTACACCTAGATCGGATATGAACTCCTTCATTTGCTCCTTCCGAAGCAGCTATGTACTCCGCTTCACACGTAGATCCCACCACGACGCTTTGCTTGGAACTGCACCAACTGACAGCTCCACCATTCAATATAAGTATGTATCCGGTTTGCGACTTAGAGTCATCCGGATTAGTGTCAAAGCTCGCATCGACGTAACCATTTACGACGAGCTCTTTGTCACCTCCATAAATGAGAAACATATCCTTAGTCCTTTTCAGGTACTTCGGGATGTTCTTGATTGTTGTCCAGTGATCCACTCCTGGACTACTTTGGTACCTCCCTACTAAACTTATAGCAAGGCACACATCAGGTCTGGTACACCGCATTGCATACATGATAGAACCTATGGCTGAGGCATAGGGAATGACTTTCATTTTCTCTCTATCTTCTGCAGTGGTCGGGCATTGAGTGTGACTCAATTTCACACCTTGTAACACAGGAAAGAACCCTTTCTTTGATTGATCAATTTTGAATTTATTCAAAACTTTATCAAGGTATGTGCTTTGTGAAAGTCCAATTAAGCGTCTTGATCTATCTCTATAGATCTTGATGCCCAATATATAAGCAGCTTCACCGGGGTCTTTGATTGAAAAATTCTTATTCAAGTATCCTTTTATGCTATCTAGAAATTATATATCATTTCAATCAATAATATGTCATCCACATATAATATTATAAATGCTACAGAGCTCCCACTCACTTTCTTATAAATACAAGCTTTTGTGAAAGTGTGTATAAAACCATATGCTTTGATCACACTATCAAAGCATACATTCCAACTCCGAGATGCTTGCACCAGTCCATAAAATGGATCACTGGAGCTTGCACACTTTGTTAGCACCTTTAGGATTGACAAAACCTTCTGGTTGCATAATATACAATTCTTCTTTAAGAAATCCATTGAGGAATGCAGTTTTGACGTCCATTTGCCAGATTTAATAATCATAAAATGCGGCAATTGCTAACATGATCCGGACAGACTTAAGCATCGCTATGGGTGAGAAAGTCTCATCGTAGTCAACTCCTTGAACTTGTCGAAAACCTTTCGCAACAAGTTGAGCTTTGTAGACAATAACATTACTATCAAATCAGTCTTGTTCTTAAAGATCCATTTATTCTCTATGGCTTGCCGATCATCGGGCAAGTCAACCAAATTCCATACTTTGTTCTCATACATGGATCCCATCTTAGAATTCATGGCCTCAAGACATTTCACGGAATTTGGGCTCATCATCGCTTCCTCATAGTTCGTAGGTTCATCATGGTAGTAACATGACTTCCAGAACGGGATTTCCGTACCACTCTGGTGCGGAACGTACTCTGGTTGACCTACGAGGTTCGGTATTAACTTGATCTTAAGTTTCACGATCAACATCATTAGCTTCCACACTAATTGGTGTAGGCATCACGGGAATAATTTTCTGTGATGAACTACTTTCCAATTCAAGAGAAGGTACAATTACCTCATCAAGTTGTACTTTCCGCCCACTCACTTCTTTCGAGATAAACTCCTTCTCTAGAAAGGATCCATTCTTAGCAACAAATATTTTGCCTTCAGATATGTGATAGATGGTGTACCCAACAATTTCTTTGGGGTATCCTATGAAGATGCACTTCTCCTATTTGGGTTCGAGCTTATCAGGCTGAAGCTTTTTCACATAAGCACCGCAACCCCAAACTTTAAGAAACGACAGCTTAGGTTTCTTGTCAAACCATAGTTCATATGGTCTCATCTCAACGGATTTAGATGGTGCCCTATTTAACGTGAATGCAGATGTCTCTAATGCATAACCCCAAAATGATAGTGGTAAATCGATAAGAGACATCATAGATCGCACCATATCTAATCAAGTACAGTTACGATGTTCGGACACACCATTACGTTGTGGTGTTCCAGGTGGCATGAGTTGCGAAACTATTCCACATTGTTTTAAATGAAGACCAAATTCGTAACTCAAATATTCGCCCCCCCCGATCTGATCGTAGAAACTTTATTTTCTTGTTACGATGATTTTCCACTTCACTCTGAAATTCTTTCAACTTTTCAAATGTTTCAGACTTGTGTTTCATCAAGTAGATATACCCATACCTGCTCAAATCAATTGTGAAGGTCAGAAAATAATGATACCCGCCGCAAGCCTCAACACTCATCGGACCGCATACATCGGTATGTATTATTTCCAATAATTCAGTTGCTCACTACATTGTTCCGGAGAACGGAGTCTTAGTTCTGTTTCCCATGAGGCATGGTTCGCAAGCATCAAATGATTCATAATCAAGTGATTCCAAAAGCCCATCTGCATGGAGTTTCTTCATGCGCTTTACAACAATATGACCTAAACGGCAGTGCCACAAATATGTTGCACTATCATTATCAACTCTGCATCTTTTGGCATCAATATTATGAATATGTGTATTACCATGATCGAGATTCAACAACAATAGACCGCTCATCAAGGGTGCATGACCATAAAAGATATTAATCATATAAATAGAACAACCATTATTCTCAGATTTAAATGAATAACCGTCTCGCATCAAACAAGATCCAAGTATAACGTTCATGCTCAACACTGGCACCACATAACAATTATTCAGGTCTAAAACTAATCCCGAAGGTAGATGTAGAGGTAGTGTGCCGACGGCGATCACATCGACCTTGGAACCATTTCCGACGCGCATCGTCACCTCGTCCTTAGCCAATCTTCGTTTAATCCGTAGCCCCTGTTTCGAGTTGCAAATATGATCAACAGAACCAGTATCAAATACCCAGGCACTACTATGAGCATTAGTAAGGTACACATCAATAACATGTATATCAGATATATCTTTGTTCACTTTGCCATCCTTCTTATCCGCCAGATACTTGGGGCAGTTCCACTTCCAGTGACCAGTCCCTTTGCAGTAGAAGCATTCAGTTTCAGGCTTAGGTCCAGACTTGGGCTTCTTCCCGAGAGCAGCAACTTGCTTGCTATTCTTCTTGAAGTTCCCCTTCTTTCCTTTGCCCTTTTTCTTGAAACTAGTGGTCTTGTTAACCATCAACACTTGATGCTCCTTCTTGATTTCTACCTCCGCAGCTTTGAGCATTGCAAAGAGCTCGGGAATTGTCTTGTTCATCCCTTGCATATTATAGTTTATCACGAAACCTTTATAGCTTGGTGGCAGTGATTGAAGAACTCTGTCAATAACACTATCATCCGGAAGATTAACTCCCAGCTGAGTCAAGTGGTTATGGTACCCAGACATTCCGAGTATGTGTTCACTGACAGAACTGTTCTCCTCCATCTTGCAGCTATAGAACTTGTTGGAGACTTCATATCTCTCAACTCGGGCATTTGCTTGAAATATTAACTTCAATTTCTGAAATATCTCATATGCTCCATGATGTTCAAAATGTCTTTGAAGTCCTGATTCTAAGTCGTAAAGCATGGCACACTGAACTATCGAGTAGTCATCAGATTTAGCTTGCCAGGCGTTCACAACGTCAGCAGTTGCTCCTGCAGCAGGCCTTGCACCTAGCGGCTCATCAAGGACATAATTATTCCGTGCAGCAATGAGGATAATCCTCAAGTTATGGACCCAGTTCGTGTAGTTGCTACCATCATATTTCAACTTAGCTTTCTCTAGGAACACATTAAAATTCAAGGGAACAGTAGCACGGGCCATTGATCTACAACATAGATATGCAAAAACTATCAGGACTAAATTCATGATAAATTTAAGTTCAATTAATCATATTACTTAAGAAATCCCACTTAGATAGACATCCCCTGAGTCATCTAAATGATCACGTGATCCATATCAACTAAACCATGTCCGATCATCACGTGAGATGGAGTAGTTTTCAATGGTGAACATCTCTATGTTGATCATATCTACTATATGATTCACATTTGACCTTTCGGTCTCAGTGTTCCGAGGCCATGTCTGTACATGCTAGGCTCGTCAAGTTTAACCCGAGTATTCCGCATGTGCGAAACTGTCTTGCACCCACTGTATGTGAACGTAGAGCTTATCACACCCGATCATCACGTGGTGTCTCGGCACGATGAACTGTCACAACGGTGCATACTTAGGGAGAACACTTATACCATGAAATTTTAGTGAGGGATCATCTTATAATGCCACCGCGTACTAAGCAAATAAGATGCATAAAAGATAAACATCACATGCAATCAAAATATGTGACATGATATGGCCATCATCATCTCGTGCCTTTGATCTCCATCTCGAAAGCACCGTCATGATCTCCATCGTCACCGGCTTGACACCCTGATCTCCATCGTAGCGTCATTGTCGTCTCGCCAACTATTGCTTCTACAACTATCGCTAACGCATAGTGATAAAGTAAAGCAATTACATGGCGGTTGCATTTCTTACAATAAAGTGACAACCATAAGGCTCCTGTCAGTTGCCGATAACTTTTACAAAACATGGTCATCTCATACAATACCATATATCACATCATGTCTTGACCATATCACATCACAACATGCCCTGCAAAAACAAGTTAGATGTCATCTACTTTGTTGTTGCAAGTCTTACGTGGCTGCTACGGGCTTCTAGTAAGAACCGTTCTTACCTACGCATCAAAACCACAATGATGTTTTGTCAAGTTTGTAGTTTTAACCTTCAACAAGGACCGGCCGTAGTCAAATTTGATTCAACTAAAGTTGGACAAACAGACACCCGCCAACCACCTTTATGTAAAACAAGTTGCATGTCTGTCGGTGGAACCCGTGTCATGAACGTGGTCATGTAAGGTTGGTCCGGGCCGCTTTATCCATCAAAACCGTTGAATCAAAATAAGACGTTGGTGGTAAGCAGTATGACTATGATCACCCACAACTCTTTGTGTTCTACTCGTGCATATCATCTATGCATAGACCTGGCTTTGATGCCACTGTTGGGGAACGTAGCATGCAATTTCAAAAAAATCCTACGATCATGCGAGATCTATCTAGGAGATGCATAACAATGAGAGAGCAAGAGTGTGTCCATGTACCCTCGTAGACTGAAAGCGGAAGCGTTAGCTTAACGCGGTTGATGTAGTCGATTCAAGCGATCAAACACCGAACGTACGACACCTCGGAGTTTTGCACACGTTCAGCTCGCTGATGTCCCTCAAACTCTTGATCCAGCAAAGTGTCGAGGGAGAGTTTTGTCAGCACGACGGCGTGGTGACGATCATGGTGATGTGATTCACGTAGGGCTTTGCCTAAGCACTACGACAAAATATGACCGGAGGAGTAAACAGTGGAGGGGGACACCGCACACGGCTAAGAAACAATTGATGTGCCTAGAGGTGCCCCCCACCCCCGTATATAAAGGAGGGAGAGGGAGGAGTCTGACCTAGGCGTGCCCCCAAGGGGGAGGAGTCCTACTAGGACTCCAAGTCCAATTCGTACCCTCCCTTCCTTTTACCGGAGGGGGAAAGGGGGAAGGAGAGGGGGAGGGAGAAGGAAAGGGGGACCACGCCCCCTCCCCTTGTCCAATTCGGACTCCCCATGGGGGGGCGCCACCTCCTTGTGGGCTCCCCTGCCTCTCCCCTATGGCCCATATGGCCCATTACTTCCCCGGGGGATTCCGGTAACCCCCCGGTACTCCGATAAATTCCTGAAATGCTCCGGAACCATTACGGTGTCCGAATACTATCGTCCAATATATAAATCTTTACCTCTTGACCATTTCAAGACTCCTCATCATACCTAGTTCAATCTCATTACCGACAAGTCTCTTTACTCGTTCTGTGAGGCATCATCCTGCAACTAACTCATTAGTCACATTGCTTGCAAGGCTTATCATGATGTGCATTAATGAGAGGGCCCAGAGATACCTCTCCGATACTCGGAGTGATAAATCCTAATCTCGATCTGTGCTAACTCAACAAAACACCTTCGGAGATACCTGTAGAGCATCTTTATAATCACCCAGTTACATTGACACGTTTGATAACACACAAGGTATTCCTCCAGTATTCAGGAGTTGCATAATCTCATAGTCAAAGGAATATCTATAAGTCATGAAGAAAGCATTCGCAATAAAACTTAACGATCATTATGCTAAGCTAACGGATGGGTCTTGTCTATCACATCATTCGCCTAATGATGTGATCCCGTTCATCAAATGACAACACATGTCTATTGTCAGGAAACTTGACCATCTTTGTTTTGTCTATGTATTCACACATGTATCAAGTTTCCGGTTAATACAATTCTAGCATGAATAATAAACATTTATCATGATATAAGGAAATATAAATTACAACTTTATTATTGTCTCTAGGACATATTTCCTTCAATACGATACCAGGGCATCTCCCCCAAGCTTGGTGAAAGCCAAGGGGAGTGCCCATACCCATGTACTCTAGTCTCCTTTGGTGGGGAATATGATGATGGCGGTGGTGATGATGAGGTAGTAGCGAGCATATCCTCCGACTTCCATGGCAGCGACTCACCATCATAAGAGGAAGAACGAGTCTCTCGAGTCCTGCAACTAGCAGCTAAACTCATAACTTTAAATCTTGCCTCATACTCGAATACTTGATTTTGAAGATCATAGATTTGGCTTTGCAAAAATTTGATTTGCTCGTTAAGGGTGAATACGATGTCCTTCATAGACCAGCCATCCACCTTGTGATCATGGGTGAATTATGTGATCATGAGGTGATTGGCACTGAGTCCACGCTCAACCATCCCTTGGCACTTGAAGATCTCTTGTTTCACAGCCTCGAGCCTGGCCTCCACGGTTCCCGTCTTCTTGGGCCCTTGAACATCCTGTATGTGGAGCACCCCGTCACGCATCTCAATGGCTTAAGGGTGCTTCATCACCTCCAACAAGTAAGGGTTGATGTCTACTACACAACCTTCTTCTTGTAGACGTTGTTGGGCCTCCAAGTGCATAGGTTTGTAGGACAGTAGCAAATTTCCCTCAAGTGGATGACCTAAGGTTTATCAATTTGTGGGAGGCGTGGGGTGAAGATGGTCTCTCTCAAACAACCCTACAACCAAATAGCAAGGAGTCTTGTGTCCCCAACGCACCCAATACGATGGTAAATTGTATAGGTGCACTAGTTCGGCGAAGAGATGGTGATACAAGTGCAATATGGATGGTAGATATAGGTTTTTGTAATCTGAAAATATAAAAACAACAAGGTAACTAATAATAAAAGTGATCAAAAACGGTATTGCAATGCGTTGAAACAAGGCCTAGGGTTCATACTTTCACTAGTGCAAGTTCTCTCAACAAGGATAACATAATTAGATCATATAACTATCCCTCAACATGCAACAAAGAGTCACTCCAAAGTCACTAATACGGAGAACAATCGAAGAGATTATTGTAGGGTACAAAACCACCTCAAAGTTATTATTTCTGATCAATCCATTCGGCTATTGCTATAAGTGTCACAAACATCCCTAGAGTTCGTAGTAAAATAACACCTTAAGACACAAATCAACCAAAACCCTAATGTCACCTAGATATTCCAATGTCACCTCAAGTATCCGTCGGTATGATTATACGATATGCATCACACAATCTCAGATTCATCTATTCAACCAACACAAAGAACTTCAAAGAGTGCCCCAAAGTTTCTACCGGAGAGCCAAGACGAAAATGTGTGCCAACCCCTATGCATAAGTTCACAAGGTCACGGAACCCGCAAGTTGATCACCAATACATACATCAAGTAGATCACGTGAATATCCCATTGTCACCACAGATAAGCACATGCAAGACATACATCAAGTGTTCTCAAATCCTTACAGACTCAATCCGATAAGATAACTTCAAAGGGAAAACTGAATTCATCACAAGGATATAGATGGGGAGAAACATCATAAGATCCAACTATAATAGCAAAGCTCGTGGTACATCAAGATCGTGCCATGTCAAGAGCATGTGAGAGAGAGAGAGATCAAACACATAGCTACTAGTACATACTCTTAGCCCCGAGGGTGAACTACTCCCTCCTGGTCATGGAGAGCACCGGGATGATGAAGATGGCCACCACTGATGGATCCCCCCTCCAGCAGGGTGCCAAAACAGGGTCCCGATTGGTTCTTGGTGGCTATAGAGCCTTGCGGCGGCGGAACTCCTGATCTAGGTTTCTTTCGGGGGTTTCTGTATTTATAGGAATTTCTAGCGTTGGTCGCACATCACGGAGGGTCTCCGAGTCATCCACGAGATAGGGGGACGCGCCCAGGGGGATAGGGCGCGCCCTCCACCCTTGTGGATGGCTCGGGACTCTTCTGGCCCAACTATTTTACTCCGGGGGCTTATTTTGGTCCATAAAAAATCATCAAAAATTGGCACATCAATTGGACTCCGTTTGGTATTCCTTTTCTATAAAACTTAAAAACAAGGAAAAAACAGAAACTGGCACTCGGCTCTAGGTTAATAGGCTAGTCCCAAAAATCCTATAAAATAGCATATAAATGCATATAAACATCCAAGATTGATAATATAATAGCATGGAACAATCAAAAATTATAGATACGTTGGAGACGTATCAAGCATCCCCAAGCTTAATTCCTGCTCGTCCTCGAGTAGGTAAATGATAAAAATAGAATTTTTGATGTGGAAGGCTACCTAACATATTTATAAATGTAATATTCTCTATTGTGGCAAGAATATTCAGATCCATAAGATTCAAAACAAAAGTTTAATATTGACATAAAAACAATAATACTTCAAGCATACCAACAAAGCAATCATGTCTTCTCAAAATAACATGGCCAAAGAAAGCCATCCCTACAAAATCATATAGTCTGGCTATGCTCTATCTTCATCACACAAAATATTTAAATCATGCACAACCCCAATGACAAGCCAAGCAATTGTTTCATACTTTTGATGTTCTTAAACTTTTTCAATCTTCACGCGATACATGAGCATGAGCCATGGACATAGCACTATAGGTGGAATAGAATGGTGGTTGTGGAGAAGACAAAAAGGAGAAGATAGTCTCACATCAGCTAGGCGTATCAACGGGCCATGGAGATGCCCATCAATAGATATCAATGTGAGTGAGTAGGGATTTCCATGCAACGGATGCACTAGAGCTATAAGTGTATGAAAGATCAACATAAGAAACTAAGTGGGTGTGCATCCAACTTGCTTGCTCACGAAGACCTAGGGAACTTTGAGGATGCCCATCATTGGAATATACACGCCAAGTTCTATAATGAAAAATTACCACTAGTATATGAAAGTGACAACATAGGAGACTCTCTATCATGAAGATCATGGTGCTACTTTGAATCACAAGTGTGGTAAAAGGATAGTAGCATTCTCCCTTCTCTCTTTTCCTCTCATTTTTTATTTGGGCCTTTCCTCTTATTCGATTGCAAGATCTAAAGATATACCTTCAAGCGCTAACCTCCTCGGCAACGGCGCCAGAAAAGAGCTTGATGTCTACTACACAACCTTCTTCTTGTAGATGTTGTTGGGCCTCCAAGTGTAGAGGTTTGTAGGACAGTAGCAAATTTCCCTCAAGTGGATGACCTAAGGTTTATCAATCTGTGGGAGGCGTAGGATGAAGATGCTCTCTCTCAAACAACCCTACAACCAAATAACACAGAGTCTCTTGTGTCCCCAACACACCCAATACGATGGTAAATTTTATAGGTGCACTAGTTCAGCGAAGAGATGGTGATACAAGTGCAATATGGATGGTAGATATAGGTTTTTGTAATATGAAAATATAAAAACAACACGGTAACTAATAATAAAAGTGAGCAAAAACAGCAAGGTAACTAATAATATCAAACGAAACCCAAACGGAATGAAACCATCGGGAGAGTTATTTTTGGAACAAACGTGATCCAAAGGACTTGGAGTGGACGTCAAGAAACAAACGAGGAGTCCACGAGGCAGGGGGCGCGCCTACCCCCCTGGGCGCACCCTCCCCCCTCGTGGCTCAACCGACCTACTTCTTCCTCCTATATATATATAGATATATACCCCCAAAACATACAGGAGCACCACGAAACCCTATTTCCACCGCCGCAACCTTCTGTACCCGAGAGATCCCATCCTGGGGCCTTTTCTGGAGCTCCACCGGAGGGGGCATCGATCATGGAGGGCCTCTACATCAAATCCATGGCCTCTCCAGTGATGTGTGAGTAGTTTACTTCAGACCATCGAGTCCATAGTTATTAGCTAGATGGCTTCTTTTCTCTCTTTGGATCTCAATACAAAGTTCTCCTCGATCTTCTTGGAGATCTATTCGATGTAGCTCTTTTTGCGGTGTGTTTGTCGAGATCCGATGAATTGTGGGTTTATGATAAAGTCTATCTATGAACAATATTTGATTCTTCTCTGAAATCTTTTATGTATGATTGGTTTATCTTTGCAAGTCTCTTCAAATTATCAGTTTGGTTTAGCCTACTAGATTGATCTTTCTTGCAATGGGAGAAGTGCTTAGCTTTGGGTTCAAACTTGCCATGCTCGATCCCAGTGACAGAAAGGGAAACGACACGTATTGTATTGTTGCCATCGAGGATAAAAAGATGGGGTTTATATCATATTGCTTGAGTTTATCCCTCTACATCATGTCATCTTGCCTAATGCATCACTCTGTTCTTATGAACTTAATACTCTAGATGCATGCTGGATAGCGGTCGATGTGTGGAGTAATAGTAGTAGATGCAGGCAGGAGTCGGTCTACTTGTCACGGACGTGATGCCTATATACATGATCATGCCTAGATATTCTCATGATTATTCGCTTTTCTATCAATTGCTCGACAGTAATTCGTTCACCCACCG
Source organism: Triticum dicoccoides (assembly GCF_002162155.2). Lineage (NCBI taxonomy): Eukaryota > Viridiplantae > Streptophyta > Magnoliopsida > Poales > Poaceae > Triticum > Triticum dicoccoides. The sequence continues at coordinate 342,609,887 of NC_041384.1, forward strand.
TAATACTTATGCTATCTTGAGAGAAGCCACTAGTGAAACCTATGGCCCCTGGGTCTATTCTCCATTATATTAGTCTTCCATCAACAAGCTATTTCTATTACCTTTTATTTTGCAATCTTTACTTTTACTCTTTATCATAAAAATACCGAAAATATTATCTTATCATCTCTATCAGATCTCACTCTCGTAAGTGACCATGAAGGGATTGACAACCCCTTTATCGCATTGGTTGCGAGGTTCTTATTTGTTTGTGTAGGTACGAGGGACTTGCGTGTGGCCTCCTACTGGATTGATACCTTGGTTCTCAAAAACCGAGGGAAATACTTATGCTACTTTGCTGCATCACCCTTTCCTCTTCAAGGGAAAACCAACGCAGTGCTCAAGAGGTAGCAAGCCCCGAGGGTGAACTACTCCCTCCTCGTCATGGAGAGTGCCAGGATGATGAAGATGGCCACCGCTAATGGATCCCCCCTCCGGCAGGGTGCCGAAACAGGGTCCCGATTGGTTTTTGTTGGCTACAGAGGCTTGCGGCGGCGGAACTCCCGATCTAGGTTTCTTTTCGGGGGTTTATGTATTTATAGGAATTTTTGGCGCCGGTCTCACGTCAGGGGGGGTCTCCAAGTCATCCACGAGATAGGGGGACGCGCCCAGGGGGGTAGGGCGCCCTCCACCCTCGTGGATGGCCCGGGACTCTTCTGGCCCAACTCATTTACTCCGGGGGCTTCTTTTGGTCCATAAAAAATCATCAAAAATTGGCACGTCAATTGGACTCCTTTTGGTATTCCTTTTCTGTAAAACTCAAAAACAAGGAAAAAACAGAAATTGACACTAGGTTCTTGGTTAATAGGTTAGTCCCAAAAATCATATAAAATAGCATACAAATGTATATAAAACATCCAAGATTGATAATATAATAGCATGGATCATTAAAAAATTATAGATACGTTGGAGACGTATCAAGGGTTGATTACCCTCTTGAAGAACTTGTCCTTGGAGGAGCTTGGTGCGGCCATGGCGATCTAAATCTGTAAAAAAAACAGCAAGAAACAACAACATGGCAATACGTCTAGGGAGTATATAAATATTTTTTTATCTTGGGAAACAAGCAAACGGAAGGAAAACGGAGTCGGGAAGGTGCCCGAGGGGCCCACCACCCATTAGGGCGCACTAGTGAGGGCAGGCGCGCCCTGGTGTATCATGGTCACCTTGGTTGCCTTCCTGGTTTTTTCTTATTTTCCTATTTTTTCTAATATTCCAAAACCGATAGAAAATATTTTTGCGGATTTTTTGGAGTCCGTTTACTTATCGTATCACCTACCTCTTCCTTTTCAGGGTTCTGGAGTGTTCTAGAAGGTTTCTTTTATGTGTTCCTCCGGTGTCATGGTTTGGATAATATTGGTTTCAACATTAATAGGCATACCTGAGATATAGTGTTTAATTCCTTGTCCATTGATCACCTTCGGGTTAGTACCTTCGGCATTATTAATCTTGATAGCTCCAGAACAATAAAATTCTTTGATGATATATGGTCCTTCCCATTTGGAAAGAAGGTTTCTTGCAAAAAATCTAAAATGAGAGTTGTACAATAGAACATGATCACCAACTTTGAATTCCCGCTTTTGGATTTTTTTATCATGCCATCTTTTAACTTTTTCTTTAAATAGTTGGGCATTTTCATAAGCTTGGGTTCTCCATTCATCCAGTGAGCTAATATCAAATAACCTCTTTTCACCGGCAAGTTTGAAGTCATAATTGAGTTCTTTGATTGCCCAATATGCTTTATGTTCTAACTCAAGAGGAAAATGACAAGCTTTTCCATAAACCATTTTGTATGGAGACATACCCATAGGATTTTTATAAGCTGTTCTGTAGGCCCAAAGTGCGTCATCTAATTTCTTAGACCAATTCTTTCGGGGCCTATTGACAGTATTTCATAATATTAATTTTATTTCTCTATTACTAAGTTCAACTTGACCACTAGATTGAGGATGATAGGGTGATGCAATTCTATGGTTAACATCATATTTAGCAAGCATTTTACGGAAAGCACCATGAATAAAGTGTGAACCACCATGAGTCATTATATATTTAGGGACTCCAAACATTGGGAAAATAACTTCTTTAAGCATTTTAATGGAGGCGTTATGATCAACACTACTAGTTGGAATAGCTACTACCCACTTAGTGACATAATCAACAACAACCAGAATATGTGTATACCCATTAGAGGAAGGAAAAGGTCCCATATTGAAAGTGCTAGTTATCGACTTGAGGGGCGATCAGCCCACGAATCATCCTGAGCATTTGGCGTCAAAGGATGACCAATGATGATGAGTTCGTTGTTCGTGAGAACAGGCGATGATACCGATTGGTGCTCGATTTGAGGAAGGACTTCATCATCTTCTACATTGTCTTCACGACCAATGTCTTTAGCCGTGGTGGAGTCAATAGCTTGTACTTCTTCATCTTCAGGGGCCTCTGTGGTAGCAGGCTCGTGGATCACTAGACGACGCTCTTGGCTCGTGGAGGCAGGACGGGCAACAGAAATTGGCTCGACAACAAGAGGCTCAGAGGCAGCAACAGTACGCTCTTTCTTTGAAGACTTAGTCTTCTGCTTCTTCTTGGATGGGGCATCATCAGAAGCATCCTTGTGCTTGCGCTTCCTGGCTTCGGCTTCAGCTGCCCTTGTCTTCTTGAGTTCTGAAGCTGCTGTGGGGACCTTAGGCTTCACGCCTGTCATGCTGGCAGGGAAGACAATGCGAGGTGCTGTGACGTCCCCGATTCAACCGTACACTAATCATACACGCAAACGTGTACGATCAATATCAGGGACTCACGGGAAGATATCACAACACAACTCTACAAATAAAATAAGTCATACAAGCATCATATTACAAGCCAGGGGCCTCGAAGGCTCGAATACAAGAGCTCGATCATAGACGAGTCAGTGGAAGCAACAATATCTGAGTACAGACATAAGTTAAACAAGTTTGCCTTAAGAAGGCTAGCACAAACTGGGGTACAGATCGAAAGAGGCGCAGGCCTCCCGCCTGGGATCCTCCTAAACTATTCCTGGTCGTCGTCAGCGGGCAGCACGTAGTAGTAGGCACCTCCGGTGTAGTAGGAGTCGTCGTCGAAGGTGGCGTCTGGCTCCTGGGCTCCAACATCTGGTTGCGACAACCAGGTAGAAGGGATAGGGGAAAAGAGGGAGAAAGCAACCGTGAGTACTCATCCAAAGTACTCGCAAGCAAGGAGCTAAACTACATATGTATGCATTAGTATCAACTGGAATAAGGCTATCATATGTGGACTGAACTGCAGAATGCCGGAATAAGAGGGAGATAGCTAGTCCTTTCGAAGACTACGCTTCTGGCAGCCTCCGTCTTGCAGCATGTAGAAGAGAGTAGACTGAAGTCCTCCAAGTATCATCACGTAGCATATCCTAACCGATGATCCTCCCCTCGTCGCCCTGTGAGAGAGCGATCACCGGTTGTATCTGGCACTTGGAAGGGTGTGTTTTATTAAGTATCCGGTTCTAGTTGTCATAAGGTCAAGGTACAACTCCAAGTCGTCCTGTTACCGAAGATCACGACTATTCGAATAGATTAACTTCCCTGCAGGGGTGCACCACATAACCCAACACGCTCGATCCCATTTGGCCGGTCACACTTTTCTGGGTCATGCCCGACCGCGGAAGATCAACATGTCGCAGCCCCACCTAGGCACAACAGAGAGGTCAGCACGTCGGTCTAAATCCTATGGCGCAGGGGTCTGGGCCCATCGCCCATTGCACACATGCACGTTGCGTATGCGGCCGGAGAGTAGACCTAGCAACCTCCATTACAAAGGAAGTTGCATTACGCGGTCCAACCCGGCGCGTGCCGCTCAGTCGCTGACGTCACGAAGGCTTCGGCTGATGCTACGACGTCGAGTGCCCATAACTGTCCCCGCGTAGATGGTTAGTGCGTATAGGCCAATGACCAGACTCAGATCAAATACCAAGATCTCGTTAAGCGTGTTAAGTATCCGCGAACGCCGACCAGGGACAGGCCCACCTCTCTCCTAGGTGGTCTCAACCTGCCCTGTCGCTCTGCCTCAAAGTAACAGTTGGGGGCCGTCGGGAACTCAGGCCCACCACTACCTGGATGGAGCCACCTGCCCCTTCAGCCCCCATCTCCGAATAGTATCATAAGTAATGTAACAGTATAAGTATACAACATATGCCCGTGATCACCTCCCGAAGTGATCACGGCCCAGTAGTATAGCATGGCAGACGGACAAGAGTGTAGGGCCACTGATGGAACACTAGCATCCTATACTAAGCATTAGGATAACAGGTAAAGGTAACAACAGTAGTAGCAAGGACAGGCTATGCATCAGAATAGGATTAACGGAAAGCAGTAACACGCTACACTACTCTAATGCAAGTAGTATAGAGAAGAGTAGGCGATATCTGGTGATCAAAGGGGGGGCTTGCCTGGTTGGTCTGGCAAGAGAGAGTGGTCGTCAACACCGTAGTCGTACTGGGTAGCAGCGGCGTCGGTCTCGGTGTCTAGCGAGAGAAGAGGGGGAAGAAACAATAAATATAATGCAAACAAATGCATGACGATGCATGACATGACAAAGCGTGGTGCTAGGTGTGCCCTAACGCGGTACGAGGTGGTACCGATGAAGGGGGGAAACATCCGGGAAAGTATTCCCGGTGTTTCGCGTTTTCGGATAGATGAACCAGAGGGGGAAAGTTGCGGGTTTGCTATGCTAGGGATGCGTGGCGGACGAACGGGCTGCGTGTCCGGATTCGTCTCGTCGTTCTGAGCAACTTTCATGTACAAAGTTTTTCCATCCGAGCTACAGTTTATTTTATATTAATTTTAGAAGATTTAAATCAATTTTAGGATTTATTTAATTATTTAAATCAACATTATCCAGAACAGTGTTTGCTGACGCCAGCATGACATCAGCAGTTGACTTGGTCAACCTGACAGGTGGGTCCCACCTGTCAGTGACACAATCCAGTTTAATTAACCTAATTAGAATTAATTAGGGGTGGGTCCCACTGTCATTGACTAATTAATTAACTACCTAATAGTTTAATTAGTTTAGTTATTTGATTAGTTTAATTAATCAAAATTAATTAAGTTAATTAATTCTTTAATTAATTAATTAATTAATTCATTAATTATTATTTATTTATTTATTTATTATTATTATTATTATTATTATATATTTTTTTATAAAAAAAACGTTCTGGGCAGGGCCCATGTGTCATAGGCCTATGGCCAATTGGGCACTGGGTGCGGGCACCGGGCGGCTCGAGCGGGCGCAGCGGGCGCTCGATAGGGCGCCGCAAGGAGCAGCGCGGGGCGAGGGGAAGGGGGGTTTGGGGTGGCCGGCGGGCGGGGGCCGGAGGCGAGGCCAGCAGCGGAGGTGGGGATCAGCAGCGGTGAGCAGCAGCCATGGCAGCAGGCGGTGGTGCGCGCCAGCGAGCGCAGGGCGAGGCAAGGCAGAGGGCCACGGGCGCAGGGCAAGGCGCGCGTGGGGCGTGGCCATGGGTGCAACGCGGCAGCAGAGCTAGCGGGCAGCGACACGGCCGCGGGCGC
>NC_041384.1:342616266-342625185 GCF_002162155.2 Triticum dicoccoides
TTTTGGTTAGTTTCCTTTTCTGTTTTTGTGTTTTCTTTTCCTTTTATTTATTCTTTCCTGCTTTATTGTAGTTGCATTCTATTTTAGTAAAACATACACTTAGTATCTAAATAGTATTACAACCTAGTCTATATTCATAAAAAGCCTAGACCCCAAATGACTTAGTTTGATATTTTATTAATTATAAAAGTTATTCAAATAATCATTTTTACTACTGTTTTATTCATCTCATAGTATTTAAACATTTTATACATGTGTGGTTTTCCCCCATAATTATCTATGCAATATTTGGTTCACTCCGAACATTTTAGTTTTAATATTTGAAAACTTTTATTGTTTGCCTATTTTTGAATTTGAATTTGAATCGGTTTCGAACTAACTCGAGATTAGCAACTATAAACGAGGTGACGTGGCATCATTAGCAGAGGATCACTGTAGCTTAATTACCCAGGCGTTACAAATCTCCTCCACTACAAGAAATCTCGTCCCGAGATTTAGGAGGTAGAAGGAAACAGTGCGGGGTATTCATCATGCAGGCGGTCCTCGCGTTCCCAAGTGGCTTCGTCTTCAGAGTGATTCGACCACTGGACTTTGAGGAACTTGACCGCCTTCTGACGTGTGCGGCGTTCAGCTTGGTCAAGAATGCGGATCGGATGCTCTTTATAGGAGAGGTCCTGTTGCAATTTGAGCACTTCATGATCCACTGCTCGGATTGGATCCTTGAAGCAACGGCGGAGTTGTGACACATGGAACACATCGTGAACCTGAGAAAGGTTCGGTGGAAGCTCCAGTTGATATGCCACTTTTCCACGCCTTTCGATAATAGTGAAGGGACCGATATAGCGAGGAGCTAGCTTGCCCTTGATCCCAAAGTGGTGAGCACCCTTCATTGGTGTAACTCGAAGATAAGCCTTCGCCAGGTTGATAGACCATGTCTTGGTGATGATGGTCATACTGACTTTTCTGATGTGACTGAGCAGTCTTGAGATTCTCGCGAATAATGCGAACTTGTTCTTCGGCCTGTTGGATAATATCCGGACCGAAGAGTGGACGTTCCCCCGTTTCTGACCAGTTCAGAGGGGTTCGACACTTTCGTCCATATAGCACTTCGAAGGGGGACATCTTCAGACTAGCTTGATAGCTATTATTATAAGAGAACTCGGCATATGGAAGAGATTCCTCCCATTTCTTGCCGAATGATATTACACAAGCTCGAACCATGTCTTCGAGAACTTGGTTGACACGTTCAACCTGTCGTTGCGACTGAGGATGAAACGCAGTACTGAACGACAGATGAGTTCCCATAGCTTCTTGGAAACTCGCCCAAAACCTTGAAGTGAATAAGCTGCCATGGTTTGAACTGATAACCAGTGGGATACCGTGAAGTGAAACAGTTCTGGCCATGTACAGAGTAGCAAGCTGACTAGCAGTGATTGTCTCTTTGACCGCCAGAAAATGGGCAACTTTGGAAAGCCGGTCAATGACGACAAGAATAGCATCATTACCTTTCTGCGATTTGGGAAATCCAGTGACGAAGTCCATTTCAACATGGTCCCATTTCCATTCAGGAATAGAGATAGGTTGCAGAGTTCCAGCAGGCCTTTGATGCTCTGCTTTGATTCGGCGACAAACGTCACACTCAGCAACATAATGAGCAATGTCCTGCTTCATATTAGACCACCAGAATCTTTGACGAATATCCTGGTACATCTTTGTACTACCAGGATGGATGGACAGAGGCGTATCATGGGCTTCTTGCATAACCCTTTTAGTCTTATCCAGGTTTTTCTTCGAACATGGTACCACTAGGCGGCCTTTGAAATACAAGGCGCCATCGTCGGTGATAGTGAAGAATGAGGGCTTTCCTTCTGCTAGATGGTGTTTAATCTTATGGACTTCAGAGTCATAACCTTGGATAGTCTTTATACCAGCTACGAGATCTAGTACGACAGCTAGGGTATTTAGAGAACCCTTAGTAACAACAAGAAGATTCATCTTGCGGAACTCCGGGGGAGGGGGAGCGAGTGCTCCAGGAGGAACAATATGGAGGTTCAGCTTTCTAAATTCTTCGACAAGCGAGGGCTGAACTTGGTGAACCTGGAGGTGGTTGCAGTAAGACTTGCGGCTCAAGGCATCAGCCATTACATTAGCCTTGCCGGGGTATAAGATATACCTACGTCAAATTCCGCAACAGTCTCCATCCATCTTTGCTGACGGAGGTTCAGATCTGGCTGAGTAAACAGATACTTCAGACTTTGGTGATCGGTGAAGATCTCGCAACGATTACCGAGAAGGTAGTGTCGCCACTGCTTCAGTGCATGAATGACAGCAGCAAGCTCGAGGTCGTGAACTGGGTAGTTTTCTTCGTGAGGGCGCAGTTGACGAGAGGCATAAGCAACCACTCTGCGCTCTTGCATTAGGACACAACCTAATCCTTGACGGGAAGCGTCGCAGTAAATGACGAAGTCCTTCTTAGTATCAGGTGGAGCAAGGACGGGGGCAGAAGTCAACTTGTCTTTGAGTGCCTGGAAACTTTCCTGACACTTGTCTGTCCAATCGAACTTGACACCCTTATGCAACAGATTAGTCAGAGGCCTGGCAATCTTGGAGAAGTTCTCGACGAATCGACGGCAATAGCTGGCGAGACCGAGAAAACTTCGGACTTGCTTGACATTCTTCAGAGGAGTCCAATCGAGAATAGCCTGAACTCGTTCAGGGTTGATGGCAATACCATCCTTGGAGATGACATGCCCAAGATAGGTTACTTCGGGGAGCCAGAATTCACACTTGGAATACTTAGCATACAGTTGGTGCTCTCGAAGCTTTTCTAGCACAAGACGAAGATGTGCAGCATGTTCTTCTTCGTTCTTGGAAAATACAAGGATATCGTCCAGATAAACCACGACAAACTTGTCGAGGTAATCCATGAATATATAGTTCATCAGACGAGAGAAGGTGGCGGGAGCATTCGTTAAGCCGAATGACATGACGGTGTACTCGTATGATCCATACCGAGTCACGAAGGCGGTTTTTGGGATATCCTCTTCACGAACACGGATCTGGTGGTAACCTAACCTCAAATCGAGTTTGGAGAACACTGATGAGCCAGCCAGTTGATCATAAAGATCATTGATCCGAGGAAGAGGATATTTATTCTGAATGGTAGCTTGGTTTATAGGACGGTAGTCTTGGACTAATCGGTTTGTCCCATCCTTTTTCTTAACAAAGAGAGAAGGTGCTCCCCAAGGAGAGCAACTTGGGCGAATGAAACCTTTGACAAGAGATTTGTCGATTTCCTCCTTAAGCTCAATGAGTTCATGCGGTGGCATCTTGTAGGGTCGTTTAGCTATAGGGGTAGTGCCGGATTTCAAGTCGATGATGAATTCGACATCTCTAGCAGGGGGAATCCCTGGAAGTTCTTCTGCGAAGACGTCTTGGAATTCATGAATGGCGGGAATGTTTTCAATGCCCTCGAGTGGTGCAGCGTTCAACGCATTCAAGGCATAAAGTCGTGCCTCGGCATTCTGAACTAGATGAGCTTGGTAAGCTATTATTTCATCAGAAGGGTGTAGTAGATGGACGACCTTAGTGGCGCAAACTATTGAAGCAGTATGCGCTTTCAACCAATCCATTCCCAGAATGAGGTCGATGTTAGACGACTTCAGGATAATGGGAGAGGCATAGAATTCCAGCCCTTCGATTTCCACAGGGACATCGATGCCAACCAGAGAGGTTTGACATTGTCCCACGGGGGTTTTTACCAATACCGAAGTGTTCATCTCCTCACATTTAACGTCATGCTTGTATGCAAAATCTTCTGACATGAATGAATGCGATGCTCCTGAATCGAATAAAACAGATGCAGGTACTGAGTTTACGAGGAGTGTACCCATCACGGTAGCAGGCTGGTCTAGTACTTCATTGAGATCAATGTGGTTGGCATGAACACGACCATAAGACTTGGCATTGTTGTTGCGAGGCTGGTTGCTTCCACGACCAGTTGCGGTAAGGGCCAGTTGATTCTGATTCTGATTCTGATAGCAGTTCCTGGCAAGGTGACCTGGTTGACCACACTTGTAGCACATACCATTATTAGGAGTGGGAACAGGAGCTTGTAGTGGTGGAGCTGGAAGTCTTGGCTGCCTAGTTGGAGGAGCAGGCAGACGAGGAGCAGTATAGGTCTGCCTTGGGGCAGGTGCATTCGACTGGTACATGCTGTTGGGAATCCATATCTTGCGCTTCTGCGAAGACGGGCCCGAAGATGAGCCCGTGTCACGGTTGCGCCTGTGAGAGCTCTGGTATTCCTGTAGACCTGTTTCAACATTGATGGCCTTGTTCACGAGAGTGGCGAAATCAGCAAAGTCATGTACTAGAAGTGCGAGCTTGATGTCAGCTTGAAGGCCATCACGGAACTTCTCCTGTCTGCGTGCATCAGTTGCAATGTCCTCTTCAGCATAGCAGGACAAGTCCAGAAACTCCCGCTGGTAAGCTTCCATAGTTTTGTTGCCTTGGGTGAGGTTGCGGAACTCACGCTTCTTCCGGTCCATGACTCCCTGAGGAATGAAGCGAGCACGGAAGGCAGCTTGGAAGTCTGGCCAGGTGATGATTGTTCCAGCTGGTAGAGTACGCCTGTGGCTGTCCCACCATTGAGCCGCGGGTCCTTTCAGGAAGAAGGAAGCAAAGGTGACATAGCTGGCAGGGGCTACATCAGCAGACTCCATCTCATAGGTGATGTCACGGAGCCAGTCGTCAGCATCCAGAGGCTGAGTTGAGCTGCGGTACACGGTTGGGTTGAGGCGCATGAAATCCTGCAGAGTCACTTGGGTTGGCTGTTGGTTCATATTGGGGCGAGGAAACTGAGCCATAATATTCTCCATGAACTGATGATTCAGCTCAAACTGTTGCATCATCCCAGCCATGTACTCAGGCGGTGGTGGGGCGTTGCCACCACGACCACGACCACCTGGTCTAACCATCCTGCTAATATATAACAGTGGTAGTTCAGCATTGAGAAATTTGCAAAGACAAGAATCATTCATGATGAAACATGCACAACGAAAGCAGCATGATAAATACTACATAGTAGTCGGCATATCTTACAAAAGAGATCATGCATAGAGTTCGTTACACAGAGTTCGGTACACAGGCTAAGACATCATAGGCGGCACACAGGCTCGCGGCGAATGCATCTAACACTAACAAGCAAGTCTACATCAGTCCCATGCGGTACTGCGGAGGTAGGTGTAGCCCGACAGCTGGTAGTGACGCGAAGGGAAGACCTCCACGCGAGTAGCCTGGGGTCCGCGGATACTCTGGCGCGGAACCCGATGCGCAGGTGGCAGGAGAGGACCCAATGCAGGAGAGTAGCCTCCCACATCTGGCCAGCCGACGCCCTGGGGCATCACGGTCCGGGCAGGGTAGATCGCAGAACGCGACAGATCACCAGAGCGGACAGAGGGGTGCAACAGCGTCAGAGCACGATACAGGTGCTAACGGGTGGTCTACAGCTCGTGGCGAAGAGCTCGGTTAGCTCTATCCAGCCCATCAGCATGCAGAACCAGGTTCTGATGGTAGAAGGGCTCTTGAGTGACAGTGGAGTAGGCAGCAGTGTAGTATCCCTCTGTACCAACATCGGATGCGATAGCAATGTGCCTGAAGGGGGAGGTATCCAACTCCTGATACTCTCCACGAAGACGTGTCAGAGCAGCATAAGCAGCATCGTGGACCGCCATATCGATAGTCACTCCAACTCCATGAGCAGTGTGCAGCACGGTAGTGGAGTGATACTCTCGAGAGTAGAGGTGGACGATGGCACGGTACTGCTCCTGGTTGAAGTCCTGATACTCCTCATAGACGGTGTACTCAGGGTGCCAGCGATAACCCAGATAGGTCATCATCTCAACCAACACAGCAGGTGATCCTGAGGCACCAATGGCCGTCGTGTGGCGCACGACCTGCCTCGTGGGTTCCATCTGAAAACAAGGATGTTTTCGCAGGAGTCAAATGACAATGTGGATAATGTTCAAATACCATTCTAAAGAATAACTAGGGCTTATCCAACTTTGGGGTGAACATGGTCATGGGATCCTAGTGTTAGAGTTAGTAAAATCGTTTAACCCGAGTAGGAGAGAGTTCAATGTCCCAGAGTAAGGATCGAGGAGTAAAAGAGCCTAATACCACCCAGATGGCGATGTGGGCCCGTAAGGCACACAACCATGTTAGTAAAAGTTTTGTAATGTCTAGACTCAACTTCGGCCAAGGAGTGTGGAAGGGGGATTCCTACAGGCAATCGGCTCTGATACCAACTTGTGACACCCCCGATTCAACTGTACACTAATCATACACGCAAACGTGTACGATCAATATCAGGGACTCACGGGAAGATATCACAACACAACTCTACAAATAAAATAAGTCATACAAGCATCATATTACAAGCCAGGGGCCTCGAAGGCTCGAATACAAGAGCTCGATCATAGACGAGTCAGTGGAAGCAACAATATCTGAGTACAGACATAAGTTAAACAAGTTTGCCTTAAGAAGGCTAGCACAAACTGGGGTACAGATCGAAAGAGGCGCAGGCCTCCCGCCTGGGATCCTCCTAAACTATTCCTGGTCGTCGTCAGCGGGAAGCACGTAGTAGTAGGCACCTCCGGTGTAGTAGGAGTCGTCGTCGAAGGTGGCGTCTGGCTCCTGGGCTCCAACATCTGGTTGCGACAACCAGGTAGAAGGGATAGAGGAAAAGAGTGAGAAAGCAACCGTGAGTACTCATCCAAAGTACTCGCAAGCAAGGAGCTAAACTACATATGTATGCATTGGTATCAACTGGAATAAGGCTATCATATGTGGACTGAACTGCAGAATGCCGGAATAAGAGGGGGATAGCTAGTCCTTTCGAAGACTACGCTTCTGGCAGCCTCCGTCTTGCAGCATGTAGAAGAGAGTAGACTGAAGTCCTCCAAGTATCATCACGTAGCATAATCCTAACCGATGATCCTCCCCTCGTCGCCCTGTGAGAGAGCGATCACCGGTTGTATCTGGCACTTGGAAGGGTGTGTTTTATTAAGTATCCGGTTCTAGTTGTCATAAGGTCAAGGTACAACTCCAAGTCGTCCTATTACCGAAGATCACGGATATTCGAATAGATTAACTTCCCTGCAGGGGTGCACCACATAACCCAACACGCTCGATCCCATTTTGGCCGGACACGCTTTTCTGGGTCATGCCCGGCCGCGGAAGATCAACACGTCGCAGCCCCACCTAGGCACAACAGAGAGGTCAGCACGCCGGTCTAAATCCTATGGCGCAGGGGTCTGGGCCCATCGCCCATTGCACACATGCACGTTGCGTACGCGGCCGGAGAGCAGACCTAGCAACCTCCATTACAAAGGAAGTTGCATTACGCGGTCCAACCCGGCGCGCGCCGCTCAGTCGCTGACGTCACGAAGGCTTCGGCTGATACCACGACGTCGAGTGCCCATAACTATCCCCGCGTAGATGGTTAGTGCGTATAGGCCAATGACCAGACTCAGATCAAATACCAAGATCTCGTTAAGCGTGTTAAGTATCCGCGAACGCCGACCAGGGACAGGCCCACCTCTCTCCTAGGTGGTCTCAACCTGCCCTGTCGCTCTGCCTCAAAGTAACAGTCGGGGGCCGTCGGGAACTCAGGCCCACCACTACCTGGATGGAGCCACCTGCCCCTTCAGCCCCCATCTCCGAACAGTATCATAAGTAATGTAACAGTATAAGTATACAGCATATGCCCGTGATCACCTCCCGAAGTGATCACGGCCCAGTAGTATAGCATGGCAGACGGACAAGAGTGTAGGGCCACTGATGGAACACTAGCATCCTATACTAAGCATTAGGATAACAGGTAAAGGTAACAACAGTAGTAGCAAGGACAGGCTATGCATCAGAATAGGATTAACGGAAAGCAGTAACACGCTACACTACTCTAATGCAAGTAGTATAGAGAAGAGTAGGCGATATCTGGTGATCAAAGGGGGGCTTGCCTGGTTGGTCTGGCAAGAGAGAGTGGTCGTCAACACCGTAGTCGTACTGGGTAGCAGCGGCGTCGGTCTCGGTGTCTAGTGAGAGAAGAGGGGGAAGAAACAATAAATATAATGCAAACAAATGCATGACGATGCATGACATGACAAAGCGTGGTGCTAGGTGTGCCCTAACGCGGTACGAGGTGGTACCGGTGAAGGGGGGAAACATCCGGGAAAGTATTCCCGGTGTTTCGCGTTCTCGGACAGATGAACCGAAGGGGGAAAGTTGCGTGTTTGCTATGCTAGGGATGCGTGGCGGATGAACGGGCTGCGTTACCGGATTCGTCTCGTTGTTCTGAGCAACTTTAATGTACAAAGTTTTTCCATCCGAGCTATGGTTTATTTTATATTAATTTTAGAAGATTTAAATCAATTTTAGGATTTATTTAATTATTTAAATCAACATTATCCAGAACAGTGTTTGCTGACGTCAGCATGACATCAGCAGTTGACTTGGTCAAGCTGACAGGTGGGTCCCACCTGTCAGTGACACAATTGGTTATCCAGTTTAATTAACCTAATCGGAATTAATTAGGGGTGGGCCCCACTGTCATTGACTGATTAATTAACTACATAATAGTTTAATTAGTTTAGTTATTTGATTAGTTTAATTAATCAAAATTAATTAAGATAACTAATTCTTTAATTAATTAATTAATTCATTAATCATTATTTATTAATTAATTTATTTTTATTATTTTTATTTTTATATATTTTTTATAAAAAAACGTTCTGGGCAGGGCCCATGTGTCATAGGCCTATGGCCAATTGGGCACTGGGTGCGGGCACCGGGCGGCTCGAGCGGTCGCAGCGAGCACCCGATAGGGCGCCGCAAGGAGCAGCGCGGGGCGACGGGCAGGGG
>NC_041384.1:342625645-342636637 GCF_002162155.2 Triticum dicoccoides
GGAGGAGAGTGGGAGGGGCGGCGTCGGCGTCGGGCCTGATCCCGATTGGATCGGGGGAGAGGGAGTGGGGGCGCGAGTGGGGGGGGGAGTGGGTAGTGGGGGTGGGTAGCGGTTTAGGGCTTCGGGGGATAGGGCCATATAGGCCAGGGAGGTGCGGGATGGGCCGGCCCAGTTGGGCCAAGGGGTCCAGTGGGGGGTCTCTTTTTACCTTTTTTTGGTTAGTTTCCTTTTCTATTTTTGTGTTTTCTTTTCCTTTTATTTATTCTTTCCTGCTTTATTGTAGTTGCATTCTATTTTAGTAAAACATACACTTAGTATCTAAATTAGTATTACAACCTAGTCCATAGTCATAAAAAGCCTAGACCCCAAATGACTTAGTTTGATATTTTATTAATTATAAAAGTTATTCAAATAATCATTTTTACTACTGTTTTATTCATCTTATAGTATTTAAACATTTTATACATGTGTGGTTTTCCCCCCATAATTATCTATGCAATATTTGGTTCACTCCGAACATTTTAGTTTTAATATTTGAAAACTTTTATTGTTTGCCTATTTTTGAATTTGAATTTGAATCGGTTTCGAACTAACTCGAGATTAGCAACTATAAACGAGGTGACGTGGCATCATTAGCAGAGGATCACTGTAGCTTAATTACCCGGGCGTTATAGGTGCCTCCTGCCTTGATGCTTCACCTTGGGCCACAACAGGCTTCTTCTTCTGTTTGGCAGCCATTCTAGGGTCGATACCAGGACGCCCCAATGCCTTGCACTTCTCCGCCTCATTGTGTGCTTGAACACATTTTCTCGGCGAAGTATTTCATCCACTCTCTTGGACCTTTTGCTTCTTCACGTTTCTTGTGAAATAGTTCTTTAAGCTCATGCAACATTTTCTTGAAGTTTTGAACCTCTGCCACGCTAAGCTTTGCCATGTTCTTCTTGAACTGTGCCTTCTCAAAATCAATTTTGTTCTTCAACTCGACAATCTTCTGAGCCAAGGACAACTCATTAGCAATGGCTCCATGGAAGGTGACGCTGATGTCAACTGGTAGCTGAAGATCATCAATGCCGAGGCTCGGGTCATCAAACCATTCGTTGATGAAGTGGTTCAGAATATCCACATCAAAGAGGGGCAGATCATTGAAGATCTCCGCCTCTTGCTTGCTCTTGATCAGAAGCTCAAGGGCATCATCACCAAGATCGTCATCGCTGGACATATCAATGGTTTCATCTTCATTCTGCAGAACGGCAGCAGGTGTAAGTTCATGCCCAAAAATCTCCATGGGCTTCTTCTTCTTGGGCTTCTCTGTCTTCTTGGAGACACGAGAAAGATCTTTAGATTGCACACTAATTTCAGGAGGTGCAGTTGCCAATGGCTTCGCACGCGAAACTTTCGGTGCGGCAGAGGGCTTTGAAGCCTTTGATTTCTGCTGCTTCTGCGACTGAGGTGGAGTTGGCGCTTCATCAGAATATGCATCGTCAGCTGAGTGATCCACCGTAGCCCCATGTACAACAATGTAAGTGATGAGGCCTTCGAGGTTGTAGAAGGGGCCGATTTCATTGGGATTGGCATCGCGGGTGCCATCAGCCCTTGGAGCTGACGGACCAGGGTTGAAATTGAGTCCAAGCTCCTTCTTGTTCTTCTTAGCTGATTCTTTTGCAAACTGATAGTTGCGCTTGAAGAAATTGTTGTCACGACACCATAACAAAGATGTGGGTCGACATTTTCTGGCTGTGGCCCTTGGACCATGCACGGATAGAAACCTTGAGAAATGGCTTCGGGCTTGGACTTGGGCTGCAGATTTCGGTACAAAATATCTCCCCATGGATGCTTGATAGCATTCTTTTCAGCATATTCAACAGTCACAAATCTATACTTGAACCATTCTCCAGCCCAGTATCTTCGAATCCCTTGGATTCGGGTCTTGCGCTCGCCATAGGTTTCTTCAGGATCTGACTTGTACATTTCAAAGAGATCCGGAGGTAGATCCTTAGCTGTATTCCCATGGCGCTGCCTGCCGCCCTTCCTTACAGACTTGTCAGTGGCCATTGGATTCAGGCTGAA
Source organism: Triticum dicoccoides (assembly GCF_002162155.2). Lineage (NCBI taxonomy): Eukaryota > Viridiplantae > Streptophyta > Magnoliopsida > Poales > Poaceae > Triticum > Triticum dicoccoides. Next base: position 342,627,713 of record NC_041384.1, read on the forward strand.
CGGCTTCAAGACTCTAAATGGCTTCCTCTTGCTGGTCAGATAGGAACTGGCTTCAGGAGAGTTGATGTGACACCGCAAAAACTCTGCAAATGAATGCAGACTATGAGAACCAAGGGATTCTCCCATAGACATGTACCTGTGATAGCATTAAGGTGCGAGGGAAGGGGAAGATGTCATATGCATTCTCAGAAGATTTTCAAGATAAATCGGTTTGAAGACATTGACCTCATAGTGCAAAGACATTCACTTATTTGAAGAGAGTCGGTTCCAGATTTGTACAAATCCATGAATAAGTACAAGTGAGGAATCTAACTAGTTGTGAAGCATAAGTGAATATACTTGGCATGATATGAGATGCAGAACAAGATAGATCCAGATTTGGAAGATTAGAAACCACTTTTGGTTGAAGTGGATGGATCTGACAGATAAAAAAGGCAGTAAAAAGTAAGAACAAGATAGATCCAGATTTGGAAGATTAGAAACCACTTTTGGTTGAAGTGGATGGATCTGACGGATCAAAAAGGCAGTAAAAAGTAAGTTTTAATTACCACTTGACGAACTACTAGACGAGATGGAGAGAGAGGCCGAGCAGTTCAATCTCCCGCACCCTAACTTGGCAACGGGAGACACCTAAGGCGGCGGCGGCGGAGAGGACGAAGTCCACGGCCGGTGTGAGGACGACGTCGAAGATGTCGCGATAACTAAGCGCTTCGTCTCCCGCGTCGACGCAAGCTAGCGGAGGCGCTAGGGTTTTGGTGCAGGGAGAAGAGGTGGAAGAAGAGATAATGACCGCGGTGAGGTGTGTATTTATAAGGACAGTGATAGCACAACGTTCTTACGCAGGTGCCCCTAGCGGTTCACATCTGAAGGACACATGGCATGCATGCAACTCATTGGAAGTTGTTCCATGTTCCCACGCATGCCTAGATTGTCGGGTGGTCATTCCGGCTTCTCCGGTATTCAGGCAGAAAGGATATGGCATTAAAAACAGATTTAAATGTTTGTCTCTTTGTCTTCAGCTGACAAGGACTCAGAGAAGACAAATGACAGGTTTCTATAGAATGCATATGATTTGGACAGATAGTGTTTGAGGTAGAAGCACAGAAGAGGTTAGGGTCCAATCACATTCACTTAGTTCAGGAAAAAATTCAATCATGAAGACATAGCTATAAGTGAATGCTGTAGAGGACATAACACGTATATATGTATATATATATACCAGACCAACTCAACCATGTGAAGATAAACATGACACCAAATCAGTGTTGAAGACAAACCAAATGCGAAGACTATGCAAATGTGACGCCAATAAAAACACTTCAAACAAGAGTTTGGTGGTGGCGTTACCCACCGTATAGGAAGTATTAGACCCAGACACGGCTCACAATTATCGTGGCGCTCCGAAGTCAAATTCCGCATTGGTGTATTCACACTTAGAGTGTATGTTTTCATTGATTGAAGATATACGTTACTTCGTGTGTTGCACATCTTAGTCATCAACATGCATAAGCGTTAGGATGTGTGTCCAATCACAGGACATTTGAGGATTCTAAGATATTTAGCTCACACCGCAACTTGCAGTACCTTTTCTAATCCAAGGGCTTTGTGAAGATATCTGCCAATTGCTCTTCCGTGTTGACGTGAATGATATCAATATCTTCCTTCATGACATGATCTCTGAGAAAGTGATGACGGATTTGAATGCGCTTTGTCTTCGAATGCTGAACTGGTTTGTTGGAAATCTTGATGGCGCTTTCATTGTCGCAGTAGAGTGGCACTTGCTTCAGATGGATGCTATAGTCCCTGAGAGTTTGCTTCATCCATAGAAGCTGAGCACAGCAAGATCCAGCAGCAGTGTATTCAGATTCAGCAGTGGAGAGAGACACACAGTTCTGCTTCTTTGAAGACCAACAGACAAGAGATCGTCCAAGAAAGTGACATGTGCCTGATGTAGACTTGCGATCAACCTTGTCACCAACATAATCAGCATCTGAGAATCCAACTAGATCAAACTCTGAGCCCTTTGGATACCATAATCCTAGTGTTGGGGTGTAAGCCAAATATTGAAGAATTCGCTTCACAGCTAAGTGATGCGATTCCTTTGGTGCCTCTTGGAATCGGGCACACATGCAAACGGTAAGCATGATATCTGGCCTAGATGCACATAAATAGAGTAAAGAACCAATCATGGAGCGGCATACCTTTTGATCGAACTCTTTACCATTGTTGTCGGGGCCCAGATGACTTTTGGTTGTCATTGGCGTCGTGTATCCCTTGCAGTCTTGCATTCCAAACTTCTTCAGGCAATCTTTGAGGTATTTCTCTTGAGATATGAAGATGTCATTGCTTTGCTAACGGATTTGAATACCAAGGAAGAACTTCAGCTCTGTAAGTGCATCTAGTGCCACCCCTAGTTGGTTTTGGAGTATTGATGACAAACCTGGTTGAGGGACTAATGTGTTTGTGAGAATTGCAGGATAACACAGGTAGTAGTCCCTCATTGATTCGATTTTCCTACCGGAGATGACCCTAAAAATGTATGAAGACATTGAAGACAAAGGTGGTATGTGAAGATATTCACATTGAAGACTATGACAAGAGAAGACATCGCGTGAAGACTATGGAGCACGAAAACTTAGTTGTTTCGTTGTTTCTTTTTCTTCTTTGTTGAGTCATAGGAACCACCGTACTGTTAAGTGGGGTCCGAGTGAACAAAGTCAGAGTGACTGAAGTGATGCTTAACCAAAATCCTATGTCTTCGAGCGAAGACAATGAGAGCAAATCTTATCCAGAGTTGGATGAGTCAGCTTTACTTGTAGCCCAAGTAAAGTTGACGCGTGTGTTTGAAATCTGACCGTTGGAACACGTGTCAGTTCCTTAGTGACCCAGGGTCATTTCGGACAAATCAGGTCGGGTTGCCTAGTGGCTATAAATAGCCCACCCCCTACACAATAAATTGGTTGGCTGCTCAGAGTTAGTGCACGGCTTTTGTCGTTTGAGAGCAACCCACCTCGAAGCCTTTGAGAGAGAAATCCTTGCGAGGACAAAGCCCTAAACAACCAAAGCCAAAGAGTGTTAGGCATCACTGAAGTTTTCCTGTCTGTGTGATCTGAAGACTTGTTACACTTGAGGACTGTGAATCCTCCAGCCGGTTAGGCGTCGCGTTTTGAGCATCCAAGAGTCATTGTGGATCGCCGGTGAACGAAGTCTGTGAAGGTTTGGAAGTCTACCTTGAAGACTTACCAGAGTGATTGGGCGAGGACTGGGTGTCCTTAGCTCAAGAGGAATAGGGTGAAGATACGGTCTTCTGAGTTAAATCTCAGCCTCCCTAACCAGATGTACAGTTGTCACAGCAACTGGAACTGGTCCAGCAAATCATTGTCTTCAATGAGCAACTGGTTCTATCCTTCCCATCTCTTTATTTACAGTTGGTCCTTGTGAAGTCATTGCCTGTTTGCATTATCCATTTGTCTTTACTGTGTGACTGCTTGTTCTGATTGGCTTCATACTGTCTTCCATCCTGATCCATACTGCCTAGCTGCTATTAGTCTTTGTGCTTTCACTTCATTGAATACTTGACTATGGCTTGTCTAGTGTAGTCTACCTTCCGCTGCATGTTAATAAGTTCATTTCTATCGACTATCTTCGAAACTTTCATGTTTTGAAGACTTTCATAAAAATCGCCTATTCACCCCCCTCTAGTCGATAACTAGCACTTTCAATTGGTATCAGAGCAAGGTACTCCCTTGTTCTGTGTGATTCGGTTTAACCACCTGGAGTTTTAGCTATGTCGACTTTGGGGTAATCAAAGTCTCTGCTGCATGCCCCGTCTTCGATGGAACTGAATATCCCTACTGGAAGAATAAGATGCGCATGCATCTTGAATCCATTGATGTTGACCTCTGGTATGCCGTCAAGAATGGCGTTCCTAAGGCTGGTGGAGGTGTCACCGCTGCTGATGTCAAGAAGTTTGTTCAATTGGATTCCACTGCCAAGAACATCATCTGTGGTCATCTGACCAAAGGGAAGTATGGCCGTGTGAGTGCTCTGGAAACATCTAAGCTAGTCTGGGACTGGCTCTCCAAGGTCAACGAAGGCGTCTCAACCCAGAGAGATCAAAGGATCAGTGTCCTTCGCAACCTCTTCAATCGCTTCAAGAGAAACGACAATGAGAATGTTCAGCTCACGTTTGATCGCCTCACTGGCATCACAAATGAGCTTCAAGCTCTCGGCGCTACTGAGATCACCAAGCATGAAATCGTCAAGACACTCCTGAGATCACTTGACAGCTCGTTTGACACCCTAGCCCCGATGATTCAAGAATGCGCAGACTTCAAGACACTCGATCCGTCTGACATACTTGAAAGGCTCAACACACATGCGTTTCAGCTTTCTGAGAAAAGAGATATCTACGGTCCCAACTATGGCCGAACTCGTGCCTTGAACGCAAAAGCTATTTCCTCATCTGAAGAAGAATCTGACTGCAGTTCTGATGATCCCGAAGACATTGCAAAGGAGCTTGCTATGCTTGTGAAGAAGTTCCAAAAATTCACCAAGAAGAAATGCTTTAGAAAGTCTTCATGATCCAGCTCAAGGAATGATGAAGCTTCTGCTCATGACTACAAGAAGAGAACATGCCACAAGTGCAAGAAACCTGGTCACTACATCTCTGAGTGTCCGCAGTGGGACAATGAGAACAAGAAGAAGAAGAAGCGCAAGGAATATGATTCTGACGACAAGAAGAAGAAGAAATACTCAAAGCCTTCTTCCAAGTCTTCCTCAAAGTCTTCATCACACAAGAAGAGCTCATCTGGCAAGGCTCGTGCGTTTGTTGGCAAGGAAATGGATTCAGAGGAGGAGTCTGCTTCTGAGGAGGCAGAGATGGAGTCTGAGGAGGAGTCCGATTCTGGTGTTGCAAGTCTGGCTACAGCCTACGTTGCCAAGTCCATCTTCAACACTGAAGACAATGACTTCGTCACCGACGCCGATGCTAATGACAAGGACAACTCCGCTCCCACCTATTGCTTCATGGCACGCGGTGCCAAGGTAAACTCATGCAATACTCACTATCAAACATCCAGTGAAGATGACTCTGATTGTGATTCCAAACCCAGCTACAAAACACTTGCTAAAATTGCAACTGAACAACAGAAAGCTATGGAACATATTCAAAAACTGTTAGACAAAAGCGATGACCTGTTGGACGCTGAAATGACTCGATCTCAGTCCTTAATTGAAGACATAAAAAATCTTCATATTAAGTATGAGGAACTTGAAAGTTGTCATGAAATGCTCTCAACAACTCATGGAAATCTCTCCTATGATTATCTTCAAAGGAAGCAAGAACTTGAGAAATTGAGAGCGGCTCATGAAGATCTTCAAAAGGAAAACGAGTCACTTCACGCTCAACAGATCAGTCCCACTCAAGAAGGATTTGAACCACCATGTCTTAAATGCCTTGAGCGTGATAACGCTACTTCTGTTGCTGAATGTTCTACTGCTGCTACTGTTGCAATATAGTAACACCCTCGATGCGACTATAGCTCCGACGTGTCGAGGCACGACTTAGAGACATAATCGCATTGAAGGCATATGTCGCAAGTTAGGCAATCTTCACAACATCCTATGTAATATGAATAATAAAGGGGAGATAACATAGTTGGCTTACACTCGCCATGTCAATCAAGAACATAAATAACATTACATCATCCAAAACACTCATGGCCCGACTACGGCGCCAAAATAAAAGAGAACCCAACATGCGACACGGCCCCGAATCAAACCCCAACTAGGCACCACTACTGATCATCAGGAAAAGACACGTAGTAACGCTGAGAGTCTTCGTCGAACTCACACTTGAGCTCGTACTCGTCACCTGGAGCGGAATCACCTGGACCTGCATCTGGAGTTATAGTATCTGTGAGCCACAGGGACTCAACAATCTCGCACCCTCGCGATCAAGACTATTTAAGCTTATAGGAAGGGTAAGACAAATATATGTGGAGCTGCAGCAAGCGACTAGCATATATGGTGGCTATCTTATTCGCAAAAGAGGGAGAGAAGAGGAGGCAAAGCGCGAGCATGAAAAACTAGAGGAACAACCTGCGCAAGCATTACTCCAACACCGTGTCCACTTCCCGGACTCCACCGAGAAGAGGCCATCACGGTAACACACTCAGTTGATTCATTTTTAATTAATTAAGGTTCCAGTTATCTACAACCGGACATTAACAAATTCCCATCTGCCCATAACCGCGGGCACGGCTTTCGAAAGTTCAATCCCTGCAGGGGAGTCCCAACTTAGCCCATGACAAGCTCTCACGGTCAACGAAGGAATAGACCTCCTCCCAAGACGTTCCGATCAGACTCGGTATCTCGGTAACTCAAGACACTTCGACAGGCTAAAACAAGACCAGCAACACCGCCCGAATGCGTCGACAAATCCCGATAGGAGCTGCACATATCTCTTTCTCAGGGCACACTCATATGAGCAAGACGTCGGGTAGGCCAGCCCAGAGTTGCCCCTGGTAGCCCCGGACATCGCTCGGTTGGACCAACACTCAGAGGAGCACTGGCCCGGGGGGGTTAAAATAAGATGACCCTTGAGTCTGCAGAACCCAAGGGAAAGAAAAGGGCTAGGTGGCAAACGGCAAAACCAATGTTGGGTATTGCTGGAAAAGCTTTAATCAAGGCGAAATATCAAGGGGTTCCCATTATAACCCAACCGCGTAAGGAACGCAAAAATCCGGGGACATAACACCGATATGACGGAAACTAGGGCGGCAAGAGTGGAACAAAACACTAGGCGAGAGGCCGAGCCTTCCACCCTTTACCAAGTATATAGATGCATTAAGATAAGATAACAATATAATGATATCCCAACAAGTAAATAAATGTCCCAACAAGGAACGGCTCCAATCTTCACCTGCAACTAGCAACGCTATAAGAGGGGCTGAGCAAGCGGTAACATAGCCAATCAACGGTTTGCTAGGACAAGGTGGGTTAGACGTTGACATGGCAATTGGGAGGCTGACAAGCAAAAGGTAGGCATCGTAGCATTGGCATAGCAAAGAGCGAGCAAACTAGCATAGCAAAGATAGTAGTGATTTCGAGGGTATGATCATCTTGCCTGCACAGTTGTCAGAGTTGACTGGATCCTCACAAGCAAACTCAACGGGCTACTCGGTGGCGAACTCGTCTCCCGGCTCTACCCAAACAAGACAAACAAGCAACAAGGATACAATCAACCACATGCAAACTCAATCAACACGATGCAAAGATGGTATGCTATGCGGGATGCGATGCGGGATGCAAAATGCAAGATATGACAGGAAATGCATGAACCTGGCCTCAACTTGGAATTCCAAGGGTGCCACTGGAAAGATGAGATGAAATCGCTTGAAAACGATATAAAGAACGCCGGAATCGGAGTTACGGTTTGGAAATGGCAAGCGTTTCAAAAATTGACACCGGTCTGCGATTTACAACAAGTAGGCATCTAAATGCAATAAAATGAACATGCTACAGCCACCAAACATGACAACAAAATACATGGCAGGGATGCACACAAGATGCTTAACAAAAGACTAGCACTGAGCTACGTCCAATTCATCCATTATGAGGTTCAAACAAGCATGGCAAAAACGCAAATGCAAAATAGATTTCAGACTTGGTGAAATTAACACTAGTCTGAAATTTCAGATCACGAAGCCCTCTTCGGAGCAGCAAAACAACATGATACATGACCTTATTATGATAAATAAGAACATGGCATGGAGCTACTCAACAAGCTTAACAAAAGACCCAAAGTGACCTGGGGCCAAAAGGGGTCACAAAATATACTAACAAGCACACGAACATAGCTCAAACACAATCAGTTTTCACACTTAGTGGAAACTGAGACATGCTGAAATATAACTCACGAAGGCATGTAAACGAGCTCGATGCACTCACTACGGTGCAAGTCATGGCAAGGCAAGCATACATCCATAAACAAGGCACAAAATTCTAGCTAGACATGGCAAGAACAATGGCATAGCATGCACGGATCAACTACAACAACGCCGGCAAAATCGCAAACGAGTTGACGATCTGCCCAGATTCACCATGAAGCAAAAGTAGAGCTTGATTGACGCAAGCTAGGGTGCTCCTTAATTGCAAGTAAAGACACGGATGGATAGAGCATAACATGATTAATAAAACTCCTTTACTAATCATCATCAAAAGAGGCACGGAACACTAGGAAACAAGCTGAACATATGGTATCATGAACTAAATAATCCCAGACTTAGAGAAAACTACTGTCCCTGAAAACAGATTTACCGGGTGCCTCACTTTACAAGCTTGCACAAGTCACCACACATATCCTAAAAATGCATCGGTTGCACCTCTGGAAAGAAGACAAAATCCTTAACAAAACATAAGAAGGACTCACAGGCGTAGCATGCACACAATAATCATGGCAAAAATGACAAAAGTCTAAGATGAACTAGTAGATCTGACAATTGTCTCATGGAGCCTCCTTCTAGCAGCATTTCGGGCATCAAGATGAACTCAAATGAAAATTATGCAATGGAATGAAATGATGTACTCTTCAAGGCGAACATTTGGATATGCTATATGCATGAATCGAAGCTACGGATGCAAAGTTACGGAGCCGCGAACACGTGCAAATGGACTGGAATTACTGGGACTTAGACAAAAAAAACAACCTCTCCGGAAAAAGTCAAACCGGGACGGAGAGGACCCGGGACGAGGAGATCCGGGTGAGGCAAGGGCGTTTGGATGAGATCCCGGTGGATCTCGTCCCGATCCACCGGACCTCACCGGAGAGGACGACGGCGGCCGGAGGGAGGTCGCCGGTGGCGGCGGCGATGCGGTCCGGCGACGGGGGGCGGCTCGACCGTCGACGGGAGGCGGCTCAGC
>NC_041384.1:342637038-342646566 GCF_002162155.2 Triticum dicoccoides
GCGGGATCCGATGGGCTTCGGGGGCCAGGGACGGGCTCGCGGGCCGCGCGGAGCGGGGGCGAGGGGCTGCCACTTGGCGGCGTGGGAGTGGCGGCGGCGGCGGGGCGGACATGTCCGGCCCGAATCGGACGTGTCCGTCGGCGGGAGGAGCGGCGGATCTAGAAAAATTAGGGTTTCGAGGGGGGAGGAGATCCGAAAAACGGGGGGTCTATTTATAGGCATAAGTGGAGCTAGGAGAGTCCAAATGAGGTGCGGTTTTCGGCCACGCGATCGTGATCAAACGCTCTAGGTGATGGAGCAGAGTTTGGTGGGTTTTGGGCCAAATTGGAGGGGTGTTGGGCTGCAACACACACGAGACCTTTTCGGTCCCTCGGTTAACCGTTGGAGTATCAAACGAAGTCCAAATGGTACGAAACTTGACAGGCGGTCTACCGGTAGTAAACCAAGGCCGCTTGGCAAGTCTCGGTCCAATCCGGAAATGTTTAATCCCCACACACGAAAGAAAGCTAGAAATGACCACCGGAGGAGAACGAAGCGCCGGAATGCAAAACAGACAACGGGGAAAATGCTCGAATGCATGAGATGAACACGTATGCAAATGTAATGCACATGATGACATGATATGCGATGCATGAAAACAAAAACAACACACGGAGACAAAGACCCGAACCCGAGAAATAAATATAACTTAACGCCGGAAACGGCAAGAGTTGGATTACAAATTGGGAAAGTTATATCTGGGGCGTTACAACACTCCACCACTACGAAAGGATCTCGTCCCGAGATCTAGGACTGAAAGAACGCCGGGTACTCAGAACGGAGGTGATCCTCGCGTTCCCAGGTAGCTTCACAGTCAGAATGGTGTGACCACTTGACTTTGAGAAATTTGATTGACTTGTTGCGATTCTTGCGTTCAGTCTCTTCAAGAATAGCAACTGGGTGCTCACGATAAGAGAGATCTTCTTGGAGCTCAATGCCCTCGAAGTTGACGGTGCGGTCAGGAGTCTTGAAGCACTTTCGAAGCTAAGAGACATGGAATACGTCATGAACATTTGCAAAGTTTGAAGGAAGCTCGAGTTGATAGGCGAGGTCGCCTCTCTTGCTGACAATCTTGAAAGGTCCCACGTATCTAGGAGCAAGCTTCCCTTTGATACCGAAGCGACGAGTACCTTTCATAGGAGAGACACGGAGGTAAACATGATTTCCGACCTCGAAAGCCAAATCATGGTGCTTACTATCGTAGTAGCTCTTCTGGCGGGATTGGGCTGCTTTGAGGTTATCACAAATGACTTTGCACATTTCTTCTGCTTCTGTGATTAAGTCATTACCCAGCATCTGACGTTCACCGGTTTCAGACCAGTTGAGAGGGGTACGACACTTCCTGCCATACAGAATTTCAAAAGGGGCCTAGCCCGAACTTGCTTGAAAACTATTGTTGTAGGAGAATTCAGCATAAGAAAGACAACCCTCCCACTTCATGCCGAAGGAGATCACACAAGCCCTGAGCATATCTTCAAGAATCTGGTTGACACGCTCGACTTGACCGCTTGTTTGAGGATGGAAAGCAGTGCTGAAGCGGATGTTAGTGCCCATGGCCTTCTGAAAAGAATCCCAAAACTTGCAGGTAAAGATGCTGCCACGGTCTGAAGATATCACTTGAGGAATACCGTGCAAAGAGACAATTCGAGAGGTATAGAGTTCCGCCAATTGAGCTGCAGTGATCGACTCCTTGATAGGCAGAAAATGAGCCACTTTGGTGAGCTTGTCGATGACAACGAATATAGCATCATTGCCACGCTTGGACTTTGGAAACCCAGTCACGAAGTCCATTTCAATGTGGTCAAACTTCCATCCTGGAATGGCAAGAGGTTGGAGGAGACCAGCTGGCCTTTGGTGTTCTGCCTTCACCCTTCTGCAGACATCACATTCATTCACGAATTGAGCGATCTCGCGCTTCATTCGAGTCCACCAATAAGCTTTCTTGAGGTCCTGATACATCTTTGTACTCCCAGGGTGGATGGAGAGGAGAGAATTGTGAGCCTCGTTCATGATCACTTTACGGAGGTCACCTTTGGGCACAACAATACGATCCTCGAAGAAGAGAGTGTCCTTGTCATCAAGGCGGTAGCACTTGTACTTGGACTGACTCTTGGCAATCCCAATCTTCACCTTTTTCACCATAGCATCAAGAAGCTGGGGTTGGCACATCTGGTCTTCTAAGGTAGGAGAGACTTGAAGGTTGGCAAGGAAACCTTGAGGAACAACTTGCAGATTAAGTTTGCGGAAAGCTTCACAAAGCTCGGGTTGATAAGGCTTGAGAATCAGACTGTTGCAGTAGGCCTTTCTGCTCAAAGCGTCAGCAATCACATTGGCCTTGCCTGGAGTATACTCGATACTCGGATTATACTCTTGAATCATTTCGACCCATCTAGTTCGCCTGAGGTTGAGATTAGGCTGAGTGAAGATGTACTTGAGACTCTTGTGATCAATGAAAATGTCCACTTTTCTTCCCAATAGAAGATGTCTCCAAGTCAAAAGAGCATGCACAACTGCCGCCAACTCGAGATCATGAGTGGGGTAGTTCTTCTCATTAGGCTTCAACTGGCGAGGGGTATAAGCAACAACTTTCTTCTCTTGCATCAAAACTGCGCCAAGACCTTGGAGAGAGGCATCACAAAAGACCTCGTACGGCTTGGATTCATCTGGTGGAGTCAGAACTGGAGCAGTGATCAATTTCTCTTTCAAAGTGTTGAAAGCAATATCACACTCCGGAGACCAAACGTACTTGACGTGCTTCTGAAGAAGATTAGAGAGAGGCTTCGCGATCTTAGAAAAGTTTTCAACGAATCTTCGGCAATAGCTTGCGAGACCGAGAAAACTGCGGAGTTGTTTCACGTTCTGAGGAGGTTCCCAATTCAGAATTGCAGACACCTTCTCAGGATTCACGGCAATGCCCTTGGCAGAGATGATATGACCAAGATAAAGAACCTCATCGAGCCAAAATTCACACTTGGAGAACTTGGCGTAGAACTGATGTTCCCTGAGCTTATCAAGAACCAAACGCAAGTGCTTGGCATGATCTTCCTTGTTCTTCGAGAAAACCAGAATGTCGTCGAGATAGACCAAAACAAAGTCATTGGTGTAGGCGTTGAAGATGAAGTTCATCATGCGAGAGAACGTCGGAGGAGCGTTGGCGAGGCCAAAAGACATGACAGTGTATTCATATGAACCAAAGCTTATTCTGAATGCTGTCTTGGGAATATCTTCTTCACGAATGCGAATCTGGGGATAACCCATACGGAGATCAAGCTTGGAGAATACTTGAGCACCTTTGAGTTGTTCGAACAGCTCATTGATGTTGGGAAGTGGGTATTTGTTCTTGATGGTCTTCTTGTTCACTGGGCGGTAATCAACACAAAGTCGGTCCGTTCCATCCTTCTTCTTCACAAAAAGAACACCACAACCCCACGGAGAAGAACTAGGCCGGATAAGACCCATTTTCTCTTGCATATCGAGTTGCTTCTTCAGCTCCTTCAACTCTTCAGGTCCGACCTTGTAAGGACGTTTGCACACAGGTTCCGTGCCAGGCTCAAGTTCAATAACGAATTCAACTGGCCGGTGCGGAGGCATTCCTCGGAGCTCTTCTGGAAAGACGTCTTGATATTCGCAAACGACTGGAATTTGCGAGATGGCATCCAATTCACCCTTCTCATTGAGAGAAAACAGACGGATAGTATTATCCCGAGCGGCAAAGACAATTACATCCTCAAACGAATGAGTCAATTAAATCTGCCTGGCAGCACAATCAAGATGTGCCTTGTGCTTAGAAATCCAATCCATTCCGAGAATAAGATCAATACCTGAATTACCAAGCACCATAGGAGAAGAAAGGAACTTGTAGTCACCCAATGTGATAGTAACATCCGGAGCCATCATTTTGGTGTTCATGAACAAACCCGGAGAAGAAACCGCTATCGGCTTAGGCAAATCAATAGTATGTACATCATGCATGGATGCAAAAGGCTTCGACAAAAATGATAAAGATGCACCAGTGTCAAAAAGAACTCTTGCGGGAATGTCATTAACAGGAAGGTTACCCATGATCACATCTGGTGATTCCTCTGCCTGAGCTGCATTTAGCAAGTTGACCTTGGCGGACTTGGGGTTATGCTTGACCACAACTGTACTTGCCGATCTGACAGGAGGAGGAGGAGGAAGACGTCTCTGGTTGAAACACTTGTTGGCATAGTGACCCTTCTGTTGGCACTTGTTGCACGTGACCTCTGAAAGTGGACGGTGATACGGAGCACTCAATCTTGGAGCTTGAGACGAAGTCTTGTTCTGAAAGCCAGGGTTGGGTGGGTGGGAAGAACCACTGCCACCTTTACTCTTCTGCTGATACGGCTGACGAAACAGAGGAGGAGGAAGCCAAAACTTCTGCTGCTTGGCCACTTGAGTAGAGGAAGAAGGAGTAACATCTCTGACTCGCTTCCTGGAAGCATCACACCTCAACTGAGCAGCCTCTTGCTTCAGTGCCATGTTGTAGAACTCATCGTATCTCAAGGGCTCGAAGAGAACAAGAGCGAGCTGAATATCTTCTCTGAGACCACCCCTGAACTGATATATCATGCTCTTCTCATCAGGCACGTCCTACTTGGCAAAGCGGGCAAGCTTCTGGAACAACTTGTTGTAGTCATAGACAGACAAAGAGCCTTGCTTCAGATTGCGGAATTCCTCACGCTTGCTTTCAACCATGCTCTGCGGAATATGATGAGCTCGGAAATCTCGACGGAAATCATCCCAAGTGATAACACGTCCACCTCTGGAATCCTTGTACTGCTGGAACCATTCTGCAGCTTGATCTTTGAGTTGGAAGGAAGCGAACTTGACAAAGTCCTCAGGCCTGACGTTACTGCACTCGAAATGCTTACACAGATCCACAAGCCAATTGTCAGCATCGGTTGCCTCAACACAATTGCTGAAAGTCTTTGGCCCGTTAGCAAGGAACTGGTTGAGTGTAGCAAAGTGACTCTGGTTGCTGCCTTGATTCCCTTGACTGCCTTGATTGCGCTCTTGAAGAATTTGCATGATCAGCTGTGTGTTTGCATTGGTTGCGGCCATCACAGCTTGCCATGCCTCTGGAGGAGGTGGAGGTGGTGGCGGATCAGGATTCGGAGTCGTGCGTGTTGGAGGAGCCATCCTGAAGAGGTTGACCACCATTAGCACATTGACAGATAAATATTGAAGCTGAATCCAACGGAATGGAAATTGCAACATATAGTCTTCACATCCGAACAAAATGAATGAATGCATTCCTCTTGAAATGGTCGCATATCCATAAATTGAGAAGCCACGTAGAATTAAGGTAGAGAAATAAACCAACAAGGTACGGATCAAGAACGAATAATCGGTAAGAAATCCCAATCTCAAACCAATATCCGTGGAAGAAAAACTAGCGCTACTAGAATTCCCACCTATGAAACTCCCGAACCTTTCCGGTTATGCAATCAGGTGTTGGGGATACAGGGGAAGCATAATATCTCACCCAAACTAGCAAATCCTACATCCAGCTGTATCCATCCTTCAACACATAACCAAGAAACCTTCGGAAACCATCTACCTCAACCTTTGAAAAGCATCCGTTATACAAGTTATGGCGATACTCCCGAACTCCCACCCCAGTACTGGGTGGCGTCGAGGTTATCTCACCAACGAACTGCATAAAAAAGATTTTCGATGTCGGTGAACATATCTCAAGTATTCCAGAATTGCAACGATAAAATTATGATGACAACACCTCAGAGCTCAACTCCCCGGGACACTTCCACTAAACCCCTGACAGGAGGCACCAAGACAGTATTCTCATCATAAGCCATCGGAACGATTCCAAGATACTCGCGTGATCCTAAAATTTCTTTTAGTGAAACTTGAGAAGAGAAGAGTCAAAATTCTACGTCAGGATGCCTTACCAGAGCGATGAGGAGACTGGGAAGTAAAAAGAATTCCTCAACTCTCCGATATATAATTCCTAAAGACTCAAAACATTTTTCTAGACACAACTCGGCCGCTAAAAACAATCAAGCAATGGGGCTCCTAAGGTCGGGGAAGGCTCTGATTACCAACTTGTAACACCCTCGATGCGACTATAGCTCCCACGTGTCGAGGCACGACTTAGAGACATAATCGCATTGAAGGCATATGTCGCAAGTTAGGCAATCTTCACAACATCCCATGTAATATGAATAATAAAGGGGAGATAGCATAGTTGGCTTACACTCGCCACGTCAATCAAGAACATAAATAACATTACATCATCCAAAACACTCATGGCCTGACTACAGCACCAAAATAAAAGAGAACCCAACATGCGACACGGCCCCGAATCAAACCCCAACTAGGCACCACTACTGATCATCAGGAAAAGACACGTAGTAACGCTGAGAGTCTTCGTCGAACTCCCACTTGAGCTCGTACTCGTCACCTGGAGCGGAATCACCTGGACCTGCATCTGGAGTTATAGTATCTGTGAGCCACAGGGACTCAGCAATCTCGCACCCTCGCGATCAAGACTATTTAAGCTTATAGGAAGGGTAAGACAAATATATGTGGAGCTGCAGCAAGCGACTAGCATATATGGTGGCTATCTTATTCGCAAAAGAGGGCGAGAAGAGGAGGCAAAGCGCGAGCGTGAAAAACTAGAGGAACAACCTGCGCAAGCATTACTCCAACACCGTGTCCACTTCCCGGACTCCGCCGAGAAGAGGCCATCACGGTAACACACTCAGTTGATTCATTTTTAATTAATTAAGGTTCTAGTTATCTACAACCGGACATTAACAAATTCCCATCTGCCCATATGCGCAGGCACGACTTTCGAAAGTTCAATCCCTGCAGGGGAGTCCCAACTTAGCCCATGACAAGCTCTCACGGTCAACGAAGGAATAGACCTCCTCCCAAGACGTTCCGATCAGACTCGGTATCTCGGTAACTCAAGACACTTCGACAGGCTAAAACAAGACCAACAACACCGCCCGAATGCACCGACAAATCCCGATAGGAGCTGCACATATCTCTTTCTCAGGGCACACTTAGATGAGCAAGACGTCGGGTAGGCCAGTCCAGAGTTGCCCCTGGTAGCCCCGGACATCGCTCGGTTGGACCAACACTCAAAGGAGCACTGGCCCGGGGGGGTTAAAATAAGATGACCCTTGAGTCTGCAGAACCCAAGGGAAACAAAAGGGCTAGGTGGCAAACGGCAAAACCAATGTTGGGCATTGCTGGAAAAGCTTTAATCAAGGCGAAATATCAAGGGGTTCCCATTATAACCCAACCACGTAAGGAACGCAAAAATCCGGGAACATAACACCGATATGACGGAAACTAGGGCGGCAAGAGTGGAACAAAACACTAGGCGAGAGGCCGAGCCTTCCACCCTTTACCAAGTATATAGATGCATTAAGATAACATAACAATATAATGATATCCCAACAAGTAAATAAATGTCCCAACAAGGAACGGCTCCAATCTTCACCTGCAACTAGCAACGCTATAAGAGGGGCTGAGCAAGCGGTAACATAGCCAATCAACGGTTTGCTAGGACAAGGTGGGTTAGAGGTTGACATGGCAATTGGGAGGCTGACAAGCAAAAGGTAGGCATCATAGCATTGGCATAGCAAAGAGCGAGCAAACTAGCATAGCAAAGATAGTAGTGATTTTGAGGGTATGATCATCTTGCCTGCACAGTTGTCAGAGTTGACTGGATCCTCACAAGCAAACTCAACGGGCTCCTCGGTGGCGAACTCGTCTCCCGGCTCTACCCAAACAAGACAAACAAGCAACAAGGATACAATCAACCACGTGCAAACTCAATCAACACGATGCAAAGATGGTATGCTATGCGGGATGCGATGCGGGATGCAAAATGCAAGATATGACAGGAAATGCATGAAACTAGCCTCAACTTGGAATTCCAAGGGTGCCACTAGAAAGATGAGATGAAATCGCTTGAAAACGATATAAAGAACGCCGGAATCGGAGTTACGGTTTGGGAATGGCAAGCGTTTCAAAAATTGAGACCGGTCTGCGATTTACAGCAAGCAGGCATCTAAATGCAATAAAATGAACATGCTACAGCCACCAAACATGACAACAAAATACATGGCAGGGATGCACACAAGATGCTTAACAAAAGACTAGCACTGAGCTACGGCCAATTCATCCATTATGAGGTTCAAACAAGCATGGCAAAAACGCAAATGCAAAATAGATTTCAAACTTAGTGAAATTAACACTAGTCTGAAATTCCAGATCACGAAGCCCTCTTCGGAGCAGCAAAACAACATGATACATGACCTTATTATGATAAATAAGAACATGACATGGAGCTACTCAACAAGCTTAACAAAAGACCCAAAGTGACCTGGGGCCAAAAGGGGTCACAAAATATACTAACAAGCACACGAACATAGCTCAAACACAATCAGTTTTCAGACTTGGTGGAAACTGAGACATGCTGAAATATAACTCACGAAGGCATGTAAACGAGCTCGATGCACTCACTATGGTGCAAGTCATGGCAAGGCAAGCATATATCCATAAAGAAGGCGCAAAATACTAGCTAGACATGGCAAGAACAATGGCATAGCATGCACGGATCAACTACAACAACGCCGGCAAAATCGCAAACGAGTTGACGATCTGCCCAGATTCACCACGAAGCAAAAGTAGAGCTCGATTGACTCAAGCTAGGTTGCTCCTTAATTGCAAGTAAAGACATGGATGGATAGATCATAACATGATTAATAAAACTCCTTTACTAATCATCCTCAAAAGAGGCACGGAAAACTAGGAAACAAGCTGAACATATGGCATCATGAACTAAATAATCCCAGACTTAGTGAAAACTACCAAGTCCCTGAAAACAGATTTACCGGGTGCCTCACTTTGCAAGCTTGCACAAGTCACCACACGTATCCTAAAAATGCATGGGTTGCACCTCTGGAAAGAAGACAAAATCCTTAACAAAACATATGAAGGACTCACAGGCATAGCATGCACACAATAATCATGGCAAAAATGACAAAAGTCTAAGATGAACTAGCAGATCTGACAATTATCTCACGAAGCCTCCTTCTAGCAGCATTTCGGGCATCAAGATGAACTCAAATGAAAATGATGCAATGTAATGAAATGATGTACTCTTCGAGACGAACATTTTGATATGCTATATGCATGAATCAGAGCTAGGGATGCAAAGTTACGGAGCCGCGAACACGTGCAAATGGACTGGAATTACTGGGACTTAGACAAAAAAAACAACCTCTCCGGAAAAAGTCAAACCGGGACGGAGAGGACCCGGGACGAGGAGATCCAGGCGAGGCGAGGGCGTTTGGATGAGATCCCGGTGGATCTCGTCCTGATCCACCGGACCTCACCGGAGAGGACGACGGCGGCTGGAGGGAGGTCGCCGGTGGCGGCGGCGATGCGGTCCGGTGACGGGGGGCGGCTCGGCCGTCGACGGGAGGCGGC